>NC_052047.1:49521931-49848292 GCF_903992535.2 Arvicola amphibius | reverse complement strand
CCATCTAAAACTTAAGGTCACATTTTGAAATGTTAGTGCTTATGACTTCAATATATGTTTTAACCAATGATAATTTCTAAAATTGTAACAAAAAATTGAAGTGCTTAACATTGGAACAGAGTAGAAAGCCCATGGACTAGGATGGAATGTAGATAGATACCTGTTCAACTTTATGCATTTTTTGATGCACATTGGTCTGGGAAAATATGCTCAAATGTCTCATTCCACGAGATAATGATTGTCTATATTCTGTAGAGCTGTTATGAACATAGAAATAATGAGAACACCATGACAGGACACAGAAACTCAAACGCCAGTTCATCATTGAAACTACTTTTGATATCTACAAGATAAATACTACCCTAATAAAGAAAAGGCACTACATTTTTTTCTATCCTTGGGGAGAAATATAATTAAAATTATTGGGGCTGGTGTGATGGCTTATCAGTAAAGAGCACTTAATGCTTTTGTAGAAGACCCTCTTTCAGTTCCCAGCAACATATGATGGATTACAGCTGTCAATTACTCAGTTCCAAGGGATCCAGTAACCTCCTTTCACCTCTATGGGCACTGGCCACAAAAAGTGCTCTTACATACATCCAGTTGAAACATGCATACACATAAATAAAAATAAATGTATTTTTGAAACTTAAAAGAACCAATGTGCTGTCTATCATCAAACTCAGAGCTACAAATTAAGATGTGTCTCAGCACACTTTTACAATAAATTGAGTCAAACCTATTCAGGAGATGAAAACTTCATGAATCACCCAAAGAGAAAGAAAAATTAGACGACCAATTGACCTGAGAGATAATAGACACTGTAGTTGCCAAAGAGAGGTCAGTATTTCCCAAAGAATTGCTTGTCTTGAAGTTGAAGCCATGGCCTGCAATTAAGAACATGGCTTCCAACAAGGCTGGTACTGAGGGCATATTATAAATTACATCCCCTCATGGTCATCTGTCACAACAGCTAGCTCTTCCCCTTACAGCATTCATCACAATTTACAATTCTACTTGTGCATCTGTATGGCTTTCTGCCTGTTAACACACAAATTAAATGTCTCCAATACTGGAACTAATTTCTGAGCCTGTAGCACAGTATATGTCATACCAAAAAAAGTGCTCAGTAGACATAGGTTTATGAGTATGTGGGGGGTGTGCTTTGGGGCAAATAAAAATACTAGTGCTCTCTAAATAGTTTCATTGACATATTTTGCAACAGAGAAATATAATACAACAACTGAACAATTATTGACACCTCAATGGCTTGAACATATCATGGTTAAGTCCATGAAATACTGTTGCATAATACTTTAAAATTTTCAGCAACAATATACCTTGATCACGAGAGATACCCATAAACTTTTATTTATCTTATGTCTGATGCATAATAGATATCAAGGCAAATGAAAAAAGTGAAACCATAATATCAAGGCAAATAAGAAAGTGAAAGAAACAAATTAACCAAAAAATGAACATATAATATGAAGGGAAAGTGGGAGCTTATAAAAAGCCAGATGAAATAATATGTATGTCATAGGATGATCAAAAGAAACACAGTCAAACATTGTTTTCACAAGAACTCAGTCAATAGTCCCAGATAATTTATCTTTGCAACCTATGTCTCTTACTTTCTCTTTACCTAGAACATCCCAACATGATATATGCACCAATTTACTCATTTATCTCCAGAAACCTCATGTATTGAAAATTCGCCTGCTGGATCTTATCAATATTATCTGTTTATGAGACTAAGTAGTAAAGAGACAATCAAACTACCACAATTAGTCATATAAATTAAATGCATAAAAGCTAACCTCAATGGCAAAAAATGCATTGGTATTGCATTAAGATTAAAAACTCAAAACTTCCATTTGACTAATTTAACAAGAGATCCCCCAAATTGAACTCTCCATTTTATCCCCCATCTGTTCCTAACAAAACTTTCTGTATTTATTGAAGAGGACAGAAAGAATGAGGCTTCTTTAAAGATTTCTTTACCAGAGATTTACAATGGATTATAAGTTACATTACAGCTACCTAGTGACCAGAAGCTATCAGAAAAAACAAATAGTACTGTCAGCATATGCTATTAAGCCATATCCATATTATTTTCCAACATTTATGGTGTGTATTTGTTGTATGTGGTCCTTTCCCACTGTTTGTTGCTTTCAGCAAATGGTTAACATAACACACATGTGGGGGGGGGGGGCACGCAGACAGACAGACAGACCACACAACACACACCACACACACACACACACTGGATCAAGGCATAGGAGAGTACAAAACTTAAGATTGAAGCCATCCATTAGTTTACATTATAAAATCTGATTAATGGGAAATCCAGGGAAGGTATGATTGTTTCATTTTCTCTCTTAAAGACAAGTTAAACAAACAGGCTGAGTGTGCAGAAGGATAAGTACCAGGTTTAAGTATGAGTTATCTCAAGGAGTTTTATTAATTGGCTGTGAGGCAAGCAAAAGTTCATTCTCTGGATAGAAGAGATACTTTCATATAAATGGATTATGGCAGTTGGTAAGATCATCACAATTGGAATGCTAAAGCATAGTTCTCTTTTCAGTATTATAGAGTGTATAAATTCTATAGCACCACCATATTTTAAGACTGAAGTAGTGTACATTATCTAGTAGCTGAGCCAGACACTGTCTTCTTGATCAACAGAGGGAATAGAAAAATGCTAGCAGAAAAAGAGAAAATGAGCCTGTTGAATGTAATTAGTATCAACTCTGAAGTAAACATTGCAGTGCTATGTGATCCATTTATGTCATCTCAAAGTCAACAATTCGTTATGCAAAAGTGCCCCCAATGTGCATATGCTATAACACTCTGCATGAGGAAAACTGGGCAAACGAGTTCTGATTTAAACCATGATGTGACTTGCATGTAATCAAAAAGCATAACCTTAAAGAGGTAATTTCCACTCTTCTTTCAATTTTGATCAAGTTTCAATTAATGTTAACATGTGCCAGTCATTGAATTGTACCCTGGAGAATCCCAGAGACACTCAGTTGTTTTTCTCAAAGAGCAGTGCAGGTATACAGCATGAATCAATATTTATTTGCTATTAAATTTTTCCATTCAAATTTTAACATTTATAAAGTTATTAGGTTTTGTCAGGCTCCTTCTGCATTTACTTGATTTGAAGCCCACAATAGGTATCTGAAAAATATAGCAACTTTTCTTAGAATATGACTAAGGAGAGTAAGTCAACAAGTTGGCAATAAAGTTTAAGTTCTCCTGTGTAAGACTGGTTTATGAACCACTTAGAAAATAATAAAGAAAAAAACTTCACAACTTGATATTTTTAAAGTAAGATAAAGAGCTTTTCTGTAACATATAAGTAAAGAATTCAGGGAAAACTATAAGTAATGGAAGATTCCATGAAAGCCTTTCCCCTAAAATATTACACAAATAGTTCTGTCTTCATTCAAATTTCCTGCACTGGAAAACACCTTAGATTGTGTATGCACATATATATGGATATATGGATGCATATTTATGTACCCAGAAATATAGATATACTTATATTTATACAAATAAGGAGAGAAAATAGTCACAAAATACACAGATATGCTAGAAGTTGTATTGGTAACATCCTTGATAAACTCATCATGAACTGAGGATATCATACTCAAATGTGTACTTCCATACTTAATCCAATGAACACTCTAGCCCAACAGCACAGTACACTGAGAAGTACTTGGCTGATTTAAAACCAGTTAGGAATGAATATGAGGTATCGTGACAAATGACACACACAGTCCAAAGTGTGAACTTAGGGGAAGGTGTCACTTTTGCAGAAGGTTGTATAGCCATGAAAATCCAGGCAAGCAAACACACCTGAAAGGAGGTCTGCTTCATTTGTATTCAAAATATAATGGCCCTGTGTGTCACAGTGTTTGGCAAGTGAACGCAACTCAGCTCTAAATGGACAGGAAATTTGTGTATATATTTTTATTTCAGAAACGATTGAAGAGGGACTATACTTAAAGTGCATTTTTTTTCAAAATGGTGTTTCCTTAGACAATTAGCTCTTTTATAGAAAAAAAAACAGTATATTTTTCCATATTTTGGGCACCTGTCATGCTCAGGAAGTTTTGTACTATCTATGAGTACTGCACAGACAGATTGAAATTAGACACTTAAAAGTGGAACTTTTAGTTAAATATAATTGCATTATACTAATATGATGCAACTAGAGATTAAATTTGCAAACAGCAATATGCAAATTTTAAATTAGGGATAGTAGAAATGAAATTAAATAAAGTTTTATTTAAATCAAGAATCCCTAATAAGCAAAAACCAATAATGAGTAAATAGAATAAAAGAAATAAAAAGCTGTGAATCACAGAAATGAAGAGCAAATTAGAAAAATAAATATACATTGCTTCTGGAGCGCCTTCTGCTCCTTCAGCCAATAGCCTTTAAGATACCGAGCCCATTTGGGCATGGTCTTTTTCCCTTTAAAAGCAGGCAGTAGCCCTGCTCACTCTCTCTGGTTTCTGGCTGGACTTCAGGCTACTAGACTCCTTTCCTGTCGAGCAGAAGACTGTTATCTAGGATGGTGATCTGTAAGTTTTACCTTTAAATAAATAACTCTTTTATAAATCATAATTCCAAACTGGTGTGGGATTGTTTTGTGACTTAAGCCTTCAATACATAATGATTAAAATAGAGTATTCAGACTTGGCAATAGATAAGAAGAAAAAGAGAAGGAATGGGTTGATATTTATGAAGTATCAGGTATAAGGAAGGATTAGATTTGTGGAAATGTTATTTTTAATGTAAGGTCATTATAAACTAAATATCAGAAACTACAAATAGGCTAGAATATAAAACTGAGTTTTCAGTATTTGCTTTGACTTGAAAATTACATAAGCGAACTATGAGAGATAAATTTAGGTCTCCTCTTACTGGTAACATTACTCTTGAGTTTGTCTGTGAAAAAAATTCTAGAGGAGAATGGCCTATCATTTGGTGATTTGCTCAATGTGGGTCCTCAGACGTTTTGACACTGGTCTGATTATTTCAGCAACCTCTTTCTAATCTTCTGAAGCTTGTGACTTGGACAGAGTTGCATAAAGACATCCAGTATCTTTCAATCCAGAGGGCTGTTGTGGGACTCCCAGTCCCTAATCACTGTTGACAGTTTTCTAGATAAATCCCCTCTCCTATACCGATATGAATATTTCTATATCTATTGATTCTATCTCTCTAGAGAACCCAGTTATCTCTAGAGAGAGCCCCAACAAGTAACAATTATGAAATTTTAAAAAAAATCATATTCCCCTAAATATTGCCAGTGAAAGACAATTTAGATGGTTTATGGAAACTTCAAAAATCATTCTTTTGTTATTAAAACTTTTTAGGAACATAGACAATACTTTATGAGCTGACAAAACATTGATCTCTAAACTTCAAAAATAGCAAGCTAAAGCATATCATATAGCAATTGTGTTTAGGATTATTGATTAAAAATCCTCTAGAAAATACTACCAGTTTTGTCTAGTATTATTTTAAAGAAGCAATATAAAATAATTAAATGTACTGGGGCCCAAACTTCAAATATTTCTGTGTATCATATTAGTTATATTGATATATAGATGTATATGTTACATGAGCTTATATGTATAAATCATCATTCTCAGGAAAATTCCATTTGAATATCCTGAAAAATGTTTAAAGGCATTTGAGTCTTTCATAAAATCATAAATAAAGCTTCCTGTTCTAATAAACAATTGAGTAGAGACTTTCAATGAAAGTAGGCATGTGTATATGTGGTAGTAAAACAACAGAAGACAATTCCGTTTGATGACTGGCAAGAATCAAACAAATAAGCAAAGCAGTATATAGAGTGCGTATTTTTTTAGACAACACAGTATATGAAATGACATATAATTGTAAAAATCAGCATAGTTTTAAAACTATGACAGTAGTTGAGAGGGAAGATGAAGTCTTATTTATGATTCCCTCAAAGTGTTTATGATTACTTCTCCACTACGTTCTGCAATTACTTTCCCAATACTTCAACTCTTCAGTTTCTTATTATACCCAACTGCCATTTTCTTTCTGTTCCCATTTACCCTTCATGTTTGTTAGCGGAATTCAAACTCAACTGTGTTGCCTCACCTCATTTTCTCTATGTGTTAGGATTACATCTTATCTCCTTAGTGAAGTTGCTATTCTACACTGGTTAGAAGTATCTCCAGACATGAGTTCACAGGACTGCTGTCTTCCATGCTTCCTCTGTTCCCGAGCTCTCACCTTACTTAAGGAAACACAAAGAGAAAAGTGTTCATTGAAAACATATGCTATCGAGGTGCATCAATTCATACTTCCTGCTGGCCATCATCGTGCGCGCCGCACACACACACACACACCACACACACACACACACACACACACACACCACACTCACGCACACATATTCAGCATGGTCTCTTTTAAATAGGGTCCTCCTGTCTACCCAGGCTCACTTTCCAATGTGTTTTTCTGAAAACCTCTTGGCTCCTTGTTCTCAAAGGTTTGCTTATTTTGCGTGAAAGCTGACCTCCTAATGGAGCCAGCCACAGCTTGGGTGGAACAGAAGCTCCTTGGAGAACCGTCTCATGTTTATAAGTTAACGGTGGTGTGAAGATATGAAACGCGTCTATTTCTAGAATTGTCATAACACTGAAAAGGTTTTGAAGACTTTACAAGAATAAGGAAATATTTAAACAAAAATTATCCTTTCCTCCCATATATTTCAAATCCTAGTACTACATTTACTCCTAATCAGCATTGTGCAGATTTTGGGGGAAAATAACTTATTCTTTTCTATTCAGCAACAAGATTTCCTCTTGTATCCAAAGGAAAACAAAACAAAAAACCAGAAAAAGCCTGTATTTCTTCCCCTGCTTCTGTTTGTCTTTCCCACTCCACAACCGCCCCAAACCTGGATTCTGTTTCTTCAGTGCTGCCGTACCTGTTCTTGTCAATGTCAGCGATGATGGCCTTGTAGTTAAATCCAATAAATAATTTCCAAAGCCTTATCTACCTGAACACTTGGCAAGGTCTGACACTATTGACTGCTCCTTCTTTCTTGAAATGCCCTCTTCCTGGGACTTATCTATTCCCACACTCTCCTTTCTTACCTTATACTTCTCTGCCCATCTCATTTCTGTCTCCTTTGTGAGACACTTTTTCTCCTTGCCCTACCCTTTAATTATTGGTCATCTTCAGAACTCTGCCCCCAATGTCTTTGGAATGCTTATTTGAAGGAATTTTCCTAGCTAATATTTTCTTCTTGCAGAACATCAATTTCTGGCTCTTGCCTGGTAGATGCCAAACTGTGAATCTCATGCAGAATTCAGGAGACAGGAGGTTTATGGTCAAGACATAGATTTTTTTTTTTTATTTTGCCACTTGTAGGGTGGATTACTGATGGAGAAATATTGTTTCTTGGCTAAACTTCAGATCAATTATTTGTAAACTGCTGTTGAAATAGTATAAGGGACATGTGCACCCTCTTGAAAAGAGCAGGGACACATGACATACACTATCTGTTTCCATATTTACTCTGAGTCTGGGTATTTATTTTCAGTTAGAAGCCAGGATCTACTGCCTACTTCATTCAACTGTTTTATCATTCAGGAAAAAAAACATATCCCCTAATAGTCTCTCATATATGTTTTTCAAATTCATTGAGTCTTATAGTCATGCTACAAATGCTTCACTCTCAACACTTTCAATAGATAAATATTTTCTTATTTCTTATGTACTGTATTAAGTCCAATTTCTTATTAATATTATTTATTGATCTTATTTTCTTGTCATTGGTCATTCTTTCCTTGAAAGCTATACATTTATGTGGTTGTTTATTTATATATTTATTCTTTCGCACAGTATATGCCAGCAGTAGCCTTTCTTTCCTTCACTCTTCCAAGCTCCTCCCCACCTCTTCTCTATCCCAGATCTGTTGCTCCTCTGTTTCCTCTCAGAAAGTGCACATCTCCCTGGAGTATCAACCCAACACAGCATACAAGATATTATAAGACTTAGACACAAACTCTCACATCCATTACTGGATGAGGCAGCCTAGCAGGAGGAAAAGGTAATATTGAGATTATTAAATGACCATTTAATAAACTTCCATCTTAGGTAAGCGGTTTTCATATAGAGCAGCAATCTATCAATTATTATGACTTAGTTATAATAAGTAAGTTATTTAGAAGCTTATAGGGATATGTGTATGGTAAATATTTTGTAATTGATAGCCTATGGTCAGATAATGTGGTCTTCATATTGACTTATCATTGCATAGTATCAGCAATATTTGAGAAATTTAAAAATCCATATTGGGGGTATGGGTGTATATATGGCTATTCATTGTAAAATAATCACATTCTTTACACTGTAATTTTACTCATTATCTTTTTAATTTTATCTGTCAAAATGGAGCTATGTAGATCAGATTTACAAGGAGAGAGGCATATAGTTTTATACATTTTTTCTCAATAGCATCATCAATATCATTTTATCTTAAGATAGTTTTCATTGGAGTCATAAAACAATATTATTTTTAAACATTCCAAAATAAATTTAGCTTTTTATTATACAATATAAGAATTATGGTCTGCACATGCTTTAGGTCTTATGATACATTTCTCCTAGTAAATTAGTTAGCATATCTTTCTTCATTTGACCTTTGTTTCACATGCTTTTCATTATTATTTTATATAGGGCTTTCCGTGTCTCCAGTCCTTAATCATGTCTAAAGAAAAGCATGTGAATTAAGTTAGAGATTCAACTTATTGCTGAAAAGATGGGCCAACAGTGAAGAGGCTGCTGTTGCAGAGCACCACAGGTAGGTTGCCAAAACCAACAATGGGTCCCCACACCATTTGTAACTAACCAGCTCTGGATCCAGTGCTCTCTTCTGGCCTCTTCTAGGCAGATGCAATAATGTGGCAAAGACATAGAAACACACACTTAAATACACCTAAAACCAAACAAATGCAGTTTAGTACTCTGCATCTCATTTGATTAGCACAACACACTGGTTATGTTTTTCGGTTATATTATCTATTTCTATCATCGTCCTTTTAACTATGCTGCCACATTATATTTTGCTTTGTCTCTAATACTATTATTTCCCTACTTGATCATTGGAATTTATAAATACTATGTAAATTTAGTTTTCATGAATTCTAAATTAATGTATTTCCCCTTTGAAAATAACATTTTAAAAACACTTTGTTGTTGTTTTTCTTTACTTGATTGTTTATTTATTTATATATTTATTTATAACCAATCCCAGTTCTCCCTCCCTCCTCTCTTGTCACTCTCCCCACCATCCCTCTTAGCCCCTCCCCCATCAAAAGAGTTTTGGCTTGCTTGGAACTAGAGTTACAGCTGTTTTCTGGATTCTTGGAAACTGAACATGAGTCCTGGGAAGAGCAGCCAGTGACCTTAATCACTGAGCCAAATTACTTAATAACCGAAATAGCTTAAGAGCTGGGTAGTGGTGGCACATACCGTTGATCCAGCGCTTAGGAGGCAGAGGCAGACGTGTCTCTGTGAGTTCAAGGCCAGCCTGGTCTACAGAGTGAGTTCTAGAGGACACGCAGGACTGTTACACAGAAAAACCTTGTTTTGAAAATCAAAAATAATGATAAAAAAAATAACTAGAGACCCACAGAACTTGTTATATTTAGTTCACTTCCCATTATGTACTACAGCCTTGTCATGACTAAGTTCATTTTTATCCTTCCTCAAGTGGCATTCCTCAGTTCAGCCATCCCTTGTGGCAACATCTTAACGTCTTTTTCATCTTCACATGGCTTTATTTCAGACATTCTCCAGGACTGGTTTTATTGGTGATACCATTTAATGTAGCTGTGATTTTTCTAGCATCTTTAAGACAGCCCACTAGAACTTCATTCCTTCAGTGTCACTCTGCAGAATCCTTTGGCCCTCATCTGTTGGGCATCTCTTCCCCACCTCTGTGTCTGTTTTTAAACCATTTATATTATTTTTATTATATAGTCTATGTTTTAAGAAAATTTAAGACATCATTTTAGTTAGGAAACAAAGTGATTGTTCCCATGGAATTTTCATATACACATATGTATATAACATATATACATATATGTTTGTTCTTATTCACTCCCCCAGCTGTCCTCCAGTCAACTTCCTTTCAAAATCTTGCTTCAAATGATCCTCTCTTCTCTTTCCATGATACATGGATTTTAATATTCCCCCTGTTAGAGGAGGCCACTTGTTCATCCCAGCCACCCAGAACTGAAATAATCACACAGACACTGTATTAATTAAATCACGACTTGGCCATTAGCTCTAGCTTCTTATGGGCTAAACTCCTACATATTAATTAACCCATCTACATTAATCTGTGTATCACCACAAGGCTGTGGCTTACAGGGAAAAGTTCCTGCATCTATCCCTGGTGGGGCTACATGGTTTCTCCCTGACTCAGCCTCCTTTCTTCCAGCATTCAATTTGTTTTCCCTGCCTAGCTCTGTTCCCTTGTAGCTCTGCTATAGGCCCAAAGCACTTCCTTTATTAACCAATGATATTCACAGCATACAGAGAGGAATCCCACATCACCCCTCTTTTGTACAAACTAAATATATAGGGCTGGAGAGACGGCTCAGAGGTTAAGAGCACTGCCTGCTCTTCCAAAGCTCCTGAGTTCAATTCCCAGCAACCACATGGTGGCTCACAAACCATCTGTAATAGGGTTGGTGCCCTCTTCTGGCCTGCAGGTATGCACACAGACAGAATGTTGTATACATAATAAATAAATAAATAATTTTAAAAACTAAATATATACTAATTAAGTCAGTAGAATAAGTAATAATGGCGATCAAACAGCAACATATTCAAAGGCAGATGAGTATAAAATCAGAATCTACCAATGTTGTGATGCTTCATTCCTTAGTTGTGGCCTCAGAAGAATCACAAATGCTCAAGTTCCAGAACAACCCCTTCTCAGAGATCATGGTAGTTCCAACCTCATAGAATAATTCTTCGGGTAGCCCAGAATGATGAAGCATCCACTATAAAACTTAGAGCCAAGGTCAGAGATGCTCTCCAAAGGTTTTGCAAAATGTTTTTATAGGTGTTTTTCAGCACCTGATAGTTATCAGACGGGGATATAACAGGTTCCAGACATGCTCTGATAAATTGATTAATTTAATAAGCAAAATATGCCATACTATGGAATATTTACTATGCCTTTTTATTAACTGCTTTCATAGTTTCTCTGTCTTTATTTTAACCCTGCTACTATATGTTACAGTTTTAATTTCATTCTGTTTAATCTGCTTAATGGACACAATAGTTTTTTTCAGATTTATAAATGTTGTTTTCATTGCTATTCAAAAGGTTATTATCTCTTTAAATATGTCATCTTTCCTATTTTTGCCCATTTGGGCTTTCATTACATATATGATAAAACTACGTTAATTATTTTTTTTCTTTTTTTTCATGGTTTATTTTTTATATTTAAAAATTTCCATCTCCTCACCTCCTCCTCCCCCTTCCATCCCCTCCTCCTCCCCCTTCCCTCCCCTCCTTCTCCCCCTTCCCTCCCCTCCCCTCCACCCATACCTCCCCTCCCTCCCTCTCAAGGCCAAGGAGCCATCAGGGTCCCTACTCTAATGCTAAGACCAATGTCCTCCCAACTCCCCCCAGGTCCAGGAAGGTGATCGACCAAGCTGAAGAAGGCTCCCCACAGAGCCCGTCCATGCAGAAGAATCAGAGCCCAGCGCCATTGTCCTTTGCTTCTCAGTCAGCCCCCGCTGTTGGCCACATTCAGAGAGACGGGTTTGGTCGCATGATCCATCAGTCCCATTCCAATTGGAGTTGGTGATCTCCCATTAGTTCTGTCCCACTGTCTCCTTGAGTGAACGCACCCCTCACGGTCCTGACTTTTTTTCTCATGTTCTCTCTCCTGCTCCTCATCAGGAGCTCAGTCCGGTGCTCCAATGTGGGGCTCTGTCATTTTCTTCATCTACCGCCAGGTGGAGGTTCTATGGTGATATGCAAGAAATTCATCAGTATGGCTATAGGAACTGGCCTTTCAGGCTCCCTCTCCTCAGCTGCCCAAGGAACTAACTGGGGGCATCTCCCTGGAAACCTGGGAACCCCTCTAGGGTCAAAGTCTCTTGACAACCCTCAGGTGGCTCCCTAAATTAAGATATATGCTTCCCTGCTCCCATATCCACCCTTCCTGTATCCCAAGCATCCCATTCCTCCGAGCTCCCCCTATTCTCCCCTTCATGCTTTTCTCTCCCCATCTTCCCTTGGCCGCGTCTCGCCCAACCCTCAGGAACTCAAGAGACTAGACGGTAAAATGCCAATTAACCCAATTAAAAAATGGGGCGCTGAACTGAACAGAGAATTCTCAACAGAAGAAGTTCAAATGGCCAAAAGACACTTAGGGTCATGCTCAACCTCCCTAGTTATCAGGGAAATGCAAATCAAAACAACTTTGAGATATCATCTTACACCTGTCAGATTGGCTAAAATCCAAAACACCAATAATAACCTTTGCTGGAGAGGTTGTGGGGTAAGGGGTACACTCATCCATTGCTGGTGGGAATGCACACTTGTGCAACCACTTTGGAAAGCAGTGTGGTGGTTTCTCAGGAAATTCGAGATCAACCTACTCCAGGACCCAGCAATTCCACTATTGGGAATCTACCCAAGAGATGCCCAATCATACTACAAAAGCATTTGCTCATCTATGTTCATAGCAGCATTATTTGTAATAGCCAGATCCTGGAAACAACCTAGATGCCCTTCAGTGGAAGAATGGATGAAGAAAACTGTGGAATATATACATGCTAGAATACTACTCAGCGGTAAAAACAAATGACATCTTGAATTTTGCATGCAAATGGATGGAAATAGAAAACACTATTCTGAGTGAGGTAACCCAGACCCAAAAAGATGAACATGGGATGTACTCACTCATAATCGGTTTCTAGCCATAATTAAAGGACATCGAGCCTATAATTTGGGATCCTTGAGAAGATAATAAGAAGGTGAACTCCCAAAAAAAGATACAGTAATCCTCCTGGATATTGGAAGTAGACATGATCTACATGCAAATTAATTATTTTTTTGTATCTTGTAACCCCTCATTTATATTTCTGTCTTTTTTTTCTCTCTATTTTCTACTGAGAACATTTCATCTATATCCTAGTTCATTAATTTCCTCCTTAACTATATACATTGCACATCTATTCTAATATAGTCAATTAAAGTTTCTAGTTCTACTGCTTCCTTTTACTTTTAGAAGTTATGTAGTTTAAAATATCTGTTTCTGTGTACTAAAATGGAGAGCTTTTAATGATTTTGCTTTCATTACATCCTATCTCATGTGATTTCTTTTTTTGTATATTTATCTCCAAATTTCTTTCCACTGCCAATTTTGAAGAGTTCTTTTGAATTTTTTGTTGTTGAGGTTCTGATTGTTATTTCTTGATTGATTTGTTTATTTATTTATTTTTCTCCTTTCTGCTAACTCTCAGACAAAGGGCTTGGCTTTCCTGTTAGGCTCCTTGAATTTCACCTTGGTTGTGTAAATAAGAATTCATGAACTAAAAACTATACCAGTATTCAATTGCCAGAGCAACTTGCATTTCTGTCATTACTCAGGATCTAGGCTAGGCAAAGGTGATTAAGCCTTCCTCCAAGATCCTTCCGTTTCCAATGACATTTTAATATATATTCCTTTACTTTCTTCCTTCTTTCATTTCCATCTTTTCCCACTTTCCCTCTTTGTTTTCTTTCCCTTTCTTCTTTCTTTTCTTTCTTTCTTTCTTCTTTCTATCTTTCTTTTTCTTTCTCTTTCTTTCTTTCATTCTTTTTCTTTCCTCTTTATTTTCCCTCTTCCATTCTCATCTCACCTCTATGCATATGTGCATACATACATACATGTACACAGTACCTGAGAATCATCTCTTTTCCTTTTAATTTATTTTTCTTTTTTTATTAAAAATTTCCATCTCTCCTCCCCTCCTCCTCCCCTTCCCTCCCCTCCCTTCCACCCATACCCCCACTCCGCCCCTCTCCAAGCCAAAGAACCATCAGGGTTCCCTTCACTATGTTAAGTTCAAGGTCTTCCCAGCTCCCCCTAAGTCCAGGAAGGTGAGCAACCAAACTGACAAGGCTCACAGTGAGCCCGTCCATGCTGTAGAGTTCATGCTCATCGCCGTTGTCCTTGGTTTCTCAGTCCTCCTCCACTGTCAGCCACATTCAGAGAGTCCGGTTTGGTCCCTGTTCCATCAGTCCCATTCCAACTGGACTTGGTGGTCTCCTGTTAGATCTGTCCCACCGTCTCAATGGGTAAACGTACTCCTCACGGTCCTGACTTCCTTGCTCATGATCTCCCTCCTTTTGCTCCTCATCAGGACCTTGGGAGCTCAGTCCAGTGCTCCAATGTGGGGCTCTGTCATTTTCTCCATCCATCACCAGGTGGAGGTTCTATGGTGATATACAAGATATTCATGAGTATGGCAATAGGATCTGGACATTTCTGGCACCCTCTCCTCAGCTAATTTTATACTATTTCAAATATATGTTCACTGTGAATTTGATAATTTCACTGTTCTGATTTTGCCTCTTTTTCAATCCCCAGACTCAGATCATCTCACATTAATTCATCTAGATGGTGAAAAAGCACAGAAGTTAAATCCTGACAAGTTACTTAGCTCTCTCTAGTCCCTTACCAATATTCCTTTCCTGATTACTCTCACCTTTTGACTAGATTACCTGAACCTTCTTACCTTTTTTGTAGTTATGCTTACCTTGCTAAAGTACAAGTCTACAAACACACACACACACACACACACACACACACTTCTTAAATCTTGCACCAACTCTGGACAAACGTTTCTGTACCACCTAGTCCTGCATTTGTTCAGTCCCAAAGAAATACACCGAGGTCTATATTAATTATAAACTGGTTGGTCTATTAGTTCAGATTTCTTACTAATTCTAACTTCTTACTTTGTTTTGGGGTTTTCGAGACAGGGTTTTCCTGTAGTTTCTAGAGCCTGTCCTGGAACTAGCTCTTGTAGACCAGGCTGGCCTCAAACTCAGAGATCTGCCTGCCTCTGCCTCCCAAGTACTGGGATTAAAGGTGTGCACCACCACCACCTGGCTCTCTTACTTCTTACTTTAATCCATATTTCTTGTCTGTGTTAGCCTTATGACTTGGTACCTTTTATCAGTGAGGCATTCTCATCTTGCTTCCTTTTGGTCTGAGTGACAATTGTAGACTGAACCTTTTAACTTCCCAGAATTCTCCTGTTCTGGTCACCCCACCTATACTTCTTGCCTGGCTACTGGCCAATCAGCATTTATTAAACTAATA
This sequence comes from Arvicola amphibius, assembly GCF_903992535.2. Lineage (NCBI taxonomy): Eukaryota > Metazoa > Chordata > Mammalia > Rodentia > Cricetidae > Arvicola > Arvicola amphibius. Next base: position 49,832,880 of record NC_052047.1, on the reverse strand, counting down.
TGACTGACAAATCTTTACAGCGTATAAGACCATTGTCCCACAGCATGTCTCTTTTTTAAGACAAGAACTCTGAATTTAGTCTCCTTTGTTTACCTTTTTTTTCCTTACCATTATCAATAACATTTGTAACCAACACTCTAAAAAAAGACAAACATCCAAAATATTTTTGGGGGGAATGTGGGCACAGTTTTCTAGGCTACTTCCTGCTGATTGGGGGCTCTGATAATCTTATAGGAATCTAAAGAAAATTTAGGATTATGGTAAAGTCCTGAACTGGAGTATTCTGTGAGGCTTGATTTTCTCAGCCAGAAGTCTTGAGGCTGTTCTGAATGTAGAACTCAGACATCTGGGCCATCCACTCTTATCAGAGATTTCTCAAGGAGTCTTCCTTGATCAAACCTGATTTTTCTTAACCCAGAATGAATCCACAGCCTCTTATTTCTTGTGGAAACAAAACAAAACCTCTTCTCCAAAGTAACATATGTTTTGACTTAAATTTTGAAATCAAGGCATTTTAAAATATGCATGTTTGATTAATCCAGCAGCATTTACAATCAAATGTTTTTTGGAAGCTGTTCTTCTTTCTTCAGCCATCAAACAATTCAAAGACAATACAATAATATATAGTATCCAGATTCTCTGTGTATTTTCAATCCTTACATGGCTTTATTTTATTTTATTTTTTTTTTCCTCATGGTTATTTTTTTTTATATTTAAAAATTTCCATCTCCTTCCCTCCTCCTCCCCCCTCCCTCCCCTCCTTCTCCCCTTTCTCTCCCCTCCTTCTCCCCCTTCCCTCCCCTCCCCTCCACCCCATACCTCCCCTCCCTCCCTCTCAAGGCCAAGGAGCCATCAGGGTTCCCCCACTCTATGCTAAGACCAAGGTCCTCCCAACTCCCCCCAGGTCCAGGAAGGTGATCGACCAAGCTGAGAAGGCTCCCACAGAGCCCGTCCATGAAGAACAATCAGAGCCCAGAGCCATTGTCCTTTGCTTCTCAGTCAGCCCCCGCTGTTGGCCACACTTTAAACTCTATTTCTTTTACTTTTATTTTTTAATTTTTTGTTTTTTTTGAGTCATGGTTTTTCTGGTATCTTTAGCTGTCCTGGAACTCACTGTGTAGACCAGGCTGCCCTTGAGCTCACAGAGATCTGTCTGCCTCTACCTCCGAAGTGCTGAGATATGTGGGCCACCATACCCAACTACTGTTTCTTTTCCTTTCTTTCTTTCTCTCGTTCTTCTTTTCTTTCTTTCTTTCTTTCTTCTTCTTTCTTCTTTCTTTCCTTTCTTTTTTGAGGGACTTTATCCTTTTTCTTTTCTCTCCCAAGCCTATATATATTTTTAAACACACTATAAACTGTTTGAAGTGCCTTCATCTGAATCTATCTTTACTGTATATCTCTCTTTTTTCTGACCACATGAGTCTTTAATTTACTAAATGTTATGTTAAAATTGTGACTTGATGGCTGAATCCACCCCATTTCTTAGCTTTCTTAGAGTCTAGCCTCATGGTGGATATACTGGCTGGAGCCATATTTATTGCCACAACTCTATGGAGTTTCAAGATCCCTGCCACCACCAATAAGCATGTTGACAGGTGTTTATCAACACCATTTAAGTGCTTTGTAGAAGAGATTCTTAAAGGACCTGTAAGGTTTTTGCAGCTAAAGCTTAGTCAGGAAAGCCTCTCTTAAATGAGATGCTCTTGCCTCTAGCAAACAGAACGCACCCGAGAAAATGCTGCTACCCAGAAGCCATGGTTAACTCTGTTCTTTTGTGTCTAGAATTACTTCCCAAGCTCTCTCAGGTTTTATATGGATGTAGTTGTCCATGTTGGTACCACTTGTTGACAGAGGTTTCTGTCCTACCCGGTCCTGCAGTTGTGCAGTCCCAAAGAAACACACAGAAGTCTATATTAATTATAAACTGGTTGGTCTATTAGCTCAGGCTTTTTATTAACTCTAACACCTTACATTAACCCATAATTCTTGTCTATGTTAGCCACATGGCTTGGTACCTTTTATGAATGAAGCATTCTCACCTCATTTCCTCTTGGTCTGGGTGATAACTGCAGACTGAGTCTTTTCTCTTCCCAGAATTCTCCTGTTCTGGTCACTCCACCTATACTTCCTGCCTGGCTACTTAGTTTAGTCAACACCCATCAGTAAATCTCTGACATATTAAGTGGAGCATCTATTCTGTTTGCTTTTGTGGATCACCATATTTACTTGTTATAAAACTGTCCCATTTTATTGTAATTATTGGTAATTTGTTCACATTCTGAACTGTAGTGATCATCCATAGTATAAAACTACTGTTTATTTTGTTTATTATTGTATCTCAGGTATAAAACCAAATGCCTTTCCTTTGGGTGTTCAGTAATTCTTGATGAATAAAAGAAACTAATGGTAGTTTTATATATATTTAGAGAAGTGCTCAGAGCAAGAATAGAAATGAAATTGCCAGTGTGTTTCCCAGTTTATAATGATTACTGTGTAAGTCTAAAATCCAGTTAACATTTCTTAAAGAAATATCACAAATATTATATAAGAACACAATATTCATTGTAAAGGCATGAATAAATGAATTGTGTTCTGATTACATGTAGTCATAATCTTGCACTTACTAAAAAGTTACAGTAAAATAGAAATGTTTGTTTGATGTACTGAAATATTTGCCCTTACATTTAAATTACAGCGTAGCCATTATTTTATCTTAGGACTTCCGTCACGCAAATTATCCTAATTGGCATTTGAATTCTGCTCTTTTCACTTTGTCACAGAGTTCAGCTTAACCACAGTATCTCGCATGCTGCACCACCCACTGTCTCTATCCATTTTGTCCTGTCAGAGGCACATCAAGCAGACTCCGGGTGTAATCACATCAAAATCGATTTTCATGGCTGAGAGAAAAATAATGGAAATTTCTCTAATGTAGTAAATGTATGTGTTCCCTTTGGTTAACCAAAATAGACTATACATCAGACCTGTCAAATTAAGTTTTCTTGATTCAGTGCACTTCTACAAACTTGTGTACAAATCACAAAGGCTTACCGGGGAACACCATAATGCAATCTTCCTGCTTTCTGGACTGTTCCTGCATCTTCTCAAATAAACAATTCACCAAATTTTCAGGCTACAAGCCAATCTACATCCCCAATCCCCCAGAAACCTGCCTCATCTTAGAAAACAGTTTATGTCTTTTATTATTTAAGTCAAAAGGTTTCCCCCTAACCAGTCATGTTAATGTTTGAATCAGCTTTGAACACAGACTATTTTCTTAGAATTTTCCAGACCCTCACTTTTCTATACTAATTCAACTCAAGTAATCACTTGTATAGATACCACTGCTTATTTCTCCAGAGACTTGGAATAAAATCTTCCATATTTGAATGTTAAAACCCAGTAAGGCTTGCATTACACCTACACTCTTTATTCACAAAACAGACATATTATAAAAGAAAACAAACACTTGCGCAATTTCACATTTCAGTTGTGTAGAAAGTATTTTCACAGCTATATGATAATATTGGAAGGAAATCTTAGTCACAAAGACCTCAGTTGTCTATGTTTTTATTAACTCAGTATCAAGCTTGATGACAGTGCTAGCTAATGTTGATTATCACTTGATAGGCTCTAAAATCACTTGGGAGACTAAGCTCTGGGCCTATCTTTTTTTTTATTTTTATTTTCATGGTTTATTTTTTTTATATTTAAAAATTTCCATCTCCTTCCCTCCTCCTCCCCCCTCCCTCCCCTCCTCCTCCCCCTTCCCTCCTTCTCCCCCTTCCCTCCCCTCCCCTTCACCCATAACCTCCCCTCCCTCCTCTCAAGGCCAAGGAAGCCATCAGGGTTCCCCACTCTATGCTAAGACCAATGTCCTCCCCAACTCCCCCCAGGTCCAGGAAGGTGTCGACCAAGCTGAGAAGGCTCCCACAGAGCCCCGTCCATGCAGAAGAATCAGAGCCCAGAGCCATTGTCCTTTGCTTCTCAGTCAGCCCCCGCTGTTGGCCACATTCAGAGAGACGGGTTTGGTCGCATGATCCATCAGTCCCATTCCAACTGGAGTTGGTGATCTCCCATTAGTTCTGTCCCACGGTCTCCATGAGTGAACGCACCCCTCTCGTTCCTGACTTTCTCCCTCAAGTTCTCGCTCCTTCTGCTCCTCATCAGGACCTTGGGAGCTCAGTCCAGTGCTCCAATGTGGGGCTCAGTCACCTTCCCCATCTGTCGCCAGCTGGAGGTTCCCTCACGGTCCTGACTTTCTTTCTCATGTTCTCTCTCCTTCTGCTCCTCATCAGGACCTTGGGAGCTCAGTCCGGTGCTCCAATGTGGGGCTCTGTCATTTTCTTCATCTATCGTCAGGTGGAGGTTCTATGGTGATATGCAAGAAATTCATCAGTATGGCTATAGGAACTGGCCTTTTCAGGCTCCCTCTCCTCAGCTGTCCAAGGAACTAACTGGGGGCGTCTCCCTGGAAACCTGGGAACCCCTCTAGGGTCAAGTCTCTTGACAACCCTCAGGTAGCTCCTTAATTAAGATATATGCTTCCCTGCTGGGCTAATTGAAGTGGCAAGATCCATTTTAAATGTGGTGGCACCAGTCCATGAGTTGGATTCTAGCCTGAATATATGAGAAAAGGAGAGCTTAGGACCATCATTCCTCTCCCTGTACTTCCTGAGGATGGAATGTAACTAATAGATTAACAATATACCGATATATTAATGCATTAATTAAATAATTTGAAATTCTAAGAGCCATTTATAACTAACCAAAACTAACCACAAAAATTATTTTAAGATCAGTAAACCTACCATATTAATCTTATGTTAGGAATTTAATGTTTCTGATGAGAGAGGTCAGAATGAGGACCCATTGTAATATATACCTTAAAAAAGCATGTGAACATGAGTTTCAAAAAATTTCAGTCTATACCTGTAGCCCATGAGAAATGAAGTAAGCTGCTCTAAACCAAAACTATTTTAAATCAGGGTTATTTCTTAGTCCTGTTTTCTTCATCAAAATGAATTTGTCTAAGACTCAGATTAAAAAAAATCAATTCTTGGAGTTAGTAGTAGTTTTGAACTGCAATGATCTATGGGGTTGCATGTCTGGAAATAGAAACTGTAGGCAAACTCATATTTTTCCTTAATTTCTGATATTTTTTAATAAGAAATTTTGGTGGCAGCAAAACTACTGGTAGCTAGTAATCTCTAATTATATATTCAGAAATATTTTCAATTATGAATTATTTATTTTAATTTTTATTGTATATAGGCTAGTGTGTTCAATGGTCTTTTAAAATATTTATATATATTTGGCATTGTTTACACCCCTATGAATCCTTCTGTATATACTCTTCTCTCTTACAAATTATTATTCTTTCATTGGTATTATAGACACAGTGTATATGTGTATATATACACATATAACTTTCTTAGTCTTTTAGTGTTTCATATATGTCTTATATGTTTGTGACTGACTACTTGGGATTGGGTAACCTGTCAGGGGCATTTCCCAAAGAATACTAATTCTCCTTTCAGCAGTCATTAATAGCTTATAGAACTCTTCAACTAGGGATGGGGCTCAGTGAGATAACCATAATAATTTTGGGATGTTTATTATTCATGTCTCCTTTAGATAACTCTATTATGGGGGTATTTGGGAGTTATACTTCCCTGTCATATATAAAATACTGTCTTCTAGCAGGTAGCCTAATCCCCTGACTTTTACAAGCTTTCTACAATCTCTTCTTTGACATTCCCTGAGCCTTAAGTACAGTTGTGCCGTAAATGTATCAACTGGAGTTAGGCGTTTCAATAGCATTTGTTTTATGCATTTTGGCTACTTTGGAATTTCTGAAATTTTCTGCATCTGCTGCAAAATGAAGCTTCTTGGGTAATTTGTTAGAGCAACTAAAATGCCAACACTTGGGAGCTCAAGGCATGTTGATCTCTGTGAGTTTGAGGACTGCCTGGGCTACATACACAGTGAGTTCTAGGACAGCCAATGATGTCACACAGAGAAACACTATCTTCAAAAACAAAGAAACAACAACGGTGTAGGAGGTACTTCTGTCTATGTGTTGCTTTCATTGGTTAATAAAGAAGCTGCCTTGGCCTATTGATAGGGCAGCACTTAGGTAGGCAGGGAAAATGTAACTGAATTCTGGGATGAAGAAAGCAGAGTCAGACTGATGCCATGAAGCTGCCAGAAACAGATGCTGGGAATGTTACCCAGTAAGCCACTGCCACATGGCCATATATAGATTATTAGAAATGGGTTAGATTAATATAAGAGTTAGCCAATAAGAAGCTAGAGCTAGTGGGTCAAGCAGTGATTTAATTAATACAGTATCTGTGTGGTTATTTTGGGGCTAAGCTAGCCGGGAAGCTGGGATGAATAAGCGGGGCCTCCTCCTACATATGGGTATAAGGATATGTGTTTAAAATGCAACTAATATGTATAAAAGTTTAGGAAAATGGGAATAATATGTCTAGTGTCCACAAATTTACCAGCCAGTAGTAGATTACTAGGTTTATAGCACCAGATATGGATTCCCTCCTACTGAGCTGCCTTTAAGTCCAATTAGACATTTGTTGGTTATTCCCAAGATATTCATGCCACTACTATAAGCTTAGGGAGATTTTGTACTGCTTTACACTTGAGTAGAAATATTTATTATTTTTTCTTCTTTAGTGGCTTGCAAAGAACATTCAAAGGCTATGAGAGTTCATCTTGAGGTCTCCAAGAGCCATGGAATAATTTTTTTAATATTCAGTTCCAAGCATGGAGAACTTCCCTTCAAGTTCTTGGTCAGGGGAGTACAAGAAGCTTCCAAAACAATCAAGGCTGTCATTGTTTACCTTTGTTGCCTCCCAACACTTTGATGAAGTCCCTATTGCTGAAGACACCATATGCTTCAGACACAGGACTTGATGGAATCCAGTGTTAACTGACCTAGAAATATTTATTAATTTTCATTTATAATTCAAAGTATCCATTATGACATCTTAAAAGCAGGCATTATTATAGAATAGAGAAATCATGGGACTTAGGATTAGGAAAAACTTTCAGTTTAAACATTCTGTATTTGATCCACCCAATAAAATAAAATAACATATTTTATAAGAGAGCAAATTTCTTTTACCATTTTCTAAACATATTTTAAAAGTCAATTTATTGAGCACTAGCAAAATATTCCTTTTAGACATTTACATATATTAAAACTGTTTTTATATCTTTAAAATATCTCCAATGAATGTAAGATTTTAAGCCCCAAATGGCCAGCTTCTTATGATATGTGATAATTAATTGTTGACTGAAACAGTCTGAACTGGCTTTGAAAACACTGCTCCCCAGAGACTGATGATAATGCTGTAGAAAGGTAAAAATTAGCAGGGTGATAAGAAATCTGTGCACATCTCTAACCAGACTCTGAGTTCTAGACAACACAGTATCTGGGTATTATGTCTGATATGATCCACATTAGCATAATCAATAGGAAAATTGATCCAGGACAAAGATGAGAAGAAAGAACTGACAGAAAAGGATTTCCTTCTTGAAAGCTAGATTGGGAAAGTGTGATAATAGGACAATAGAAACTTCTTTACTCGCCTAAGCGAGTAATTAAAAGTATTCATAGAATAGGCAAACTTTCTAAGTAACACCATTGACTGACAATGCAAACTGTCATTATTTCCTAAACTGTAGATGCCATGGTGTTTGTGTCTGATCCTATCATTGCATCTCCAAATCATATGCTGAAGTCCCAGTAATATGTGATCACTATCTGTGCGTTCAGTCTGTCGTCAGAACATGACATGATACGTATTTATGTACCTAATGAAAATTTTAAGTGAACATTTACCTAGTTTAATCTATGAGTAGTCCTTGAGCATCTATCTTTTTATTTTTATGTATATATGTATATACATATACATATATGTATTTATTGTGTGTGTGTTTGTGTGTGCACACCCATGCCTTCCAGAGAACACCTGTGGAGGTCAGGGAGGATTGTTTTTGTTTTCCTTTTATTTATATTTCTTTTGGGGATTGAACTCAGGTTCTCAGGCTTATAAATAACTGCCTTTACCTGCTAAAAATCTCTGTAGCCCTAAATATTTATATTTTTGTAAAGCACCTTTCTAGGTACTTTATTTAAATTCTAAGTTCATTTCTTTATGCTAAGAATTGGGCATATGTTTGGTATTTTCTTGCCTGAGTTTAAATTCCATTTCACTACTGGCTATATGAACTTTTACACATGACCCAACCTTTCGGGGACACACTCGTCTTGTCTATACAGTACTTATTCAGGGAGCAAGAAAATTTATGGAAGCTTTGTGGTAATTAAAGAAATTAATAACATGTAAGAGTTTATCATGGCAGGTCATAAGTGACATACACAAGAGCTATTATTTTCTTTACTTACCCCAAACTGATGCTTTAAGAAAAGGTCATATCTGTGGGCATGCAGGCCATAACTGGTAAGACTAATGGGAGACTTAGACCTTATTTCTCTAAAACATAATGTCATTGTCTCATTTTATATAGACTATCTAGATTTTTTTGCTTTACTTTTATTTAACGAGTTGGGAGGCATATATACCAAGGTGCATGTATAGACATCAGAGGACAGTCTGCTGCAGTTAGATCTCTCCTTTTACCACATTGGAAAGATCTAAGAATCAAATTCATATCATCAGGCTTAGTGGCAAGAACCCTTAACACTGCACCATCTAGCCAGTTCTCATTTTATCAGTTGAAACATTGTGGTTCTCATCATTTTCAATCAAATCCATGTATTATTTCATAGAGGTAAATGCTATCAATTTGCGATTTAAACAAACCGAACAGTAACAACCTCTTGTTTCCTTCCCATCACTGACTTCAGTTGCTTGCAAATATTTCCATTTCTTGACTTATCAATTTTAGACATCTTCATTAGTTTCTGCTATAAAATATGGAGGCTTATTACCCAAATGTCCATATTATCTGCTTTACGTTATTTCACTTACTCAAAATATTTTTGATAAAACTTTTCAATTAAGGTAATTTTCAATGTTTACATTATGACATTCAAGCAATTATATTCACACTCAAGTTAACTCAAACACAATATCAATTACCTTTTCTTATCTGATACTTTCAATTTTCCCTGTTTTTAACAATTTTAATTAAATTTGACTACTATTCTATGTCCCTATTGTTATTTTTTTCTTAACTCTTTGACTGATATTAGGTGAACTTCTGCTATTATTTTTCATGGGGTCAGATTCCTTAGGTCCTTAGGTTTCTCATTTCCTGCTGTAGTCTCCCATTCAGGTCTTCAGTATCAGACTCCACTCCCAGTCTCAGGCATGCCTCATTGCTCTCTTGATAGTGTGGTGTCCATATTCATCTGTTCCAATGCCCTTCCTCTGTTCTAGTCTCATTTGGTTACCTCTTTCTGTAAATGGAGACTGCACTTCACTGCCCAGACTCAAATGACACAGAAACTGTATTAATTACAACACTGCTTGGCCGATGGCTCAGGTGTATTTCTAGCTATCTCCTACATTTAAAATTAATGCATTTCGATTCATCTATGTATCACCATGAGACTGTGGCCTATTGGTAAGGTTCCAGCATCTTTCTCCTTCGGTAGATATGTGGCTTCTCCCTGACTCCACCTTCTTTTTCCCTGCATTCAGTTTAGTTTTCCCTGCCTAGCTCTATTCTGCCCTGCCATAGGCTGAAGCAGCCTCTTTAAAAAAAAGTTTTTTGAGAGAGGGTTTCTCTATGTAGCTTTGGTACCTATCCTGGAACTAGCTCTTGCAGACTAGACTGGCCTTGAACTCACAGAGATCCACCTGCCTCTGCCTCCTGAGAGCTGGGATTTAAGGTGTGGGCTACCACCACCACCTGGACAAGCAGCTTCTTTATTAAGCAATGGTAATAGAACATTTATAGCATACAGAGAGAATCCCACATCATTTTTGTTTTGATGACAATCACTCCAAGATGCTAGAATATGTACCTACAGCACGCGAGAGACTGTAAAATCTCATTTCTCCATAAACATCTTTCTTCTGCTATTATAGTTGGTTGACAATCTGACTGTATATTAAATCATGTTTATCAGAATTTCAAAAACATTGTTGTGTTGTTTAGTTTCAAATAGTTTTCCTTAAGACGGTAGCTGTAATTCTTCCTTCTTTATAGGTGGCCACTAGAATAAGGAAATATTAATTTATTCTTTCAGTAATTCTTTTTATATTATCCCTTGTGTGGCTATTTTATTTCCTTTCATTGTTTTTACATAAAATTGGTCTGCTGTTTTAGTCTCTTATATATCTTATTTGATAATTTACTGTTTGGTTTTTTTGTTTTTGTTTCCGTAAACTTATATTGTCCAAACGATGCAGTTATCAGAATCTTGATTTATTATAAAATCACTTAATAATCTTTTTCAAAATATTTTGATTCTATATTCTTGTATCTGTTAAGTATATCTATTGACCTCTGTGTCTGTTGGGGTGGAAGTATAATAGGGTTAACACCTAAGACCACAATGTACAAAGTATTGAACTTTCTTTCATTTGTTGTTTCCTTTTTTGTTTGTTTTCTTTGTTTAGCCCCGTTTGTCCTGAAACTCACACTGTAGACCAGGCTGGCCTCAAACCCAGCCTGCCTCTGCCTCCCAAGACAATTGAACTATTATGGATACTATTCTCTCCGAAAGTTTTTCTGTTCTCTAGTTATTCTATCAATAACTTTGTTCCTCTTTTGAGATTATGTTAACTTCCTTCTGTCTCTAATGTTAATGTTCATGGTAATTTGTTGTTAATTTTGTTCTTTGTTCATTTGTGATTATTCTACCCTTTGTAACTATCATTTTTGTCTTCTCTTTATTCTATGTTAACATTTTCTTTTCATGCCTGGTAGTCACATACTACCAGCTCAGTTCAAATAAAGTACTACAATGATTCAAAGTTCTGATCTGAAAGAGCTTCACTGTGGAGGGACTGGTCCCAGCCATTCTTGTTCTTTTGCACACTAATGTTCTTTCTGAGAGCACCTTCTAGGTCCATTAATTATTTAGTTTCTACCTTAATTTTCTTCCCTCTGTCACAAAGTTATTAAAACTATCAAGAACCAGGATAAGGTTCTCATTGCTTATAGGCTAAATTTTTTCTTACTCCTCTATTTTTAATTCTGAGATTATATGAGAAAAGAGAAGAATATTTTCTTTAACTTCTCCAAAGTATAATCTTTGTCCTGATAGCACTGAAGGAGAGATAATTAAAGAGTCAGGATGAAGAAAGAATCTTGCAACTCTAGTTCTCTTTGAACTAAACTTTCACCCTATTTTTGAGATTTACTTAGGTCTTCTCACTCATCCAATAGCTCAAAGTCATGACCTTTATAATATCCTGCAACATGTAGACATGTTTCATTTCGTATCTTCTCAACTAAAGGTGATTACCACGTTCATTAATTCTTAGGTGCATATCTTTATTTCTTTTTAATTACCATAATTAATTGTACAAAATAATGGCTTTCCTTATGACATTTTCATACAAACTTTCCATGCATATATATAACCTACTTTGATTTTTATACATCTATTACTCTCCTATATTCTTTTTAGCTCTCTGTCTTTGCCTTCCTGTATTTAATCAACTAGAATAAATATGATACTTATCTTTCTGATTTGTCTTATTTTGCCTAAGTTCATCTTCATTTTTCTGCAAATAATATTATTTGTGTCCTAATTGTAGCTGAATAATCTTTGTGTATATGCCTGCAACTGTTGCATGAGGAGGGAGCAGTCCCTTGTTTGTCCCTGCTGCCCAGCTAGCTTACACCCGAAATAACCACACAGAAACTGTAGTCATTAAAATCCTTCTTGGCCCATTAGCTCTAGTTTCTTATTGTATAATTTTTACATCTTAATTTAACCCATTTCTATTAATCTGTGTATTGCCACATGACTGTGGCTTACTAGCAAGATTCTAACCAGCGTCTGTCTCAGGAAGAAAATCTGTGGCATCTCTCACTCTGCTCTTCTTCCCAGGATTCAGTTCTGTCTTCTCTGCCTACCTAAGTTCTGCCCTATCAGGGCTAAAGCAGTTTCTATATTCATTAATCAATGAAAGCAACACAGGAACAGAAGAACCTCCTACATCATGCAACATTTTGCATGCATGTCCATCTAATGACAGGCACCTAGACTACTTCCTTAACTTGATCATGAAAATCTATAGTTTTGTTTCAAATTTAAGCATTTTTGAACATGATAAGTCATTTAGAACTGATGAAATTACAAATATTTAGATTTACTAATGATGATTAGAATGATGCCTTTTGTCCTACGTGTCCTTTTGAGATCATTGCTTTGTTTTTATTCCATGAAGACATGGGACATTTGTTTTCAGGCACTGACTTCGGTAGATCTTTCTGACTGCTTTATCCATTCGTATGGAGTACAAATGAAGATGTGTGATAATGAGTAAAGAGCAGTAATGCTTCTCTCACCTGTATATCTTCATATACATGCTCTTATACTGCAGTTACCTAGTTATGGGGAATTCTAAGCTATACGATGGGACACATATAAGTCTTCAGTCCTATTGATTAATATTGAAATACCAAACAACATGAAGGCTTTGAAATAATCCCAGCTCTAGCCAGAATTGAGTCATAACTACATTAGACTCCTCAAGCAAGCAATGTATATATAAGCTATGGAATGTAAGATAGTTTTCACAGTAATATGTAACTGGACATTTACCTAAATTTTAATCATTGTAAGTAGCAGTGAATTTCAACAAGAATTACAAGATGGGATATAAATGATATCATACTAATACAGTAAAACCATGCCTGTATTTAATATTCTATTTCTTTCTGATCAGTAATAGCTCAGAAATGACTATTTAACATTAGTATTTCCATGTAGGAATTATGAATTAAATCTAAGAAAATGTCAATTATCCAATTAACTGTCCAAACTATTTTGTATATTAACTTCCATTGAAAGTGTACTTGATTATAGACTTTTTTTTTACATCTTTTCAGATTCTATTCCATTTTTTTCTAGTAACAGTAGCATAACTTTCCTCATTGGCTAGAGTCTTAATAAACTGTTGCTCATCAGTGATGTGCAGGTAGATAAATAATTCAAACTAGGTCATAACTAATTTCTCCTTATGATATTTAATATTGAACTGGGAAGCACATAGACTAAAAGTGGTCACCTTTTGCTAACCCAAACCATGCCACATTGATGGACTTGTTGTTAATGTTTGCCTAGGTTCCAGGTTTGCTTTATCTGACTTTACTAATACATTTGATAAACTCTTCTTTTGAGGGTCTTGGAATAATTCTGTCTTTTAGTAATCTTTGGTTTTACTCAAATTCATCAGAATCTATTCTTGTTGAGTCTCAATAAATTCTAATTAGTCAACTGATAAACTGATAGTTCATTTCTAACAGAAGTTTGACTCATATTTATAGGCAGATCTGATTGAACCTAATAAGTTTAGTTTAACTGACTTAGGACTTTTTATATCCTCTCCTAAAACACTACCTCATTTTTAAAGCTAGCTGAATTTAAGGGCAGTAAGGTCAGCTGATTCTCTTTGTCTTTCTTTGAGATTTCAACAAACATAACATTCAGGAGAAGATTAGACATGCTCTCTTTTGGAGTAAGATGAATAAATTGTAACTTGAAGGTAAAATGTATCTCAAATAAGGCATCCAATTTTTCTATTACTGACATCTAAATACATCAGATATACATACAGAAAAGAGTGATTAGTTGGCTTTTCTATAACTCATTAAATCTACTTATTAGTTAATTTAATATATCATGTGGAAGCTTTCCTCATCCCCCAAGCATTTGATGTGGTGGTAAACTTAAATCATCCATTCTCGTGTGAGACGTTGCTTACATAAAATACACCAAGGGTTTTGTACACACAATAGGCCTCTAACCGCACATGTAAACTATAGTTATCCATAAACAAAGACTAGAAAAGCACAAAGCATGTAAGGATATTGCTAAGTCACTTGAGAGTTCTACCTTTAATTATTTCTACTGCTACTGATAATCACAGTGAAAGCAACTGGTGGAGCCCACAGGGGCTCTAAGCAGAGATACAAGTTTCTGACATACGGTGCGTGTCTTCATGCCTTTTTCTAATAGGCTTTTGTATGATTATAAACATCTTTACTTACTGAATGATTGTTTCACAATTTTGTTTAATTCTTACTTAATTGGCAAAAATATAGTTATATTTTATATATCTAAGACCCTTGCTTCTATCTTCATTTGAATAACTAGAGGCATCTATGGTTTTCTTGTCTCTTGCCTCAGTTGGTTTAAAAGAAGTCCTGAACTATGATGCAAGAGGCAGACCATAGCATGTTACCCTTGGTGTCTGAACATGTACACATAGAAAACTTGAATAATTGGTATTTTCTTAATTTTGACATATTGTCCTATCTGATGTTGATTGTATTCTTATGCTAGCATCTAGGCATCTGGGCTTGGGCTGATTATAACTATAGGTGCCTATTTCTGGGTTTGTCTTTGTTGGCTGTGTGTTTTGTTCCTTGGTTTCTATTTCCTCTCTGGTCTTCTGGACTGAGTGGTCTGTGGTTAAGCAAGGAATCTCCACCTGAGTTTAGGGCTGATCTTCTGGAAGGCCTCAATTTTTATTTTCTTGTCTCTACTCTACCCTTACCCCAGTTCAGACGCTGCATACACACAGTCTTTTACACCACACATGGCCATGTTTATCACTGTGATGCCTGAAAAAAGCACAATGATACTAAATAAAGCTGGAAACTGCAAATTGTGCTAGTTCTCTCTCTCTCTCTCTCTCTCTCTCTCTCTCTCTCTCTCTCTCTCTCTCTCTCTCTTTCTCTCCTCTCTTCCTCCATTCTCCTTCCTCCCCCTTCTCTCTCTTTTTCTCCCTTCACATTCTTATGCTTAGAAAGTTTTTACTTGCTGCAGTCTTTACCTTGCTGAGGAATTTAACTACATTAAGTCATGGACCTCCAGCCTCCGTGGTCTTCATGAGACCACACATTATTTTAGGCAACTTCAATGACTTTATCTATGCCTGTCTTCCCATGATCTTTGATAAAAGTTTCTCAATGCCAGAGAATAATTCAATCTGATTTCTCCCCCTGCAGACTTTCATTCCTTTTACACTTTAACACTCAGTTTTAGGTCTTAGGGTTATTTTATTTTAACTTCCTGAAAGTTTCATTTAATGTCCCCTGGACTTAATACACACACACACACACACACACACACACACACACACACACGTATATATGTATATATAGTTATTATACATGCATTTTTATTATTTATTAAATATATTTAGAAATTCATAGACAATGAAACTAGGGTGCATGTACATATACAGGCCTGCAATGTAGCTCCACCATACATATCCCTTATATATGAACCACAGACTTCTATTTCAGTGCTTGTAAGGACCAAAGGGGCCTTTAGGAGAATGGTATGCCATTAACTCACCTTCTGGCATTTTAACTGTTATCAGCTGTACAGTTTAGTTTTATTACAACAGACATTATTGTGATAACTTTTCCTACTTTATCTTTGCAATTTATTGGAGCAGTTAATTTCTCAAAAAGTAAGAACATTTTTCCTCATTAGAAATTCCTTCATGGCCTCTTTAATACATGTTCCTCACTATTTAGAAGAACTGCTGATAAGTGATTTTGACTTGTATCTTCAATAATAGGAGATGTTTAACAGAAACTTGGCAAACCGCTTAGGGGTTGAAGTCATTTCTTAAAACCAGCCCCAACTGATTAATTTCTATCCCATTTCTGCCACCAGCCTTCAGAAATTCCCCAGAGACCAATGCCCAGTCAAGTGTACCTATGCACTTCTTAAAGACAAAGCTTTACTTTACATAGATCATATTTTCTGGGGTTTTGTTCATGTAAGTCTAGCATTTGACAGCTTTGCGTTTCAAGACTGAAAGATCAGCTGCACTAAAATGGGAGAGGTTCCAATTATCTGATAAACATAAACCAGGGAAATTGTCTTCTGTCAAATAAACCAGAAAAAAAAAAAAAAAAACATTTGCTCTCTCTGCGTCACACTAAACTAGTCCACCTGGTCAAGACGTAAGCTCATCTTCTCTAATATCTGTTTCTATATTTCCTGTCTTCTGAACTTTGATTTCTCGGTGTTTACTTGTCCATTTGCGGAATCCTGATGGGACTGAAGCAAAATAAATGAGGAGAAGAGAAAACAAGAACAATATGTTGCAGTCCTTAGAGTTCAGTAAATGGGAAGTACGATAAAAGGGCATAGAGAAGTGACCAGTGAGATACACTGGATGAATATTAAGAAAAGGGAAGTAAGACTGTATTGTTTGGAGTGATAGCTTATTGTGGTTTGAATAAGAATGACCCCCATAGGCTCATAGATCAAATGCTTAGTCATCAAGGAACGGCACTGTTAGGAAATGTGTTCTTGTTGGGTCTAGGTGCGACCTTTTTGGAGGAAGTGTGCCACTGGGGGCGAGTTTTGAGGTTTTAAGGGTCCAAAGTGGATCTAATGTTTCTCTCTTCTTGCTGCCTGAGAACCTGGACATAGAGACCTATGCTCCTTCTCCTGGCTGACTGCCTGTGTGCTGCCATGCTGCCCGCCATGCAGTGAATGGACTAAGCCTCTGAAAGTGTAAGCCGCCCAATTAAATGTTTTTCTTATAAAAGCGTTGCCATGATCGTGGTATCTCTTCAGAGCAATAGACACATACCTAGCAAAATGCACATGAAAGCTGTGGGTGATCCTGACTTAAGTTGTGATATTTCTGTGTCTATGGGGAACAAATGTTCTCTCATCAATCTCATAGAGATCCAGATCCAGAATTTCAGACATTCTGGTCCTATGCAATTTATAGCCAAGAGAGTAGTGTTGGAAAATTCTGTCAGTCCATTTAGACAAACCAATGCTAAATTGGAAGCATGGGGACCTTAGGAGAGGGTTGAAGGAGAGGAGAGAGACAGGGAGGGGATAAGAGAAAATGTAGAGCTCAATAAAAATCAATAAAAATTATCAATATGCTATTAACAACTATCCCAGCACTATTGAACATCTACCATTTGTCTCCAAGCTAAGGAGAACTTAGGAGATATTATTTGTGCACTTCATATTGACTTCATTCTGCAGTTACTTACGATCATTTCTGTTGCTCCTGCTTAATAGCCAAGGAAGCAGATTTAAAGAGAAGTGTGCCTTCTGTGATTGCATAATCAGTGTTGACTCATTTGTAGAGTTTTAGATTTATCTTATTTGCTGTGCTCTGTCTAGTTGCTTAGAGATGGTTCTTCTGCAATGTCCTTAGTCCTGTACCCACCAGGTTTAACTTAGTGCTTTTCAGCTGGAGGATGTACTCAATATTCTATGTTGTTTATTTTATTAAGAAGCTTACTTTAAATTTTTATAATGCAACATTATTCAGGAGGTTTACCTTCCATTATTTCTTACATCTTAGTATCCTTTAAATTCTGGTAACAGGGCAAATTTTACAGCTATTTTAGTACTTTGTCAAAGGCACTGGGTGATAAGACCCACAGAGTCTTGCTTCAGCTAGCTGACTCTAAGAATCCAAATGCAAAAAAAAACAACAGAGCCTGAAAAAAAAGTCATCACTGAGCACTGGTGAGTTTTGTGGGCTCTTCCTGTAAGGGATGAGCTTAAAGATGCTTCTTGAATATTAAGTATAAAATTGATTCTGGAATTTGAGAAGGCAAGAAACAACATCCAAAACTGAGTGTGTTTGACCAAGAAATCATTTCAGAGAGAATTGTGGTAAGAAAATAGAAATGCACAGAAAGAATAGAGAAGAAAAAAAGCAACCAGTTACTTTGCAAGGTAATTCAAATTGGGTAGTGGAAGTTTAGGAAGGACAGATGAATGCTTGGCAGAATGGGAGATAAAGCAATCTTGATAGACAAATTTTGAAACCCTGATTTTTTAAAAAAGGCACAGTGGATACCTTGCACCAAAAGCCATAAGCATTCTTAAGTAACTGCATGTACTGATGCTGCCTGAGTTCTGGCTGGAAGACTAAAACATTGCTCAGCCTCTAACACATCTCAAAACACAGCTTAGCTTAAGAGGGCAAATTCAGATACCTTCAAAAAGCTCTAATGGTCAATGCTGAGAAACTATATGTCAATTCTAACACCATTATTTAGCAGATAAGAAGATTAAATTCGATGCAATAAGGATGTGATTTGATTTAAATCAAGGGATATTGATTATCAAACTAAGCACTCAATATTTGGATATTGCCTAAACTGCTATAAGATCGTATCTTTCATCTTACATCTGGTGATCCCTGACTTCTAGAGTGTTACAGAATAACATCTTGATTTGAAAGGGAGGAAAGCACATTTGGTAGAATTGAACTGTTTTAACCCAAGAGAATCTGAAGATAGACTTCTCCAAAAACAAATGAATTTAAGTGTTTTTCATTCTTTTTTCAACATTAAGACACTGAACAACAAAAGTCCAGATAGACAACCCTTTGAAAGTTTTCAATTGCCTTTGGCTGGTTCACCAGGTCAAAGTTCAGAGCATTAGAATATCAACAAGATGTATTTCCCTGCTTCAAGAAAAAGGGAGGAAGAATAAGAAAATCTGATGGGGGAAGGTTTTGGAGAAATGGCTCACAGGTTGGGATCACTGGCTGCTCTTCCAGAGGTTCTGAGTTCAATTCTCAACAACCACATGGAGGCTTACAACCAGCTATACCGGGATTTGGTGCCCTGTTTTGTTGTGCAGTCCTGCATGTAGGCAGAATACTGTAAACATAAAAAATAATCTTTTTTAAAAAAGAAAATTTGATAGTCCATTGGAGAAAAGACCATCAAATGAGAGTATTCAAAGTATAAACAAAAAGCACAATTATTTTATTT
This sequence comes from Arvicola amphibius, assembly GCF_903992535.2. NCBI lineage: Eukaryota > Metazoa > Chordata > Mammalia > Rodentia > Cricetidae > Arvicola > Arvicola amphibius. Next base: position 49,813,914 of record NC_052047.1, on the reverse strand, counting down.
TATCTGCAAAGATAAATTCATACTTTATTTGCAAAGATAAATTTATACTTTTGATTTGCTCCCATTATGTGTTGATTGCAAGCATTCTCCAGAGTTCCTTTTTGGTTCTTTTCCACCTCGATTCAGTGTAACCTAAAGGCAAGTAATACCATATTATTATGATTCCCTGGGACCTTAGTTCTGTTTTTTTTTTTTTTTAATCTGAACTTCAAGAGAAATTCATCAATCAGTATATCTGGAGCCTTAAAAGTCAAACTTCTGCTAATACAGCATTAAAAGAAATCATTTTCAAACTCTAGATATTATAAGGAGTTTATTTGGGGGATCCTTGGTGTCATAACGAAATTGTGGTACTACTATCATAAACATAAATTGAAAAGAGAAACTCAAGGTTTCAATAGTGAAAAATAACCTACTTAAGTATGCACATTTGAGCTATATCTTAGGAACATGGGATTCTTGAGAACAGAAATGTTCAGCTGTCATCAACCCTCCACTCAAAAGCATCCACAAATTGAGCATAGCTCTTCCCTTCAGAGTACAATAGTCTAATTGAAGACACTGTTATAACATAACTCACGGGCATAGAACAAAGGTATAAATGTGCTATAAGAGATATGTGAAAATATGAAGGTAAATATTTATTAGAAACAATGAATCATTACTATTAAAGGATTATACAGCTAGACTCTAATATGGTAAGGTCTACGGTGCTGACAAATACAGAAAAATTAAGTAAATTGATGAATACCAAAAGCAACAAGTATTCAATGTGTTTACTTCAGGCTTGTCTAAATCATAAATAATTTGGAAGATTATTTAAAAATCCCAAATCAAGATCTGCTGAGTAAATTGGGAGCATGGGGACCTTGGGGGAGGGATGAAGGGGAGGGGAGAGGCAGGGAGGGGAGCACAGCAAATTTAGAGCTCAGTAAAAATAAAAAAAGAAATCCCAGATCACTAGCTCTCCAGTTCTATGTAGAGTGCCACTGAACTGTGATAGTTTTTTTTTTTTTAATTTATTTGCATCCTTATATATAATGCCTTATTGTTTATCCTGGTAGGTGATGAGTCAAGATTCAGAATGAAAGAATTAGCCAACACTAAGGTTCAGAGCCTGTGTGGATGGAAAGCAGGGAACATTGCTTTAAATGTTTTCCATTGAACTCTTAGTTAGTCTGTCCTCTTCTGTGATATCCCCTCCACCGCGGGAAGAAGCGCTTTGATATAGAGAATCATTTTTGCTTGAGCACTCCACAGACCAGACACTTCTCTGCACTCTGACCAATTATGAGTTTCTCCTTTTACATTTATTTTATTCCATTTTTGATAATTTTATATATTAGTACTATATTTATATTATTTCAGTCACACCCTTAGTCTTCTCTAGTTTCTCCTGTGAATTCTGTTATCCCCAATTTCTTCTCAAATTCATGACATCTTCTTTAAATGTTATTGTCACATATATTATGTATTTTATATATAGCATGTATTTATATATACATATTATATATTTTACATAGAAATGATAATTATTTCCTATATGTAAATAACATTTAATTTATGTACATATTTTATACGAACAATTATACATTGTAATTGAAATTTTATATGTATGTATGCATGTATGTACATAGAGATATAAATGTAGTCTGCTGAGTTTATTTCCTGTGGTTCATATGCACATCTATTTAAAGCTGACAATTTAGTATTTGATTATGAATCAAGGAGAAATAGCCCTTCCTTGACAGTCAATAACTAACTGTCTAGAATTCTTCACAAAAAGTGGGCCTTGTGAAATTCTCCCCATTCACGTTGGGATGTGCACTGGTGCTGTCGTGGTGCAGCTTCTGTTTATGTTGCCATAGTCTTAAGATTTACTATAGGCAATTTTCTGTGATTTGTGGAGAACACTATCTTCTGGCAGATGTCCTACTCTCCTGGCTCTAGCAATCTTTTCACCTTCTCTTCTGTGGTGTTCTCCAACCCTCATGTGTAGGGAGTGAGTTGTAGATTTATTAACTGGGCGTGGGCTCCGAGTGGATAGTTGTGGCTTTCTGTAATGGTTTCTGCCTGCTGAAAACAAACAAACAAACAAACAAACAAGCAAGCAAACAAATGAAAACAGAACTTCCTTGATAAAGAATAAATTCTCTTGATTAAAAATTCTATGAAAACAGAGACAACCATACTCAATAATCCTAATTACCTGCTATGAATTGTGACATGTGGTAAGAATGTAGTAACTGTTCATAAGTGTAGTCCAAGTTTAATAAGTTGTTTATTAGACTGCTATTCCAAAGAGAACTCTGACTATATTATACTTCAGCCCCAAATGTAGCCACTGAATGTTAATCAGAGTTTAAACTCCTTAGCATGGCAATGAAGTAAGATCTAGTACTTATCCAGCTGAAGGTTCATTCATATTGAGAAAATTCCAGAACATCGGAATTTTATACATATAGGTATGCTCAAAAGCATTCACATTAGAATTTCTTGTGGACCTCGCATCTCATTCTAGTAGCAGTCTACCTGTCTGTGAAGTCCAGCTGAATTCTTTTTCCACTGAGAAGACATCCCTGATCCTTCTTCTTTCTGTCTGCAGGTCAGAGAATTTTTTTCTTTTCCTTGGATTACTAACAGATTTAAAGTCTCCTGAATTTCAGAGTTGACCAAAACCTGCCATGAATCGGATGTGGAATCTCAGCCAGATTTAACTTCCATATTCAGATCGCAAGTTCCTAGAGAACAGAGACTAATTCCTGGTCCTCTTCAGAACCACGACGGTGGACGAATCAGAGTTTATCAATATATGCAGACCAAAAGAATGACCCAAGTTCATAGAATTTATAAAAAAAAAAAAAAAACTTTGACTCACTGTCAAAGTGGCTGTAAGTTAACATGCAATGAAATATTTTAATTTCTCTCATATATTTCTTTCTATATGCATCCAATTTTTACTCTTCTCCAGAAACATAGATAATAACAACCAGGACAGCATTCTAAAGACAATCCAATGAGCTGATTCATACAAAGTATTCGGACTGTGTGTATTCTGCAGTAAGCAATAAACTATTTCTAATTACCATTGACTTCATTCTTAATATTGCTCCATTATCACTGCGGTATGATATACTTATACTGATATTTCAAAGGGAATTTGAGCATATTCACTCTAGATTATAAATTCTTTATTGCACATGATTTTTTTCTAAGATTTCTATGTTGTACAAAGTTATTACCACCAAACCCCAGGCCCCGTGTCTTGCTAGTGGAACTGTATAATTCTTGACTCCATAATGCTTGGGAGACTCATGCTTCACTGAAGTGCCATTGATTTTCAACTAAAGTGAAATGCTTTCATTTAATGCTTTCTTAAGAGAATTACAGCAGAGGTTGAAGAGGGTTTGGCTTTTGAAAAATCCATTATTAATTTTACATCGCAAAATTGGGATTTATATATTGAAATTTAAATTCAGAGGTCCCTTACATCTGCAAAATCGAAATGTTGTTCTAAACTTATTTGTCTTTTCATTTCTCTGAGGCAGGCCTGTTTTGACTTTCACTTTTAAATTCCCTGCTTTCTCAAATGATTCTCAGTCTTCTCTGTCTGGGTGTAGGTCTCCGTTCAGCCTATGGGTACAGCCTCGGGTTTTGCCCCATCTAATATTTTAATGAAGAATCTTAAAAAATTTTGATCCATTTAAAATTATTCCCCCCATTAATCTCTTCCCATTGCAAGACAAACCTTTGTTTAGAATTGGCATATAAATGCATTCCCATTTTACCTGGGGTGCACCACTGGCCAGTCAATCTTAAACTGATATCAGCCTGAATTCCAGTGACTTTCTCTGCTCACATAGAAAGAGTCCTAGGTGAATCAATGGGTCCTCAATGATGCTCTGTGGCGACTTGAGCCCAATGCAATTTTGTGAAACATAGAAGATGTAACTTTAAGAGCATCCTCTGCTCTGGGACTCACAACCTGACAACTTCCTGTCTTTCTTTGTCTCTCTGTCTCTGTCTTCTCCTTCCCTCCTCCTCCTCTCTCTCTCTCTCTCTCTCTCTCTCTCTCTCTCTCACACACACACACACACACACATACACAAATTAAAGCCTAGGTTTGTAATAATTAACTTACATAATAATGGCAGTGATGTCATACAATTTGATTTTTTATTGTCTTTTTTTAAACAAAAGAAATCAGAGCCAAAAAACAATTTCAACAAAATGTAATCTATTTGGCCATGGGTGCATAACTGAACGACAGCAGAAGTCTCCCCTTCTCATTCTCAGAAAAATTTCCCTTGGGCTAAATCAAGCATAGAGAAATTTTGCTTAAATGCATTTTTTTAAAGGAAAAGTCATAATCAATTGGGGGAAAAGCAACTGATAATGAAAATGGTTTTCTCAAGCATCAAGATAACATTTGCTGCTGTGAATTCTATAAAAAAAAGTCTTTATATTTCTATAAGAGGCCATGGATATTGCTTTACTTCCCGCTGCTGATTATAATTTTAAAGATGGAAAATCTAGATGGTTCTGTTTTGCCCTGGGAAGCAAATCTTGACTCTGTGGTCAGCCTAATTTCAGATTTTTCTCTCTAGTGTCCAAACTTTACTTTGAGAAAGAATATACAATATTCATTTCTTCCAATATTACTGTGTATTTTTTATTCTTGGTTCTGTAATATTGTAATTCTGAAATTATTGCTAGTTGCAAGTTGGATATATAAACAGTCAAGTTATCATGTGGTTGGATTATGATTAACGTAATTCCCTATGCTATGGTGATGTGAAAGAAGTGGTATGTTGATCTTAAAGAGTTTCTGAGAACTGGAACTCTCAGCTGTGGATATCCATTGCCTTCATGCTGGGGATGCAAATGATCATCATGCTAGGAGGTTCTTTCTGTTTAAAAAGATGCCCTCTTCTAAGGCACCATCAGGGTGCTTGTTTTGCATGCCTCCATTCATCTGTGCCTGACAATGGTTTTACATGCTCCAAAAGAGTTGAAGCAAAGTGACCTGAACATGAGTCTATGTAGCTCAGAGACAGAGGGCCTATTTCTAGAATCACTCACTTTGGCTTGAATACTGTCCATAGAAAGTAGCAATGCCTTGAGATAGTTACTTCCCTCCTCCATATCACTCAATGTTCTAATCTATAAAGTGGAGATAGTATCACACACTTTTAAAAGTTATGAGGATTGCAGAAGGTATTACGATGGGACCTAACATTTAGTAAGTAGCAAATAGTAGTAGCAGTAAAATGTAGTAGTAATAGCAGCAGTAAACTGTGGTTGCTAAAGTATGGTGTACATATAGTAGCAAATACACTGTAAGAAAATAGTGACTATATAGTAACATTAGTGCAAGACAATATTATTGTGCTATCAATATACACTAACCGGGCTTTGGAATTTACAAATCACTTTTGCATTCTTATTTTCACATAGTTCATTTTCAACCTAATTTTATTACTATCACCTTTACAGGTGAAGAAAAGGATCCACATTTATTATATCTCTGTGATAGGTGGGAAAGTGATTTGATTAGTGACCAACAATAGACCATACCGCTACAAAGCAATAAAGAAGAAACTAGCACTCTTCTGATGTCTCTTTCATGTCATGTTCCACGAGTGAATTAAACCTCAGCCCTTGTGGATAATAATTAAGAGAAAACTAGAGATTATCCTAGTTTTTCTTAGTCATTATTCTTTTCGTTTAAAAAGTTGAAGCCTGAGTCATGTAAAAAGGGAGAAACTAGCCTTTTGAAAGTAAGTCATATTCATTAATAGAACAGCTTTTTGTAAATGTCTGTTATTTAAAATTCCTTCTGTGTTCCTCCTGGATGTACAATAACTTGACTCATTTATATCATTCCTTATTCATTCATTCTCACTGGACAAAACTTCTAGCTCCTTCAGTCTCCCCTGACACTCTGTATTTGGCAGCTAATTCGTAATCAGTTCTAATTTGAAAATGAACATTTGTCATTTGGGACCATCACTTAGATAGTTTAAAAACACTGAACCTGCTGTGCAAACATCTGGAAAACTTGAAGATGGGATTTTTGCTGTGGCCTACACACCTACCAAGTAAATAACAAAGCCAGCCTTGGTGCTATAGAGCTCACCAATAATTAAGACCTATCTTCTAAGAGGACAAAAAGACCAAGAAGCCATTTCTATCATTTTGACAAGCAATTTCACCACTTTACCCTAGTTGCTAATTGATGCTTTACCTGTGATCCTATGTACTGTGAAATAAGAAAACTGTACCCACAGAAGCACAGACCCACACCTAGATGAGGATGGGGTTTGAAGAAAATTTGAAGATGAGGAAAGTCATTCAAAAATGCCAGACTTTGAAAGTAATTCCTCTGGGAATTGTCAAATGCAAAACAAGTACTTGTTGAAGTCAGCTATCTTATAAAGACCTAAAGTCAAGGAACAAGGCTCTAAGCACTGTGGCCACAGGTTCCTTACTAATATATGCAGATAAGAAAAAGAGTAACATGAAGGAACATTATTATTTTAGTTTTAAAATATGATAATCTATTCTCCTTTAAAAATAATTAGCTTCTCAAAACCTACAGCTTTCTTGTTCATCCTCCTTTTTGATATCCTTCAATTCTGAAAAAAAAGTCTGAAAACTTTAGGGAGATTCTCTAGAGAGAAGCTTTACTTGAAATGCATACATATTAGCTTTTATAGTAGTAGAGAAAGGTTAAAGATGCCACCACTGAAATGTATCCTGAGACTTGCATTCAGTAGGAGAATAGATGGCCTCCATACTCCATAATCTTGGAAAAACATTGCTAGTATCTCCCGTTAGGACAAACTAAGTGTTTCTCAGTTGTGTCTTCTTTACAGCAATCATGAGAGACACACAGATATGGAAGATGACAACTTCTTCCACAGAGTTCCAAGAAAGCACTGCAGGGAGGGAATTGCCAATGCAGTAGAGAATTTTGAAGGTAGAAGTGATGAGCTTCTGGTGAAGCAAATTCTGGAACTATGAATAGCAAATGAAAAGGTGATATGGATGTGAAAGGGTACAGTTTAGCCAGTGGGACCGGTAGGTCTGCAACATCAGTTTTTGGTGGTGAATACTGTTAACTTCTACATAATATTTTAGTAATTCTTTGAGAATTTAATATAATGCATCTTGATCACATCTGTAGGTGGAGGCTGCTCATTCATTCCTGGCAGCTCACACCCAAAATAATCACTCAGAAACTATATTATTTGAAAAACTTTCTGGCCAATATCTTAAGCATATTTTTAGCTAGCTCTTATATCCTAAACTAACCCATCTGCATTTATCTGTGTCTGAGGCTTACCCGGTAATGTTCCTTCTGGCGCCTGTCTTCAGCGGGGCTACAAGGCTTCTCTGTTTCTGCCTTTTTTCTCCCAGCATTCACTTTAGTTTTCCCACCGAGCTCTATTCTGCTAGGCCACTAGCCAAACCAGATTTGGTCATTAACCAATAAAAGCAACATATAGCCAGAAGGACTATTCTAAGTAAAGTTTCCCCTTCCTCCCCTATTCCATTTTCCTCCACAATCCAGACCCTATCTCCTCCTCCTCATCTGTTTCTCTTCAGATACAGGCAGGCATCCCAGGGATATCAGGCAGCCAAGATATACCGAACTGCAGTGATACTAGGCTCCTCCTCTTCTATTAAGGCTGGATGAGGCAGGATGATGAGCCTGGAAGCTAAGAGGAATGGGTCCCACAAGCAGGCAACACAATCAGAGACGGCCCCTGCTCCCATTGCTAGGAGTCTTGTAGGAAGATCAAATTACACAACTGCAACATGTATGCCGCGTGCCTAGGTCAGTGCCCTGAAGGCTCGCTGATTGTCAGTTCAGTGTCTGTTATCCCTTAGAAGCCCACGTTAGTTGGTTCTGTGAGTTTTCTTCTGGTGCCCATGACACCACTGGGTCCTACAATCCTTTCTCCTCCTCTTCCTTGGGATTCCCCAAGTCCCTCCTATTGTTTGACTGTTGCGGGAGTTCCTTCCACTCCTTCAGCCAATAGCCGCTGAGATCCCAGCCCATTGGGGCGTGGTCTCTCTTTAAAAAAGCAGCAACTGCCCTCCACTGGCTCTCTTGCTTCCGGCTCTGCTTCTGGCTACTAGGCTCCTTTCCTGATTGTGCAGAAGAGACAGTGATCTGTAAGTTTTTTCCCCTTTAAATAAATAACCATTCTATTAATCACAATTCCGAACCGGTGTGGGATAGTTTGTGACTTATGTCTTCATTTGACTGTGGGTCTGTGCAATTGTTCTACCATTTGCTGGCTGATGGATTTCTGGTGACAACTGGGCTAGGCATCAGTCTATTAGGAATCATTCCATCGACTGTTTTTTTCTGCCATTCCTGTGTGGTTCTATACTAGGCCTCTGGACACTCCTGCCCCTGGGTCCTAACCCTCAGGGGTAAGTTCCCCCTCAGGGATGGATCTGTGTTTGTGCCAGTCATTGGTTGGTCAGATCCACAATTTCTGGCCATCTTTAACCCAGCACTTCCTGTAGGTTGAAGATTGTAGGTTAAAGGGTTTGCGTCTGAGTTGATGTACCAGTCTCTACCCTGGAAGTCTTGCCTGGCTACAGGAGGTGGCTGTTTCAAGTTCCATATCCCCTATAGCCAGGAGTCTTAGCTAGGGTCAACTCACATTTCCCTAGGAGTGTCTACTACTCTAGGTTTCTAGTTCATCCCAAAGATGCCCCATGATTCAAGTTTTCTCTCCCAGTACTCTTTATCTCTCCATCCTTTCCCAACCTGATTCTTTAGCACTGTTTTTTTTTTGTTTGTTTGTTTGTTTGTTTTTTGTTAGATAGGCTATTGTTTGGTGGGTGTTGTCACCCAAGTGGTGTGACTTCACTTTGTGTGTGTGTGTGTGTGTGTGTGTGTGTGTGTATGTGTGTAAAGTAAACATAAGCCATATAATCCCCTAAGGCTTCTTCCAAGATCTTTAGCTAATTTCCCCCCATCATTCCCTCTCTCTCTCTCTGTTGTCTTTCCCCACTCCAGTTAAGTCTTCCCTATCTATTTTTCACATTTCCCTCTTAATAGCAACTGTGTCCTACTTTTCTCCTTTCTAGTGGTCCTATTTGCCCTCTCCAACCCTGCCATGGTCCCTTTTTACTTTCTTGTTATCGTTCGATACTTCAGATAATGGACTCACATTTAAAGATTCTGAACTAAGTTACACAAATATGAAAGAACATATAGCATTTGTCTTTCTGGATCTGGGTTACCTCACCTTATATTTCCATCCATTTACTTGCAAATGCCATGATTTTATTTGTCTTTAAAGCTGAATAGTATTCTGTTGTACCACATTCTTCTATATCCATCCATCAGTTAGTCAATTTTTAAGAAATCAGTAACTCCAGAGAATTTCATTACTCTTCTCAGTAATGAATGTGTATGTTGGTAAAGGGCACATTGGCTGTTTCTAAGAGCTGTGCCTCTACGTAAAAAGTAGAGTCAATATTGAAAAAATTAAGAAACAAGTGTAGAAGATAGGGATGTGAAGCAGTGGACTTACAAAGACTGTGGGAACATATGCAACACCTTAACAAGTTCAAGACAGACAAAATCCCTGCACATAGAAGCAAACTGGGTACCAAGCACCTCTCTTACCCAAGAAGTTTCTTGTAATTGAAAGCAACAGCTGGGAAAAAGGAACATAATTTTCTTTAATGGAATTATATTAGATATATCAAACACACTCTCAGTTAGTCCTCATGCTCAACTGTAGCTAAATAAATCTAGATGGAATCTGTGTTTTGTTTTGGGATTTTGTATTTTTGTTTGTGTTCTGTGTGCTGTTTTATGGTTATTTTTTGGATTTGTTTTGTATTTTCTTGAAGGAAAAGAACATGAAGCTGAGTGGGTAGATAGATGGAGGAGCACCCGAGAGGAGAAGGAAAAGCTGAAAGTATATGATCAAAATAAAATGTATACAATTTTGAAAAAAATAATTTTTAAATTAGGACTGAAAAGGAGATTTTCCTCTAAAATTATTTATCACGTTAGTCCTTTCAAAATGTCTAAGCATGACCCTACCTGTGGACCCACCTATTCATGCATGCACTGTAAACTAATGCCTTTTTCTAATGAATGAGTTTGTTCTTAACGCAAATTTTTTATAAGAAAACTATAATCCACAAAAGTTGAGCTCTTGTCTTCAAATCTAGGTATTTAAAAATATATTGAGGAGCAGGACACAAATGTTTTAGCTTTTGGTACAAAATTATTTCCTTTGCACGCATTTGTGTTTTAGCCAATCCAACAGCATATTAATTGATTATCACTTACTTCCTTTTCATTGAATATACTAGAAAAGATCCCATAGTGCTGGAATTTTTATGGAATTCAATAAAAGAATGTATTATATGAAGTCAGCCCATGAGAATACTAGAAAATGAAATAGCATTTAGAATGAGACCTTTTATTCAAATTAATCTTTATATTAATTATTTTACATGTTGCTGTAATAATGTGCTCTAATTAAAACAACTTAGGAAGGTAACAGTCTATTTTGGCTATCAATTCAAAAATATCCTGGCAAACTAATCTATGTAAGTTGTAAAAAAATGAAGCATTTGGTGTCGTTGTGACCTCAGTTAGGAAAAAGAAAGAAAAGAATGTTTATGTTGAAGTTGCTTATTCCCTTCATACAGTCTGCGTTAGGGTGAATCTTCCTACCTCAATTAACTAAAATAATTAAGACATGCCTAGAAGTTAACCTAATCCATATAATCCTACATAGACATTCCCACATTCCCAGAAGTTTTTCTCATAAGTGATTCTAGATTGTGTCAACTGAACAACCCATGGTAACCATCATACTATTTTATAATCTCGGTGCATCAAATGTTCTTTGACTGATCTATGGGAACCAGAATCTTACTTTTTGGTGATCTGGCAGTGTAGTTGGAAAGTTGACTTTATTTCACACAATCATTCAAGTTGATTTGCTGTCTTCTTAGTGCACCTTACTAAAGATTTTGAGGTCTAGCTTGATGTTAACAGAAACGCCATAATCAATGTGTACTATCACAGTGCAGTAATGGATTCTCATAGAGCATTTAAACATTCCTAGTTACTTTAAAATAGTTTTAGAAAAGCAACAAAGATATAATCAATATAGCGATCAATAGCTCAAATTGTAGCTTTCGCCAAAGATCAAGGTTTCTTTAAAATGTAAGTCACAAAGTTAACATAATTTTAATCCGGAGAGAGGCTTGATATCACAGGATTAAGTGAGCGTCACTAGTGTGTTGAAGGAGGTTCCTTGTTCGTTTCCTGACTCAAAATAATTACACAGAAGTTATATTATTTGCAATGCTGTTTTGCCAATTGCTTACGCATAATTTTAGCTAGCTCTTATATCCTAAACTAACCCATCTCCATTAATCTGTTTATGGCCACGTGACTGGTTTACCAGCAAGGTTCCAGTGTGTTCTGCGGGTGGCTACATGACTTCTCCTGACTCTGCTTACTTTTTCTATATATCTCTTTCATCCTGGCTTTAACCGTTAAACTATTGGCCAAAAGCAGTTTCATTACTCATTAACCAATAAAAGCAGCACATATGAAGAAGGAATTCCCACATCACTAATGTGTTTATATGGAATCATTTCTATCATTACTGCATTACTCAGAGCTTAACATGATATCACTGAGGGTTTGGTTTGGCCTGAGATGCATGCATTACACATATGGATATGGGTTATCTTATGACATGATACTTGGAGAGAAAAATATAGATCAAGAATGATTTCAATAGAAAATTTTGTACCTGATAGCAACTGATATAAATCATTTTTAAATCAAACTAACTGTCTTATGGTTCAATCATTTAGCTAAGTAGCTAGATGCAATTTATATAACAACAAAGAAAAGAAGCCATGAATTTGAAAGAGGGTACATTAAAGGATTTTGAGGGAGGAACAGGAAGGAGGGAAATAATATAGATCCAAAAAATGAATAATTATAATTAAAAGGAGAGGCAAATGCTAATGACAAATTATGATATATTAGTTGAGATACATCCTTCATATGTGGTAAATATAAAAAAAGATGGTCCGTTCAGTAGACACTCTCAAAGTCTTATAGACCATGGTTTGGCTTGCTTGAAGATGGAACTAAAAGCATTCACTCTAGGTGGCTCAAATCATACCTCATGACTCATCACCTAAGGTATATCAATATCTGCTGCAGTTTGTCTTGGGTAACTGTAAAGTGCTTTATATAAGAAGCATTCATGCTAATCTGTTCTTTCCTTATCATTAAGGTACTTTATTACAAACGGGTAGATGTATACATTGTAACCACATCCTGCGTTTTAATGTCAGGAGTAGGAAAATTTCTTTCATTGGAGAACAAGCTTTAGAGATTATTTAAAATCTTGAGCCAATGGCAAAATTTATCGTACTTTGTTTGTTTGTTTTCAGAAAGTCTAAGAGCTATGTTTTCCCTGGCAGGCAACTCCTTAGAAAGCCAAAGAAAGGGACTGAAAGAAGATAGAACTAAGGCCACATTACCTCATTCCCCTCATCATCTCCTCTTAAACATTCCTGCTATTGTCCTTTTCATTAACTTTTGTCCTTTGCACTGCAGGTGGAAAATTGCTCTTTTGTTTAGAGTTTAATATTTGCTGCACGTCTGAAAACAAAGGCTTTTTGAGACACTGTTCTCTTTTCTAAAGTATTTTATTGACTAAAGAAGGCAGGTCTTAAGAAAAACCAACCTACAATTCACAATCCCAGAGAACCTAGACAACAAAGAAGACCCCAAGAGACATACATGGATCTAATCTACATGGGGAGTAGAAAAGGACAAGATCTCCTGAGTAAATTGGGAGCGTGGGGATCATGGGAGAGGATAGAAGGGGAGAGGAAAAGAAGGGAGAGGAGCAGAGAAAAATATATAAATGAATAAAAACAATAAAAAATAAGGTAGTGCTGAAAATGTTAGCATGATATAATAATGACTTTAACTGGGGCATGGACAAAGTGTCTCTCTGGTTTTATTGGAATCCAAAGCTTCATAATTTATCATCAATAATAGTTAAGATATATAGAAGGGTTGTAGGTGGAAATAAAAGTAACTCTAGACACTCTGCAAGCCTATGTATAGTACTGATAGATCAGGTACTGTTTGGGGTACCAGAGGCATGAAACTGAGTAGGTACACATCTCACCTTTTGAGTAGTTGGGTGTCTGGAGAGACTTATCCATATTCTAGCAGTTATGACACAGCTCTGGGCAGTGCAGAGTAGGAAGAAGCAAACAGAGTAGAGAGTCCTTCTTTCATTGAATCATATCCCACTCTACTTTGGTGACTTCAATATACAGTGTTTCGGAGATAAATAATTGTGAACTTTGCAGCAAATGTACAGTCAAATCATTTTCTTCATGAAGGACACTGAGCAACAACAACAAAAGTTAGGCCTAACCTGACGACATTTTTTGTCTTTATTCAAAGAAAAATATCTCAGTGTTCTAAGTGCATAGAAGAGTTTAGAGTTTGGCAGAAAGCAGCAAAGGGCAATCAGTTGCAAGTTTCTATATTACTGTTTCAGAATCTCTTCATTGTTGTGTGTTTCTCCACTATTTCTGCCTTTAGTCCACTTTCCTAGTCCTAGCCTTAATTTAACTCTTCCATTTTTATTTCTGTTTTAATGGCTTACACAATTACGTTCTATCTCTCTTTCATTAAAAGGCCACTCATGGGTGTCTAGTAATTTGCTGACATGGATGGGTATTGCAAATGAAGTCCATATAAGCTGAAGATTCAAAGCTAACGTTCACAAACGGAAGAAAACACGTGACATTTATCTTTTTGGGTCTGACCTACCTAAGCTTCATGCATATAGATACACCTTTCATTTTTCTTAATAGATAAATAATATTTCACTGTGTAAATAAACAACACTTTCATTATCCACTCATCACGTGATAAACATGGAGGCTTTCCTTTTCTGGGCTTTTGTCAGTATAGTAGTAATGAGTATGGGTAAGCAGGTACCTGTATAGTAGGCTATACAGACATTTGGGTATTTGCCTGAGAGTGGTATAGCTGAAGCTTGTGGTAGATCACAATGCAATGAAGAAAACATAGTCTTTCCGTAGAGTAATGATAGAATAACTAGCATATACAAGCATGATCTTTAATTTCTGAAATTCAAAGGAAAGTATAAGCCCCTTCAGTAAATAAATTTGTTACTGTGGTATACTCAGACAACAGAATATTACTTGAGTCTAACATAATATTACTATAGTAACAATTCTCCAAAAGAATTGGAGACAGGATGAATGAATATTGAATATTGAAATCAACCAGTTGGCAAAGCAAGGCCTACCTACTGGATACTTCCAATTTGATGTCATTCTAGAAAATGCAAATAGAGACAATAGAATGTCAATAGTCCTCAGGGAGGGACGATTTGATAGAGCATAGCATGTTTGGGCAATGAGACTGTTCTAAATGATACTGCTAAGATAGCAGATGAGTCTCACCACACATTTGTGCAAACAATAAAAGGCACACACCAAAAGTGAACCCTAATGTAAAGTGCACTTCATGTAACAATTAAATCTTGCTGGAATTCCATCATTTCTGTTCTTCTGCTGTAAAAGGTTTTCATAATGGTGGGTGCAATTTGTCTATGGAGACAGGAGATGTAGGGGCATTTTGTTTCTTCTGCAAAACTGTGTCATGAACTTAAAACTCATCCTAAAAATGGTCTATTTTTAAAAATGTCTACAATGCAAAAGTTATATTTAATAAGGAGTGGGCTTTAGAGTCTGTAAGAACAGTACTTTTATGGAAAACAGTGGGGGGTGAGGTAGAGTTCACACCCACCTGTACATACTTAGAAATGGATTCATGCAGAAACAGAGATTAAGCTAAACCTCAAACACAGAAATTGTTTGCAAAAGTATCTTTAAGTTTGTCCCAGTCTTTTAAGCTCAACCCTGGTGATTCAAGATATGAAAGAGAGTGCCTTCAAAGGGAGAGTTAGGAAACCCCATAGCCTTGATAAAACCACATCAAATGAGATGCTAACACCCCACATTGATCACACTCAGAAAGCCTGACTGAAGATGTTTATCCTAATCCTCCAATCCAGACACTTCCTGAGATATGGTCAGGAGGGGTAATTACTCCAACACATAAAAACAGAAATGCTCTCAACCCAAACAGCCGGGGAGATCTACAGTAGCTGCACCGGCAGTAAACCCTGACGCTGCATCCTTGGTGAAAGAATAAAGCAATGTCGCTCCACTGACAGCAACATCCATAAATCCAAATTGGATTCCTCCCTTGAAAATGAGCCACAGACTTCATCTCTCCCCAGATTGCTGCATATTAACAAATATGTACGAAAAACCCAACTGGGAGGAGAGCTTTTTCTTCCTTTATTAGAGTTTAAAAACACCCTGGACTCAATCTGGCACCAGAAGTGAATCCATGACTGCTACAGAGGGAATGGATGGAAAAACAAATGACGTATATCAGTTCCTGTTTCAATCCATCAATTGAAGGATGGAAATAAGCATAAATGGATGCCTTCAAGCGAGAAAGTGAGACAAGGACACCCATCTCATAGCTTAATAGATGCTAGGATGAGTTACTCCCGGGGTTAGAGCTATACTCAAGCTCTGGGCCTCTGATAAACCAAAGAAAAACTGCCTACCGGGGCACCACACTGGGTTTGGTGTCTTTGTGGCATTTACATCATTCATGTGGGAGCAAAGCAAAAGAAGTTAGTCACACATTAGTAACCAAGCTCTCTAGATCCATCTGTGGAACAGTTCTTAGACTATTTTATTGATGATATGATAGAGTAATGATTGATAATAACACACAATATGGAAATCAGCATGCCTGGTTGATCATTAAAATGTGAATGACAAGAAATAACAGATTGCAATGTGCTTAATTCAATGAGTTTTCTAGTACCCAAAATATATGATTTGTCTCTAGCCTTGGAAAGGCATACAGTCTTTTATATTAATTAAAAAATATTTTCATACAATAATTTTTAAAGATACTTTCTTTTGCCCAAATATTTCCTACAATCCTACAAATCCAACTTCACGTTCTTTCCCTCCTTTCTCTTAAAAAATGAAAAAACAAACAATATGTTAAAAAATACTAAAGCAAAATAATGAAAGCTTCACAACAAACATGAGTTTCTTTTGTGTTAGACAACTTCTCCTGGGCATGAGGCATGCATTGGAATGTGATTGCTAAAATGATGGAGGAGTGTCTATGTGTTACTTTCACTGGTTAATAAAGAAACTGCCTTGGCCCTTTAAGAGGACAAAAAAATAGGTAGGCAGAATAGACAGAACAGAATTGTGGGAGAAAGGAAGCAGAGTTGGGCAGATGCTTCAGGCAGTCTCCATAAGCAATCTCCATGCCTCTCTTCTCCCAAACAGACGCAGGTTAAAATCTCTCCTGGTAAGCGACCACCTCATGGTGCTACACAGATTACTAAATATGGGTTAAAACAAGATGTGAGAATTAGTCAATAAGAGACTGAAACTATTGGGCCAGGCAATATTTAAATAAATACAGTTTCCATGTAATTATTTTGGATAAAGCTAGCCGGGTGGCGGGACACAGCCCGCCGCTCCATCTACACTAAAACCCAGTAGCAATCCACTGAAGGGACATGATTTTCTCTTTCCAGCAGGTATCAATTGCACATTGTTTCTTTCTTTTCCTTTTTTTTTTTTTTTTTTTTTTTTTTTTTTTGATTTTTCGAGACAGGGTGTTTTTTTTTAACAGTCTGTATACTTTATTGTTTTTTTTGTTTCCAGTTTATTTATTTTTTATTAAAAATTGCCATCTCCTCCCCCCTCCTCCCCCTTCCCTCCCCTCCCCTCCACCCATATCCCCACTCCCTCCCTTTCCAGGCCAAAGAGCCATCAGGGTTCTCTACACTATGTTGAGTCCAAGGTCCTCCCAACTCCCTCCAGGTCCAGGAAGGTGAGCAACCAAACTGACAAGGCTCACACAGAGCCTGTTTTTCTGTAGTTTTGGAGCCTGTCTTGGGACTAGCTCTTGTAGACCAGGCTGGCCTTGGACTCACAGAGATCCACCTGCCTCTGCCTTCCACGGGGATTAAAAGCATGCACCACCATCACCCAGCTCCAAACTGTTTCTTGGTGATGGGGTAGGACAATGTGTCAATGTCCCCTTTCACTGTTGAAAGGACCTCCTTGTTCGTCCCGGCCACTCATCCCTGAAATAATCACACAGAAACTATATTATTTAAGTCACTGCTTGGCCTATCAGCTCTAGCTTCCTATTGGCTAACTCTTACATTTTAATTTACCCATTTCTAATAATTTGTGTATCACCATGTAGCTGTGGCTTACTGGGTAAAGTTCCCTCTGGCTCTGGCAGGGCTCCATGGCTTCTCTCTGACTCCACCTTTTTTTCTCCCAGTATCAGTTTTGGTTTCGCTGCCTACCTCTATTCTACCCTATCAGGCCAAACCAGCTTTTGTATTCATTAATGGTAATCATAGCATATAGAGGGGAATCCCACATCATTCCACAAACAGATTTTTTTTTCTGTTTTGAACCTACACAGGTCTTTTTGTGTTGCCATAGTCTCTGGGACTATGTGTGTGTCAACCCTTTTGTGTCTGGAAGATGCTGTTTCCTTGGAGCCATCCACTGTTTCTGGATCTTAGAATATTTTGTGTGTGTTCTTGAGTAGATGAGCTTAATATAGTCATTTTTAAAATAAATATATGAAACTATGAAACTCTCCTTAACAATTTTTCACAAACATCTCAAGAAAAAAAACCTTCATATTTCTCCCTGCTCCATGGTTTCTTTTAAGCCAAGAGCATCACTAAAGGGTAGAGAGCTATACAGTAACATGTAACAAAATGCAATCTTTCTTACCTGTCAAATTCAAAGATGTCAATAGTCTGCAAGGAGTCATTGTGTAATGAACTATACATAGCATCATGGGTATGCATATACTTGGACCACGGCATATTTTTCAGGCCCTTAAGCTATGCAATTTGAAAAAGAACTAAATGAGAAGAGAAAGAGAAGGAGGAGAAGGAAAAGAAAGAAGAGCCAGAGGAAGAGGAGAGGGCAGTTGGGAAGAATAGTGAAAAAAGGGGAGTTGGGATGGAGAGGAGGAGCAAGAGGAAGGAAAAGAAGATCCAACTACAAGAGGGTCAGAAAGTAAAAGTAAAGTAACAAACATGCAATGAGATATTTACATAATTCTTCCTGAATAATGTTACATGAGATAATATTAGTTCAATGTTTTGACTTATTGCTAATTAATGCTTATATTTGACTCCTACTCCTTTCACAGCTTATTGAGCCTAAGAAGAAGCACTCAAAACAAACTACAACAATAACCCATAAATATCTTAAATTTTCTTCAAAAACTATTTTCCATATGTTTAAGGAGGTAGGGGGATGGAGAAGGGTGAGTGGGGGAGCAGGAAGGGAATGGGAGGAGGGGAGGAAGTGTAAATTTTTAAATGGAAAAATAAAAAGAGAAAACTATTTTCCAGGTACTAGAAGGAATACAGGATTAATTCTACAAAGTGGGAATTTTAATAATGGGAAATAATACATGAAATGAATAAAAACAAAACAAAAACAACTTTATGTGATTATGTGTTCTGAACTTTGGAAATTAAAACAAGAAGCCAGTGAAACACCACCACCACCAACAACAACTTGGGGAAATTTTACATAGAGGAATTGTATGGGAGAGAGAAGACTGAGAGTTTCTCTTCCCTATAAAGAAGAAATTACATGGTCAAAACAGGCTAGGGTCCAGGAGAGAAATTCTGGAGGTGGGACCAGTTGGGAATGAAGAGTTGGTGAGCAGTAGCAAACACAGTTGATAGTTACAAGGACAGCACAGGGACTTCACAGGTTCCCCCAACTAATTTAGAGGCTTCACAACTGAAGTCAATAATTAAGTCATTAAGTTATAGGAATTCAACCTGTAGGAATATGCTTGAATTGGGCTAGTATGAAAACAGTTGTGTTAACCCACAAACAATCATTGCTTTCAAGGTAAGAAAAATTGTGAAACTACAGATATTTTCTGTGATCTTCAAAAGAAGACTTTGGATACGTTGTAAGTCAAATATTTCTTTGCTACTAAAAATGATGTAAACTGTGCTTACTAATAAGAAAGTGTGCTAATGACATAGTTTTAGGTTAAAACTAGATTAACAGGAACTATGCAAACATTAATTCACAAAATATTTATAACTGACTTTTAAGGAAAATATTCTATGTTTATCATTTTAAAATATCACCAACAAATATATTGTCAATAGGAGGAATAGGAGAAATGTTCACTCAGGATCTACTCTAGGTATTTGATAACCCTTGGCTTTGTTGGAATGGATTAGAATATACAGGTATCAAACCTTCATTTCTAAACTGCCCATCATTCCGCCATGTGATTAATTTTTTTTAGTTTGCACCAATGCCCTAGAGATGATCTGTTAAAAACAGAAACACCAACATGATAGTCTCTGATACTATTATCTGTATAAGTGGTTGCAGGTGGATATAGTTTTATTTATTCCCCCAATATAACCTCTATGTTTGCATCAGCGGAGTTTTCATAAGGTGGGGGTGCCATAAGTGATAGCTATAGACTGTGTGCTCTGGGAATTTTATTCTACACATACGCATTGTTGACTATGTTTCTCTGACGTTACCAAGTGACAGTCACCCGCCTGACCCCATCACATGTGTTCTTCGATGCTTCTTTGCTTATCAACATAAAGAGCTAGATGGAAGATTATAAACTTGAATTATCTACATTTTCTAGCCAAGCTATTCCAGTTACTTTACAAAAGTTCATGTGGTTATTATTCACTCTCCCGTAAAAATTGTTATTATAGATGCCTTCTATGCACTCATGCACTCATTTGCTTTCTCTTTCTCTTTTCCCTTTCCATGTAACTTTTATTCTTTACTGCTTTTCTTATTAATGCTGTTCAGTGAGTCATGCATTTATTCACAGGATAATTAGCTTTTGAATCCTACAAAACTCTAGACATCGATGTGTCAAAGACATAAAATGAATTTGACAGGAAATGTTTCCTGAAGGAATCTGAAGCCTAATTGGAATCATAGAAACAAAGATACAAAGTCTGTGTTTATGATTGTGTGCTTTTAATGTTTTACAATGCTGATTTTACCTGACATAAAACAAAACTATGAAATAATAACAGTCATTTTCCCTATGTTATCTAAACTTCAGGTGTTAGGACATTATTATTAGCACTTGGGAAATTGGTACAAAATGCCAAGGACTTTTGCTGGAATTTAGCTGATATGAAATCTAAAGGGCTAGACGGGACATTCAGGTGGAACATCAGGTCAAATACAAGGAGGGGATCAGAAAACAGACAGGTACCTGAGATGTTTGGAGGCATTGAAGAGGAGCTGAAGAAGAGTAAAGGCTAGAACCCAGAGGGGTAAAGTTAGAGAACATGTAAGAAACTCTCTTTAGGGTAAGATCCAGTTCCTTGGGAATATTTAGCTTTGTTTTCTAAGTTTCTGCTGCCCAGTGCTAAAACATATCATGTTACATGATATTGTTGCCCTAATAATCAGATAGTGACTAAATCTTTTTCTGGGTTATGTGATGCTTGAGATTATTCATAAATGCCATAGTGGGCTGTTTATATGTGGAGATCTACTGAATAGCACTTGAGAATGTTGTGTGTCTTAGGCAAAGGGGATCCTAACCTGAGCTCCAGTCCTTAGGGACCTCTTCTCTACTTGTTATTTGATCTTATAGCAAACCTCTTTCAAGAGTGAGATGTTCACAAGGTCTGTTGCCCACAAATCATTAATCCCAATTTAAAACCTTAGAGATACCTTCAGTCCTAGAATTTTCTGCCCAAGTAGTCTCAATTATCTTTTCAGGATTACTGTGTGACTCTCTAAAAAGGTATTCAGAGTATTTTTCTGGTTGCAGACAGAGCTGGGTAGCATATGCTCTTCTCAATAAACACAAGCATATAGCTTTTATAATAGCAATGCAATACTTTACTTACAACATATCTAAATGGCATCTCTTGAAGAACACCTAAAATGTCTCTACTGTCACAAAACTTTTTACCTGGAAATGTTGAAAATTTGAGGGCAGTGGCTGATTCTCTGTTAGCCCAATTTGGATAAATTTTTACAGATGGAATCTCTGTGATTAATATAGGTGAAGCTTAGGGAGATATTCCTGTGTTTTCAACACAAAAGCATCATCAGCTATATACATGACACCATAGACAGGAAATAAAAAGGCAAAGTGCAGCTAGGTCTGAGAGGTGATGCACAGGCCAGTGATAAACACATAGCTGGTCTAGTATAGAATCTATAGGAGTCTAAGCATTGTAAATTTAATCATGGCTTTGTTGATCATTGTGAGGTATAACCATTAGTGAATTAAGATCAATGGTGAATGAGAGTTTCAGGAGAAATATATTCAGCTTCTTTGACGACTCAGCGTTAAATGGCATCATATTGACTACTTGAAAGTGGATGTGACACATAATTGATATACAAATATCTACAATAAAATCACTTTTTAATTTCTTCTTCTCCTAAGAGTCAACATGTCAGGATTATTAGAAAGTTGTTAGATTGTGTACTTTCATTAAAGTATCAGATTTTCTTTGTATATCCTTTTAGAATTGTCTTTTTGAGATATAAATAAGGTATAATATTGAGCTCTAGAGAAGCAAGAGGTAGCTGGAGACAAATTATAGACTTAGTAGGAAAATTGGAAGGTAATAGCTTGATTTAAGGAACTCTATTCTTGAAATCTTATCTTAAACCTGATATTTCACCAGGAAGTCATTGACTCCTATTTCTAATTGGAGTTTAAAGAAATGTTTATAAAATTAGTATTTTCAAGTTTAAGTTAATTTAAGAAGAAAACACTGCTTAGAGCACACTGCAAATAAAAAATTAAGGAAATTATTTTTAACAAAATGATTGCCTCAGAGATTCTGACTGAGGATATCATGGTAAGAGCCAAAAAAATACTAACTGATCAATTCCTTTTAATAAATTTGCTTCATAGTACTTTAAAAATATTAGTAAGTCATCAAAACATCAGCCTGATATCAACATTTTATATACATATACTTATTACATGTATATTACATATGTATATATGTACGTGTGTATATATGTGTTTCTGTGTTTGTATGTTGGGCGCCAATCTGTTGTAGGGAAGCTGCTTGTTTTTAGGCTGCCTGGCAGCTTAGACTCCCAAAATAATCACACAAAATAAGTCACTGCTTGTTCCATTAGGTCTAGATTCTTTATGCTAACCTCTTAATTTAACCCACCTCCATTCATCTGCACATCACCTTGAGGTAGTGGCCTACCAGCAAAATTTCAGCACATCTGTCTCAGACAGTGGCTCCATGGCTTCTCCCTCACTCTGCCTTCTTTCTCCTAGCATTCAATTTAGTTTCCCCACCTACCTAAGTTCTGCCCTATCAACAGGACAAGGCAATTTCTTTATTCACCAATGGTATTCACAGCATAGAAGGGAATCCCGCATCATGTGTTGTCATGTGTTTGTGTGTAAAATATGTATGATATATATATGTGTGTGTATATACATACATATATATATATATATGTACTAGTGTTTTGAGAGTGGTGAATATGTTTTGATAATATACCCCTACCCCAGCTCTTCAGAAATCCACTCCCCTTCCCACTCAACTTGTTTTTTTTAACACATCAAGACCAAATTTTCCATGCCAAATATTCTTGGATTTATGGTCTCCCACTGGATTGCTATTGACTTACCAGTGGCTACACTCCTAAAAGAAACTGTATCTACCCCCTTTCAGATATTAGTGATTATAAATAGATCCTTAAGTAGGGAAGGGGTGTGTCCAACTCTCCTTTCTGTGTTGGGATTTGATCTGGCTTGGGTTTGCACAGGATTTGTTCATGCTGTCACAACTTTATATTCAGATGTGTAGCTATTCTGCTGTGTCTACAACACATAATTTTCTTGGAAACACCACTGCTTCTTAAACTTTATCTGCCCTCTCTTCTGCAATGATCCCTGAATCTTGTGAGGAAAGGGTCCATTATGTATACTACACATAGGGTTGAGCATTCTTCAAGCTCATTACCTGCCCTAGATCAGTCTTGGGTATCAGAGACAGTACCAGCTTGGATCTTCATATGATAGCTATAAGGTCAAATTGCTATAATTAAATTATAGTCAAATTCCAAAGTGTAACAAAGAACACAGTTGAAAACTGGTAATATTTGTGGGTCAATAGGATTTCGTTGGCCAACAATTCTAAGAAATAACCCACTCCAGACACAGAACTTTTGTTAGCCTCTATGACTACTAGGGGTATTGCTGACCTGGTATAGAGTAATTCTCTTTTCACTCATTTTATATATGTCTGTGTGTGTATTTTAGAAAGCTTCTATATGACATTTTAAGAAAATCTTTAAAGGTTATTCTAATACAGTGATATCAATACAGATAAGTAAATATCACTAATACCAAGTTGTTGAATTACTATTTCAGTTATTTGTTATTCCAAAATTTATTTTGCTCCACTGACTAGACTCTGACTAATTCACACCAGCACATGAGTTTATGGTCTGAGATGCAACTTCTCTGAATTTGTTCTTTAATGTGCTAACTCCAATTGGGACTATATTCAGAATAAGGCCAAACGACTGTAATTAAAGTTAAATAAATTTTACTGAACAAAGAGAAGGAACCCCAAGAGTGTGGCTACATTGAGAAAATGCAATAAGTAAATGCAGCAATATAGGAAGTAAGGTCTCATCAGAACCCTATCTTGATTTCCCTTTGACCTTGACTTCAGCCACTAGAAAATTTCTACTGTTTCTACTGATACCTTGTTATGGAAACACTCTGGGGCAAATTCTGCTGGCTAAAAAATTCTTAAAATTGATGAGCAGTAGACAGAGTCACCATGATTATTGACTTTGCCAGCTTTATGATAAAGGTATTTTATTGATCATTCAATAAAAAGGTCAATATTTAATTCCATCCAATCCTGACACTAGAATGACTTCAACTGACTAAGTCCAGTGCTCTTCCTTCTTCTTGTTCTCTAACAGGTATTGTTAAGATGTGTTCTCTGCTTCTTTTCACTGTGTTTTGTGATGCAATCCATCTTCCTCCAATGAATTTATCATTTCCTTCTTTCTTTAACGTTTCCCTCTCAAGACAATCAACACATTTCCCTTTGTTGCTACTGGTTTGAGGTACTCAGTAGTACTTCAGTATGGCATATATTCAGATATACTCTGTACTGGTTTCACAGCTCAGTTTCCACAAAAGCATCTGTCTCGTTTCTGTGAATGCAGGACAGGCAGGAGCTGTGGATGAGGGGAGTACCTACTGTGTACCTTCTTAAGTGACTGTCCCTCCAGCTGTGGCTTCACAGAAATAGAAATGACAAAAAAGGGGAATGAATGATGCAAAAGAATCTCTTTCTCAGGGAAATTGGTGGCAGGTAAAAGAGTTGTTTTCCTCCAGGAGGTAGAAGGCTTGATTAAGGGAGGAATTTTTACCTCTTGTCTTCAATGGATAACTGAATGTCTACACTTATTAAAATAGATGTAGTAGCTTCTATACAATGTGATTCAATGTTCTCTTCTTTGGAATACAGAATATTTTCCCTACTCACTTTTCAATTGTGTGTATCTGTTATAAGTATGTTAGTTTTAAGTAAGCTATTTCTAAAAGCCCAAGGAGGTATATTTTTCACATTTCTTTTTATTTGCCATGGTATAAAAGGAAACCTCTGTCTCAGTCACCATGATTATTAAGTCATTTCTCCACAGGTTTCCAGGGACCGTCTGCTAACTAATTTCCATTTTCAGTGGCTGATGACTGTGTTCATTCAACTAGAGTGATGGAGTTTCTTTTCAATGGTTTTAAAATAGGGTCTTTTATAGAAGGCTTCTGCATATCGCCGTTGAAGGTGCAGTATGCCATTTGTTTTTGTTAAAAGTTTCATTCAGGTCATAAGTGACTGACGACGCCTACATGGCAAGTTCTGCCCTAATTCCTGGGAATTTAATGCTGCAGGCATTTAGCCTTCAAGTATCATATAGAATGAAAAGTAAGAATATTTATTGTTAGTTAGCACTTTTCCTTCTTGCCGAATATTTTATTCAAGGTATCCTGTAATGTGATTCCCATTTTCCAACTGACTAAACTAAGGGCCTGAAGGGGAGGCATGTTACCCTGGTAATAGAGTGGTACAAAAAGGAAAGTTACACTGGTTTCCACCATTAGAACAAGAGGAAAACTGGTTTTAATACCATATCTGTCTAACATATTGAGGTCCCAAATACCAGGCAGCTATCGACCACTTTGGTAAGTCCTAGCACCTTTTCACAGAAATCATTTGTTGATTCTTTCTACAGTCTTATGTATAGGTTAATAATTTAAACAAATGTATATATTTTAAAATGCTTTCCAGTGTTTTATTTCCTGTATTGTATTTGCCTCGTGATATTTCTGACCAGGCTACTCGTCACTCACTGTTTATCAGGTGAAGTCTATAACTCAGAATGGAGTGAAGGGTTGTTTTTTTTTTTTCTGGTTTGTTTAAAAAGTTTGATTCCCTAAGAAGGTGGAACCTCTTTAATAGCAGAAACAAGGATGTATAACTAAAATTTTCCTGCTTGGAAAGGGAATGTTAAATAATGATGGTTGAATCATATTGAACACTTAATATGCCTCACATACTTTACACAGTTTCCTTGTGGATTGGTGAACTCCTTTCTTTACAAACAGGAAAATGAAACTCTAGAGACAATGAATAAAGTGCCCAGGGGCACATCTATATTTACAGTCCAGCGTCAGCCAGGCCAGGTGTCTAGCATTGTGTCCTGCAGTATAAAACATTACCACTAGTTGTAGAGGAGAGTGTCACGCAGAGAAAAGAACCAGGGAGATACTATGTACTATTTCCTTATTTGAGACTTCATAGTTTCTCAGTCACCTTTCTACTATGCTATAGAGAAAAGAAAGAAGAAAATAAATGTACATTTGGAAGGAGGAGTGCATTTACTCCCTATTCCTAAGGAGATGTGAGGTACAAAAATGTCCTAGGGTAGATTACAATTGATTGAAGAGTTCATTACTGAGTAAAGATGGACTAAGGGTTAAGTTCTGTACAGAACAAAACCTCTAAACCATGGAAATTGAAATAAATAAGCATTTTTAACCCAACTACCCCAGTTATCCATACCATAGGATTATCAGAGAGCAAGTTTACCACCACATTCCCATGATTCTTGTTTCAATGGCTTTACCATGGAGGAAGTAGCAACAAAAGATGAAAGAATAGTCCCACTACCAGAGTCTTACCCAATGACTTCTTATACAGTTCAATGTCCAGCACTCAGCCACATAGCCATATATTCGTTGCAAATGTTCAGAGAAATGTGGTTTCTATTAGGCGCATCCCTACACTCAAACAGTGTTTTACTCAGATGAAGAGAGAATGCATATTGTGTAATAACTGGTGGTCTCAATATGCAGTCCTACACAGACACAGTAGATAAACTAACAAATAGAGGACTTTTGGACAGCCCAAGAGTTGCAGGAGAGAGGTAATTTGTGGCCCTTTAAAATCAGCATGACCTAAAAGTATCAAAGGAATTCTTGAATTTCAAGTGGCTCAAAAGTAGTTTGAAAAATACCAACACTCAGATGAGCATGAAACCAAGAGAGTGGCACAGCACTGCATTGATCTATGTGGCATGAAAATAAATGCATGGAGTAATGTTTTCTATAGTAGGATGCCATCCCAATCATTAAATAACTCTTAAGTTCCTGAGGCTTCAGCATAGTACTAGGGAAAGGTAGAGGATGCCAGCTGAGCTGAAATTCAACATGTTATGCCACTGTACAATTGGGTGTAGAAATCCATTAAAAAAAAGGTGAGCATTTTTTACATAGAAAATTATAAATTGGATTTCATAAAAGTCTGGGTGTAAGTAGAAAGAATAATACATCATTACATATAAATCTTGCTGGTTCAAGCTCCTGCACAGAGCCTAACATACATTCTTTCAGAACCCTTAGTTTCCATGAAATTTTATCACAGCATCTATAGACACTAGTGAATTTCAGATTTGTCAATGTATGTGAGCATTTTATCATATAAATGAACAACTCTACTATTAATTAGAATTCTTTTCTTAAATTCAACTATAGTGGTTTGATAGGGATAGTACTAGTGAATCTCAGATTTGTCAATGTATGTGAGCATTTTATCATATAAATGAACAACTCTACTATGAATTAGAATTCTTTTCTTAAATTCAACTATAGTGGTTTGATAGGGATAGTACCATTGATTACATGTTGTAGAACACAGAAATGTATTTTCTTATAATTCCAGAGGTTTACTCTGACATCTCACTCCACTTACCTAGACATCGTTTCCTTGTGTCTTGATGTGGTGGTTTCCACTTGCTTTTGAATTTTAATTTCATCTCTTTTTATAATGATACCAGGCATATTAGATTAGGAACTACTCTAATGACCTCATTTTAATTTGATTACTCCCTTCATATTTATTTATTGCAGTTTCTCAGGATTTCTTCTTTGCAGGTATGTATGTATACGTGTGTGAGGAGGTACTCATGCATGTAGAGACCATAGGTAACTGTAAGGTATTTTCTATTGCTTTCCACTGTATTTTTGAGACAAAGTCACTTTTCTGAACCCAAAGCTCATCAATTGCTTAAACTCACTAGCTAGAGAACCTATCTGCCTGTCTTTTTGCCTCCAAATACTAGAGTTAAAGTTGTACTCTACATGAATACAAAAGCTACTCTACTTTTACATGGACATGGGATTCTCAAATGAGGTTCATTCTTCCTTCCTTCCTTTCTTCCTTCCTTTCTTCCTTCCCTCCTTCCTTTCTTTCTTCCTTCCTTCCTTTCTTTTAAGATTGTCTTTTAATTGCAGCATTTCTTCCTTCCCTTTTCTCCCTCCAAATGCTTCCATATCGTCCTCCATGATCTCCTTTAAATTTATGATCTCTTTTCATCAATTATTACTGCAGACATATATGTATTTGCATATATATTCTCAAATAACCTGGTGAGTCAATATAACGTTACTTGTGTATACATTTTCATGATTGACCATTTGTCACTGAACAACCACTTGATGTGCTATTCTCTGGGGAGCACTTCCTCTCCTGCTCTCTGCTTTCCTCAGTTGCTTAGAGTACTTTGTGTAGGCTTGAGACTTTGTGGGCTTTTTCCCATGTAGTTTGACATATTTGTTGGTGTCTTCCTAATCAGTTTATGTTTGGGCAGCAATTTTCATGAGATTTTATGGGTGTATCTTATCAAGTTACTAGGAGAAACAATCTCACATCAAACTCTTTGATCCTCTGATACTTATAATCTGTCTTCCTCATCTTCGGCAATGTTTCCTTCACCTTAGGATCAAATGACTGTTTAGTAAATGTAACCATTAAGGGTAGGCTCCAGAACTCTGTAATGGTCTACATCTGCTGTAAAGAGAAGCTTCCTTGGTAGGACTACAAGGACTACACTTGTTTGTAGGTATAATGACAACTATTTATAGACTGTTGTTGTTAGGACATATGCTGGTTTAGTGTATAAGAGGTTGTAGCTTCTCTATTAACCATGGCTTCATGTGTACTGATTAGTTAGCTAGGTTGTCAGTACCAGGCATGCTATTTCTCTTGTTGAACAGCTAAGGTCAGTTAGAAAGATACTGACTTCCTTCAAGTTATTCGTGTCACCACTTCACCTACAGTTATTGTGCCATGTGGTTGTTGCATTGATTCATAGGCACTGTTGGTTGCATCCCTCCCTTGGAAGCTTGCATGGAACATTCTGTTAGAGTAAACCTAGTCCCCAGTGAGCAGGAGTTCATGTAGTACCACCTCAAGGGTGCCTGAGTTCTGTTTATATAGTACAAAGTATCCTCAGCAGCAAGAACTTACCTTCCAACTCTAGTGGGTAACCAAGGGCAGCAGCAATAGGAATGTATGTTTTGGAAGTCCCTTAGACAGCCTTGTCCAACTACTCAGAAGAGGGTTTCTCATGTATGGTATGGGGATTTGTAAGGTGGTCTTTTTTGCATCTTGGAGGGAATGCCATCAGTTGAGTGAGAAAAAAGTCATATGTGTATGTGTGTATGTGTGTGTATACACACACATAAATATTCATTACAAGTTTTGCTTTGAGATAAATAATTACCAATAGATTCCTTGCATGTTTTTATACCATCCACATTGTTATTTATACCTACTTTCCTCTTCCTATAATTAACTCTCTCTACCTGCTTTAAGGAGGTCTCATTTTCCCTATTTATTATCAATTCAATTGCATCCTGCTATTCCCCTTTACCCCCCTCTCACTGTCTTCTGCATTCGCCCCTCTCCCCTTTCCGAAGCTCAAGTTCTTATCCTTGTTCAGCAAGCATGTTGCTCACTGGGACATCTTCTTTGTTCAACTACTGCTTAAAAGTCCTTATTTTCAGTTATACAATATAATGTTCTTGGTGTTTTAAGGCTCTCAATATATTAATTTAGGGACTATGTTTTTTTAGTTCATAACACCAACTTTACACCAAAATTTGCCAGTGCTATTCTACTGCATGATAGCACATTGGCACTGGGAAAATCCGAGTGTCATAATTGTCTTCAGGGATTATTGATCAAGCATCCTCGATGTGACAGACTCCCTGTTAGGATCTGTGGCGTCGTAAGACCCAGCAAGGTGCAAAGCTTTTCATTAACTCTGTTTTCTGAATTTTGAAATGCTGCACCAGACAATCTATTCCACTTGCTCTGTATTGAAATTTATCCCTCTGTAGAGGTGGAGAAGGATCCAAATACTTAAATTATAGATGAGCCCACTGCTTTAAACATACGAAGTATTTGATAAACATATGTGATATGAATGAATATGAGATCAAAATATTACTGTTGAAGTCCCTTGTGATTGAGTCTAGTTTATGATAGCGAGCAGCTGTGCAACCCCGGATACCTATGTAACATCTCTTCAAAATGAGGATGCTGATTATTTATTCAGCTCTATTAAAAAATAAGCCATAGGACAAGAGCAAATTATTAAACCATAATCATACTACACAATACTTCTTTTTAGAAATTATATTGATATTACTTGTAAATACTCTTAATTAGCTCTGTGTGTATTCATTTCACTCAGGATTGCATCTTCCAGGATGTCAGAATCTTGTGCACAGTTCTGTTTTCCTTAGCTAATATTCTTTTTGTTAGAGTTAGCACCAGAACACTATCCCATCAAAATCTGTCATGTTTGCAAACCTTTGTGTGCAGGATTTCCCCTTTGGCCCATTTAGAGCAATGGTTCTCAACCTTTCTAATGTTCTGACCCTTTTATACAGTTCCTTGTATTGTGGTGATCTCTAACCATAAATTTATTTTTGTTGCTACTTCATAACTGTAAGTTTGCTACTGTTATAAATCATAATGTAAATATCTATGTTTTCTGGTGGGTGGTTTTAAGTGACCCCTGTGAAAGGGTCATTTGACTCCCAAAGATGTGGCAACCCACAGGTTGAGAAATACTGATTTAAAGAAATTAGGGAAAGGTCATCTTACTTCTGTCTGATGAACAATATTACATCATTTGTGTTGTTCAAAATATCAAATTATTGTTAGTGTTGGCAATAGGAATAGTCCACAGACAAAAAGATATATTTTTAATTGATTCTGTTTACTCTGTTTTGGTTAAATTTAGTTCTTGTTGTGTTGCTAAAACAAAATAATCCAAAACCTCAGTGGCCAACTAGAATTCATTTTTATTTCTACTATACACTCAAATGAAGCAGGAATGGGATTTCTTCTTTTTTTCTTTGCACTTTCATGTACCAATGCAGCAGTGACATTCCTCTAACATATTCCTATAGTGGAAATAGATGCTATTAGCAAACTGCATGGCCTGTACACTTAATCTTAGAATTTCTTTCAGTAAGTAACCTTGACCTCTTCCTGTAACATCTAGATGAAAGGAAGTCATGGAAACTATTTTACTCTTGCGACATGCCAAACAGAAGACAAGAGGAAATACCATTGAGCTGTAACAAAGCCTATCACTTACAAATTCACTCAATAATTTGCATGTGATGAGAACTACCATGTAAATTAAAAAATAGATAAAAATTTCCCAATCAATAAAGTGGTGTAGAAGGTCCTTCTGTTTATGTGTTGCTTTCAATGGCTAATCAATAAAAGAAATTGCTTGGCCTCATAGGGCAGAACTTAGGTAGGTAGAGAAGACAGAACTGAATTCTGGTAGGAAGAAAGCAGGGAGTCAGAGAACCACCATGGAGCTGCCAGGTCAAACATGCTAAATCTTTCCTGGTAAACCATTACCTCGTGTTGAACATAGGTAAAATAAATGGGTTAAATTAAGATGTGAGAGTTAGTCAATAGGAGGCTAGAGCTAATGACCAAGCAGTGTTTTAATTAACACAGTTTCTATGTGATTATTTTGGGTATAAACTAGCTGGGTGGGATGGAACAAAAGGGCCCGTTCTCCTTGAAACACTGAGGATGTAGATGTGAATAGATACAGCCCTTCATTCCAAAGCTCCACATTCTAATGTCTGTGTATTTTGTGTTATTTTGTGGTATTTTGTGGGTATGTACATAATATCAAGCATAAAAGTTGGGTAGGGATGGTCTTGGTAGAGAGAAAAGGCCCTGAAGAAGGAGAATAATGGTATTCTTATCAATACCTCATGAGATAATGACTAGAAAAGAGAAAGCAAGCAAGTAAAGTAGTCAATGATTTCAATGAGGTAAAGGGAAGGGTATATCATGTCAGTAGAAATACTACTAGACATAGGATGTCACTTTCTCTTGTAAATAAATAGGGAGGTTAATCAATCTATATTTTATGCATTACATACTCTAAGAAAAATGGAATGGCAGAAGCAGAGAGACCATTAAAATCTCATTATTAAAGTTGGAAAGAGTGAATGCATAGTAATATCAAAAATGATTAAAGAATGACTGAGAATATCTTAGAATACAGGTTTAACAAGACTTGGGAATGGGCTGTCTTTCACATACAGAGTGGAGTTTAACCTTGATAAGACTGAATTTTATAGATCACTCATATTTAACTATATTGGTCCTTAATATTTTTGTTTGTTTGTCTAGTTGCCCATTAGTCACCATTTTCCCCTACTCTTTACTAAAAATCTTCAACAGGGCACAAGACAAGGAACCCAGAAAAATCAGTTGTGTTTTTCATAAAGTTAATTTGTTTCTAAGTGTAAGTTAAAATAAATCTGTGAGGTATCTTGGTATCTTAGAATACTTTTTGTTGGTGGTGCCTTTTTAAAAAGGGTATTATTTATTTATTTTACAGCCCTACCACATTCTCCCCTCCCTCCTCTAGTCCCATTCCCTCCCCTCAATTTCCCTCCACTCCCTCAATCCACTCCTCCTCTACTTCTCTTCAGAAATGGGAAGGCTTCAAGGGTATCCACAAAGCATAGCATATCACATTGTGATAAACTAAACACCTCTCCTTGTTTTAAGGCTGTTCAAATCAATTCAGTACAAAGAATAGTTTCCCAAATGCCAATCAAAGTGTTAGGTACAACCTCTGCTCCCATTGTTAGGAGTCCCACAGGTAGGTGCAGCTACACAGTTGTAACATATATGATGACGTCCTTGGTCAGTCCCTCTTAGGCTCCCTGGTTGTTGGTTCAGACTCTGTGAGTTCCTATGAGCCAGGTTAGTTGTATCTGTGTGTTCCCTTGTGATGACCTTGTTTGATCTTTCTCATACAATCATTATTCCCTCTCTTCACCAGGATTCTCTCAACTTGGCCTAATGTTTGGCTGTGAATCTCTGCATCTGTTTCCATCAATCACTAGATGAAGGTTCTCTGATGACAATTTGCGTAGTCACTTATCTGATTACAAGGAAGTGCTAGTTCAGGTTACATATCAACTATTGTTAAGAGTATTAACTGGGGTCATCCTGGTAGATTCATGGGAGTTTCCCTTGCATCAGGTTTTTCTACCTGACCCTGAAAAGCCCCCTTTCCAGTCATCTCTTTGAGTGCTCTCTCTCTCAATCCACCCCTCAAGTCCCCATCACCACTTGTTCCCAGTCTACTAGTAGATATATTCTACCTCCCCTTACCAGAAAGATCCATGTGTTCCCATGGGCCCTCCATGTTACCAATCTCTTTGGTGTGTGGATTGTAGAATGGTTATCCTTCATTTTACAGCTAATATCTACTTATCAGTAAGTATATACCATCTTTTTCTTTCTAGGTCTCTGTTACCTCATTCAGGATTTTTTTTTCTTCTAGTTCTATCCATTTGCCTTCAAATTTCATGATGTCATTGTTTTTTACAGCTGAGTAATAGTCCATTGTATAAACATACCACATTTTCTTCAGTTGAGAGGCGTCTAGGTTGTTTCCAGGTTCTGGCTATTACAAATAATGCTGCTATGAACATAGCTGAGCAAGGGTCCTTGTGATATGATTGAGTTGATAGTGTTTATGAAAACTTGAGGGGCATGCTCCCCATTCCAGTTGTATATTACTATTGATATAAGGGAAAACACTATTCAGTAATTATTTTGGACCTTACTACATGTTATGGATTGTAAATAAATATTAGGAATATATATATATATATATATACATATGTATATATATATATATATATATGTACAAACAATCCAGAATTAACAAGTACGATCAATGCTACTAAGCTAAAACTTGAATCCATAAGTGTTTCAGAATTAAACAGTGAAACATTTGTGAAGTGTTCAGACTGATTTACGGAAAGTGACTTTATAGCAAGATTTGACACACTCTAGTGTATCCATTTGCATTTCTTTGGAAATAATTCTTTTTTATTTTTAAAACAATCTTAATTTACATACCAATCCCAGTTTCCTTTCCCTCCCCATCTTCTCACTGCTCCCACCTTCCCCCACCCCACCCCCATCCACTCCTCATAGAGGGTGAGGACTCCCATGGGGAGTCAACAAAGTCTGTCATATCACTTGAGGAAGGACCAAGTCCTTTCCCCCTGCTTCTAGGCTGAGCAAGGTATCTAGCCACAGGGCATGGGCTCCAAAGAGCCAGTTCATGCACTAGGAATAAATACTGCTTCAAGTGCTAGTAGCCCCACAAACTTCCCAAGCCACACAAGTGTCACCCACACTCAGAGGGCCTAGTTCTGTCTTATGCTTATTCCCCAGCGGTCAGTCTGGGGTCAGTGAGCTACCACTAGTTCGAATAAGCTGTTTGTGTAGGTATCTCTATCATGGTCTTGTCCCATTGGCTCATAATATTGCTTCTCTCTCACTACAGATCGAGTTGGTTAAAGGACACAGAGGGAGAGCAAGAAAAGAGATACCTTGAGAGAGGGATCCATTATGGAAATAATTCTTATTGATTCATAGCTCCATATATTCTTTTAAGTATTATTCATAGGTTCTTTCTTGCTAAAAGAACAGTGTTGGCTGACTATAATGGAGATTAGTGAATCTATAGGCCAAAGATAGTCAGCATTTACTTTTTTTGAGGAAAAAAATTCCAACCTCAGGTTTGCACAATGGCGAATGACCAGAACAAAATATTCCTAACTTTGATCTGGAGATTCACAAAAACAATTTTTCTTAGTCATTCTGAAACTGCAGCTTCCTAAGACAATCATTAAAAACAACACCCTTAGTTGATTAGCATGTGAAACCTGCTTAACAAACTAACACATCCCAGTAAACCTCCCTGTAAGATAGCATCAGCTCTGTAGGATTACTTTACATTTGTGCAGGGAAAAGAAAGAAAGAAAGAAAGAAAGAAAGAAAGAAAGAAAGAAAGGAAGGAAGGAAGGAAGGAAGGAAGGAAGGAAGGAAGGAAGGAAGGAAGGAAGGAAGGAAGGGAGGAAGGAAGAAAGGAAGGAAGGAAGGAAGGAAGGAAGGAAGGAAGGAAGGAAGGAAGGAAAGAAAGAAGGAATAAGATCATCTTTGAACATGTGTCAGTTTGTCAATCCCTCATTTGGAACTGAGAGAGATACAGCATCACAGAGACTTTCTCCAGACCCAAGTGCTGATGTATTGACTTTGACAGCTCTTGAGCCTGTGTTTACTTTATCATGACAATAAAGTTATTGCAATTGAAGTTGAATCAAATTGGCAGACACCAAGGAACTTCTACTGAAGTTGCCAGAGTACATTTTTTATTTATAGGATTCAGCATAGAGTATTATATTGGAACATTTAATAAAGGTCAAAAAAATTCCACACACTGAGCAACAACCCTCAACAGAGGACCAAATGTCTACTCATCTGCCTTTTATAGATTATGGTATGAATGATGCCCCTTGGAAGTAGCTGTCCCTCAAACAGAGATGACCGGAAGAAGCACTTACCCCTCCAAAGTAAAACAAAACAAAACAAAACAAAAAAGTTTGTCAACCTTGTGTTCAAATTTAGAGCATTTAAACAAGCATCAAAATGTATCTCTACATTAATTACAAAGAGAGAATTCTTTTTTTGCCTACCATAGAAATCTTAAAGTCTTATCATTATTCAGTTATTTAAATTTGGGGAAAAAATGAAACTTCAGTCCTCCTCAGCATCTATCCACACTTATGGACTCTACATATGCATCGTGGAATGAAATGCGATGAAAAAATCTCAAAAAGAAAAGAACAAGCATTCTGTTTTTCAAGAAGACACAGCTTAAAAATGGAAGGAGAATAAATCAAAAAAAATATTTTATAGATGATACAATGAGCCCCTTAATGCTCATTCATGCCTCAGTGGTCACATACAATGTTTATAAACAAGACAAAGGTGAGTTTTCCTGTTTTTCTGACTGGTTACTGATTAAGAGGCTTAGAGAAAATTTGACAAGACATCTGAATGAGGTTTGAAGAAGAGAATTCCTGACACATGTGAGACTTTTAAAAATATTAATTTTGTTGACAATAGCCCAGATTGTTTGGATCACAACCAGGTTACTGTATCCATGTTTTGACTACTGCATTCATGGAACAGTAGCAGAAGGGAGTAGCTGGAACTGAGGTGGCGTGCTGTGCAAACCCAAAATACATGATCGGCCTGTTTAAGAAGAAATGTACTGACCTTGCTTGAGTGGAATGAAATCTAGTAACAGAGGGATGAACAGCAAGAACATTTTGGTAATAAATTAATTAGGACATCAAAATATACCTATTGTTTGCCTTCCTGATATGATTTCTAAAACAATGTTTTCATAGATTAGAATTATACACTAAGTAATCATCACATGACTGCTTGGGACCTTGATTTCTTTCCCAGGGAGTTGGTGATGGACTCATCTACAAATGACATGGTGATAAAATTGCATAGCAAAAGCCCTTCTTGCATGAAGCAGGCAGGATTATATTATACTACCCTGGGCTGATGTGCCTGATGTCTCTGAGTTGTCAATCACATGCTTTCATTGAAGAATCAGCATCTTCTTACATAGCATTTCTAACTTTCCCCAATGTCCTAGCTCTTTCTTGGGAATGGGAAACTAGATTGTGTTTCTTTTTATCAGTTCTCAAGAAGTTTTGTCTCAATTTCTTAGTTTAGCCTACATATAATCCATGTTTTAATCCCCTAAAGTCTCATGGTAAAGGCAAGATTACAGGAAATTTGGCATCAATATAACTATGTTCTAAACCAATCTAGGGCTCCTGGAGAATAGAATATCATACTTCCTACACCCCATTATTTTTTTAATTTAGAGAGACAAACCTTTAGAGATCTACATTATCCACGAAAATATCCCAAGTGCTCTGATGCTGCCCAGCTGTGAAACTAGGCTTATCTCATGTATAATGCACCAACTACCAAGCTGTGGAATTTCAAGTAATCTTAAGAATTGTGGGTGCAGATGAACACATTTCCCTATGAAGGTAGTGGTAAAATGATGCTCATGCAAATATGCTGGAGACATTTACATTCTCATATTGGAGTTCTCCAGCCTCTCTCCAGGACCTGAAGTAAGCTTTGTGTTTCCAAGTCTTTTTTCTTTAGTGGGCATATTCTGTAAATCTAGAAAGGGGAACTAGATATTCCCAGTTTTTTCAAAATACAAATACTCAATAGGTAAAGATATTTTTGAAATGAACATGACAATTGTAATTAATAATGTGGTCTTTGGCAATGTTTCTTTGGTTCATGGGAAGGCAAATGTTACAAAATCTAGAAACTTTTCTGAAAATAGTTAATATAAAACTTTTATATGTATATGTATATGTATATGTATATGTATAGGAGTTTATATATGCATGGATTTATCTTTCCATTGAGAGACTATAGATATCACATTTGCTCTCTTTTATGCTAATGTTTATTGCTCTGTGTCCTTCAGGAGGGAATTTCATGGGTTATTCTCCTTTCGCAGTCACAGCAGATATAGGACTCAATGTTTATATCAAGAAGAATGCTATATGTCCCTCAGTTCATGGAAACTTCAAGTCTAGAAAATGGAGAAGTCTGGTTAATATCTCCAGAGACCCACAGGGAGTGTCACGCTCCATAAAATTACTTATGCATTTATATACAGTGCATGATCATCTCCTGGCAAGAGGACATAAGTTAAGCACCTTCTATATGCAGCAGGGAAAACCCCTTCGGCAAAGGAGTCTATCCATTGGCACGCACACATTACAGTAGCTTTCATGTTGCTATGTCAAAAGGAACATTCACCATGCTTAATGAGAGTCATTGGATTAATGCAAGCTGTTTGCAGCAAGGGAAGAAATGTTCAGATGCTTGGGAAAACGAGGCACCTGGAGGGTATAGTGAAGGTCATTTACTCACACTGAAAAGTCAGTTCATTTCATGCTTGCAAACCCAGCCCTTTTATCCATCTGTTTTGTGTGTGTGTGTGTGTGTGTGTGTGTGTGTTTGTGTGTGTGTAATATAAATATTTTTAGGAATATAAATTGCAACACATATTCAATTAGAGTTATGAGAACAAAACCTCTTGCCACTTCTGATCAGACAATCCTTGAATTCTTTTTTCCTTAAAGAGTAAGACTTGGAACACTTTGTGTCCATCTATATTCCAAAATGACTATTATATGTGTGCTGGTGTTATTGCTCTTCCCACAAACTTTTATACAATCACTCTGAATGGCTCTGAATTGGCGTCAATTTTGTGCTCAGCATATTGTCCTTTTAGTGATTTGGGAAATAGTGCAAATATTCTTATTGCACTAAAAGAACATTCTCCAAAGCAAATGTGAAGAAAAATTTACATGGTCAAATTCCAGAACTTACTAAAAATAAATTTATGCTCAGAAAACCTTTTCCAGCAGACCACGATATCTGTAATTTCTACAATACTATGCTTTTTGGTTAAGATGTCTCATTTTCAAATATTCAAAGAGAGTGTCTCTTTGATGAAGTGATAATCTTAAGACTGTGTGTGTTCTTTGGCATGGTGGATTTTAAAAATAATAATCATGCTTATTCCTTGAAATTTCCATACATTGATGTTTTTATCTTATTAATCTGCTCTACCTCCCTCCAACTTCTTCTAGTTCCCCATCCCATTTCCCTCTCAACTTCACATGTTTTGTTTTGTTATTAATAACCCTTGAGTCTAATTAGTGTGACCATATGTGCATGGGTGTGAGGCCATCCACTTGGGCATGAGCAATCTACCAGGTCATGTCCCCAAAGGAGAGAGGGTTCTCATCCCTCAATGGGCAGCAGTTGCCAGTTGTTCCTCCAATAGATTGGCTTGATCTTGTGCAAGTAACCACAGCTGCTATACTTTGATGTTTGCAGCAGCCATGTTATGTTCTGAAATCTGTACTTTGCAGTTCTCCTTACATCCACCAGCTCCTATATTCTTTCTTTTCCCTCTTCTGCCATGTTTCCTGCATCCAAGTTGAGGGAAGGTTGATAGTGATGACCCATTTGTAACTGAGTTCTTATTTCCTCATAGTTGGCACTTTGACCAGTTGTGAG
This sequence comes from Arvicola amphibius, assembly GCF_903992535.2. Lineage (NCBI taxonomy): Eukaryota > Metazoa > Chordata > Mammalia > Rodentia > Cricetidae > Arvicola > Arvicola amphibius. The sequence continues at coordinate 49,774,789 of NC_052047.1, read as the reverse complement.
ACTGAATTAATCACTACACACTGAAAAAGCTGCATCTCTGACCAAAGGTGAGAGCAGCACAGATCTCTAGGTATAAACATAAGTATTTGGAAGACAGTGTGGTGGCATAACCACTTAGCAAAACAACAACAAGAGGTTCATTTCTAGAGTCTGTGATCTCTAGTCATGGGCTTTTTGAATAGTTTTATAGTAAAAATCATGAAATTATGTTGCAGGTTTCATATTCAACTAGAAAAAAGTATACTATGTACCAGAACTGTTTTATAAGTGGGCATACCTTGTAAAACAGGTTGGGACTGTAGAATGTATTGTCCAGTGACTGGTCAGTCCATTGGTGTCTTTTTCTCTCCTACTAACCCACATAGCATCTTCTGATACCATATAAGCTCGCAATCAGAGGAATAGCTTCCTAGTCATTTCAAGGTAGATTTCCCTATGCCCTGTATTGAAAGTCAGCAGTGTCTTGAGCAATAGGGATTTAACATCTAGTGTTGGTGGGTGACCAAGAGAAATTCCAATAGCCTATGTGGTTTGGATGCCTCTAGACCCTCTCTGACTAAGAACTTATAGGAAGATATCCTGGGCCTGAAACTGAGATTTTTGTCTAAGAACTCATGACTCCTAAGAGCAGCATTGTCCACTCATACAGAATATTTCTGGTCAACTCCCCCTTTAAATTCCTATATATTTTATAATTAGCTTAAAAACTTAAGGATTTCCAGAAGGCCTCTTCATCTATCCTTAGTTTTTGTTAATAATGTCCCACCTTCTCCTCTCCTCAGCCCTCCATCCTAACCATTAAGGCTCAGTATTTTTTCATCTCCTTTAATGTCACCTGTGTTCTAGGTGTGTCATCTCTAATTCAATATTTTTCTTGGGATGGAAGATAAAAAAATTATATGTAAAATGTAAAGAGAAAGGGAAACTTGGGGTGGAAAGGTTCAAACATGAAGAGGGTTAAAGATGGGAAGAGCAGGAGTTACTGAAAGGGTTAGCCCAAATTGAGGGTGAATAAGAAAACTACATGGAACACCATTTCCTAGAGATGCTAGCAAGCCTGAGTATCCTTTGGAGGAGGTGGGCATTGTGGATAGTAGAGCACTGCTCATCTACCCAAGCAGTCTGTTTCCTTACCAGACCTGCTTTATTAGTTGTCCACTTGGAAGACTAAAAAGCCATAAGGAATATTAACTCTGGGTTGCTGAAGGCAATGACACCATATGAGTCAATCGGATGCCCCTCATATAGATGGATCTAAGTAGGGTTGGAAAATGTTGACCAAAGAAAAGAATAATGAAAGAGAAAATTGTACCAGTTCCAAACTTAACATCAAAATTGTCCCACACTACCCTTTCCTCTGCTTGATCCTGCCCATGCTACTTGGAAACCCAAAGAGAGAGTAGGACTATTGTGTGTTTGAGATAGCTGTGAGGTTGAATATACATCTAATAACGTGCCAGGGCCACTGCACAGTGGTTGCTTACTACGGTACTCTAATATCCATTTAGGATTCTAGGTCACCTAACTTGAGCCATAATTTTGAAGTTAAAATCTGATCAAATGATATAACCTATGAAACTACTGTAACATAATAAATAACCTGCTATATAATACATAAAATAAGCTCATAATATGAAGGCATTAACATTTAAATAATGTGAGTCAACATATAAAAATAGTAATATGTAAAATAAACTTGTAATCTACAACTGACTATTCATTGTCAAGGAGAAATAACAAAACTTGTATTAACACATATTATATTTCATATGGTTTACTTTTTAAGCCTAAAAGTCACTTTCATGGCCAGTATTATCCCAGTGTTATCTGTGAGGTTGTTGGAGAGGTCAGGCTATTTGCCTGAAGCCACACAGGCAATAAGAGGCAAAGGCTTTAAGAAATAGTGAAATCCATCCAGGTCCTCATGACAGATTACCATAGTTGTTAACATAAGTTATGAACCCAACTTAGCCTAGCCTCCACACAGCTGCTCTTAACCAACATACTGACCTATAAGGAACTTCATAAAGGTGAGGATTTATTGTGTCTTTCCTTACATCATTATTCCACATGATTTTACTCTTTGGAATGAATTTATAAGAATTCAATTCCCATCTACTGAAAAACCCATTCACAGCCATTTATTCAATTGGCAGTCACTCCCACAAATATCAGAAAACAAAGACCTGAAGTCCTGACATGACATCAGCATAAGAGACTGCTCATCAAAGGTCTCTCTGACCATGCTGGCTGAAGAAGAGGTTCTCAACAGTTCAGGAAAGACACAGCACCAGGTTAAAAATGAGTGTTGGCTATCATCCCAAACTGGTGTGCCAAGGTGCTGGCCTCTTCCTGGGCAGAGAGGGAGGTTACAAGCTCCCCTCTGTTCCTAGTGCTCCTAGTTGCCAGAGTGTACCTTGTCAGGTACCAAAATCATGTCTGCTGGAAACAGGAGGTGGAAACCACTTCTGTAGAGCCAATTAGGTATCTGGAGAAATTGTTAATTCTGTGAGGCTTCTCCACATAAAAAAAAAAGAAAAAAAAAGGAGCACTTCAGTCTTCTATACTGCTTAAGTGATCAAAGTCAACCATATTTGCATGCAACCGGAGTCATCATTCTCATTAACAGTTTTCCAAACATTTTTGGGAGATTTCTTCTGTCTTCTTCCTTATAATCTCCAAATGATGAATCACCCAGTGCCATTGTTACTGCTGTTCCCTGGTACATTTCGGAGTGATGAAAACCAAAGTCACCAGCTTCAGAGCAATTAAACCCCTTGTTGAAGCTTAGTTATCACTCAGAACTCATGTACTGTTATGGTATGAGTCTACTTTCATAGACAACAGTCAGTCTCTACCTTTTCTCATCTCATCTACACACAAACAGACACACACACACACACACACACACCATGCATGCACATGGCTCCCCCCACACACACACGCTGCAGACATATACACATACACATGTAGATACACAGAACCCCACATGAAATTCTGGCATCTAGTTGAAGGTCCTACCACAGGACAGTATACTTATTCATGGTTTACCAAAGCCAAGATCAAAGACATAATAAGTGACAAAAAGCTTGAAGTCGCCTTGTTCGTGACAGCATTCAAAAGTTCAGCGAAGAAGGCATCATTAATATTTTAGAAGATTCCTTGGTTTTTGGCAGAATCCTAGGCACAACCTTTCAATTAGCATGCTTTATGGCTTGGAGAAACTGGTTTCTCAGTTCTAAGTACCTTGTCTGGCTGAATCTTATTTTGTCAGATAAATTACAAAGGAATTTGTACAACTTTACCCAGACTCTGCCTTAACCAGAAGATTTATATGAAAACAGGGCCCTCCCTTATGTCTTCTTGGAGTTCCTCTGAGAGTTTTCTTCATTATGTCTTCCAAATGTTCTGCTTTACTAATGGAACATTAAATGGTATTCTTTTGAGATGTGGTGTGGAAGTTTCAGTTAAATCTTCTCAGAAGAAAGATCTAGATTGTGACATTACATTAGGGACTGAGAAAAAATTACTCACCATGACATGATCTTCTTAATTTCTGCTTGCTGTGAGTCAAAATGCAATTAATGTAACTTGAACTATGCAGGATTAAACCCTCATTTAATGAACATATTTTAATGGTGTCTGTTCAAGTTTTATAATTTGCGACCTCTGGACAAAGTCGGGGATATCAACGGTGAATTTTCTCAGGGCTTGTTACATCGTTGAGAAATTTTTACCACTTATGTGTGATATTCAGCAACATGCACACTGAACAATCTGTGCTTAAGGGTGGCCTTGATGTGTTGTTGTGTGAAAGATACCACAAACATTTCCCAGCTGAGAGTACTTTGAGCTTCTTAATGCAACTTTTCCATCACCATCCATCTGCTTTGAGGAAGACCTACAGGCTAATGCTTTAGTTGTTCTAAATGTACAGCAGGTTGGTAGAAGACGTTATTTCCCTTGTGATCTTTCTGGTTTAACTTGGAAATCAGACACAAAGGCAAATGTACACACATGTCATCTCTAGAGGTGCACATCATAGCCAGGATCTGTAATTCTGTGATTAGCAACCTTTCCACACACATATTATGCTTTGAAATTGAGACATTACATCTAATGGCTTGTCTAATTTTCTGGTAACCTTCACCACAGGTAAAGCAGTGTTATTCCTGGGAGACACAGAAAACGTCCACAGTGTAGGGAGCATCTATTAACGAGCATATAATTATACCTACATTGAGTAAGTTTGTTATAAGAACAGAAATGTTTTTTATGCCATAAGAAAAATAGAACATTTTGCCAGTAGAAACTAAGCCAGAATCTTTTTTAACAGCCAATGCCAACCTGAGAATTTTCCAGAACATTGCTGTCTTTTTATCTCCAAGGTCTTTCAACTCAAGAGCCTTCAAGATCACAACTAGCCCAGTGATGGAGGATGGTCATCTGTCCATGTGTTCCTTTCATTGGTTAATAAAGAAACTGCCTTGGCCCTTTAATAGGACAGAAAATTAGGTAGGCAGAGTAAACAGAACAGAATTGTGGGAGAAAGAAAGGGAGTCAGGCAGACGTCTCAGGCAGTCGCCATGCCTCTCCTCTCTGAGTCAGACTCAGGTTAAGATCTCTCCTGGTAAGCCACCCCTCATGGTGCTACACAGATTACTAAATATGGGTTAAAGCAAGATGTAAAAATTAGCCAATAAGAGGCTGAAATTAATGGGCCAGGCAGTGTTTAAATGAATACAGTTTCCGTGTAATTATTTCGGGTGTAAAGCTAGCCGGGTGGCAGGACGCAGCCCCGCTGCTCCATCTACAGCCCAGGATGACCACCAGCCACAAAATGTAGGAAAGATCGATAAGAAAAATAGCAGTCAACTTATATGTCTTTTTATATGGAAAAATATATCATAAAAAAAACAAAACTTTAAACTAAGGTAAGAATATTGTTCTTAGCTTTTCCTTGGCTTCAGCAGAGCACTAGATCTCCTGTGTTTCATGGGGAAATTTTGCAAGTATTTGCTTATGTCATTTGTATAAGGATATCTCCTGCCTTTATTTGCACTAGCATTTATGTAATGCTAACTCACTCAGATACATGGATCTTTCTCTCCAACTAGACAGAATCAGCTTCTGGAAATGAGGAACTCTTGACACTCTTTCTGTTGCAGTTAGTGATTGGTTATAAAGAACTGCTGAGGCCTACATTGAACTGAAACATACTTGAAGAAGGAGAAGAGCATCTCCCCTTTTAAAAGCAGGTATTTATCTAAACAAAATGCAAGTTCAGTTACTGGGTGACTTCAGGCATGTTACTTAATAGCTTTGTTCCTCTATATTCTCACCCTCTATATAGCCATTTCAGTGAGTTACTCTGAAGCTTGATTGAGATGGACAGTATACGATGTTTATTTCCCAACTGACACTGAGGAATCTGGCTTCTCCATCACATCTGTGGATAACTTATTCTTCCATCCCCATGGTAACGGCTCTTTGGGTGGTTATTTTCATCTACAGATTGTGGTTGGGACAGCAGGAGCACTGTGTTTTCTGGAGTAACTTGGCCTCCCCTACCCTTCCCAGAGTCCAGCTTCTCTTCCCTACATGTCTCACTTGGGGCATGCACCAGATGGCAGTGTCCCATCGAGGACAAAGATCTCCCTTTCAGCTCACTGACCAACAAAGTGACCAGTTGCTTTGCCATCTCTATGTGTGTTACAGGTCAATGGCATTAGCCTTGGGGCCTAGTTGATGTTCAATGTAAAAATAAACACGGAGAGGACCTCTGCGCACGTTCTATTTCCCTTCAGTGGCAAAGTGTTTCATTTGCAAGGTCAATTGGAAAAGGTACATATGTAACTGGGGTGGTAAACAAGCACTTCAAATGGGTTTCTGTCAATGTTTACATTTCTGCACACTTTAGCAAGTACATAAGGGCCTTCCCAGTCACTCTGACCCACACTGTCAGGCACAGAACCACAGGCTTAAGAAATGCAGGCTCATTACATACGTGCTCCATAGAACTGACAGTGCTGATAATAATAGAACATGATTCTGGCTATGCTGTTTATTATTGGTGACTTTGATAGTTCCTATTATGACTATCTTGGAATTAATGTATTTGGTAGATTTTACAAGGTCCACTCTCCTTCAGCTAAGAGCTCTAAAATCTCATGGTGATCAAGATCCTTCCATTTGAAACAGCAACAACCAGCCCATTGCGTATGCAGCTGTGGAGGCGTTTACCATGGCTACCTTTCAACACAAAGGAGTGCAAACCTGGAGTTTTCCTTACCTATATTAATTTCTCCTACTAACATTGCTCTAGGCTGATGCCAGGCTCCCGAAAAGGCTCCACGTGGATGAAGCACAGTTCTCACTCCAGAGGGTCATAAGTTTAGCAAAAGGTTAATGATCAGCGAGAATCCGAGCTTCTGCTCGGCAAGTGTGTGGCGAGTTCATGAGCCTGTGCGTGAGTGTGTGCTTACCCACACATTCCATTCTTAGCTGTTGCTTTCCAAGGAGCTAGTGAGCCGACAGCTGAGTCATTTACACAAGGGGGGTGTGCGCCACCTGGTGCATGACTATGAGAGCTGAAATGAAAGAAAATTTCTGTGCATTGCTTCCCACGTCACATGCCGTCCACAATTGCCACGTTGGAAAAACAACTGAAGTAGATTTTCACCCCTTGATTCTTACTCACCCCCTTTTCGGCATCTGTCCTGAGCTACCCGCAGCCCTTGACCAGGGGCAGTCATGGGCCCTCTGGTGACCTCTAAGGACTCCTTGGAATCTGATTTTCCTACAGATGGCTGCCAGTTTGGTTTTGGGAATCTGATCCCCACTTGGATCTTTTGCAGGCTTCCCACTGGCATTTCAGTGTTGGCGCCTTCCAGATCCCTGTTTCACTTGTTCCCCAATGTGTACAAGGACACTGCCTTGGCATTTCAAAGACCAGCTCTGCCCCTAGGGAGCCTTGCTGTCCCCAGCAGTCCAGATGGCAACACCTGTGTAAGTGCGATGAAGAAACAGCTTCTTGGGTGGCCTGGCCAGTTGAGTCCCATTGGTGCCTAATTAGAGCAGATCACGGACAACCCATCCAAGTTTAGGCTCGGCTGGATAACTGTCTGAGCTTTAGTTAAAAGGGGTTCCCAAGCCTGCTTATCTCCTTTCTCAAAGTGTTTCGGACTATGCTTGTGTATGAGACAGAAGAAAAGAAATAGTCCTAGAAATGCTGGCTTCTCTACGGCATTGTGCTTTAGATGGCGATGCAGAGGTAGCCTTGTGATTGGCCCTTCCTAGAACTCACAGGAGCTGATTCCTGAAAATCTGCATTGTTTCAAAAGAGTGTGCTATGCTCTTCTAAAGCAGCCTGGGGTGGACTATGTGACGTTTCTTCCTGTCTTGAAGCAGCAGTAGAAGCTGTCTACTATTTCCAGGAGGCAAACCCAAGAGTAGCCTACAAGGTCACATGAGAAGACAGCAGCAGAGCCAAGTCAGACCTCAGTTCTCTTTGCACCTTGACCACTGCCTGTTCTCTGGGCTGAGCTGACTCAGACCCAGCCCAGTACATGCCTTGTGAGCTTCAAAGGGCAGGTGATGACTGCCCTCTGTGTGCTAAAGGCAGATGGATGCTTCCAGGGCTTTTAAAAGGCTCGGAAAATAACAGTCATTGTCACGAAAGCTGTAAAAGGAGAAGCAGAAGGAAAAGAACCAGGAGCCCGGGATGGAAAGGATAATACAAAGTGCTAAAAATGCGGGAAGAGAGCAAAGCGTGAGTCAGAGAGGCAGGCGTGGGTAGCTCCTTTGTTGACTCAGACCTCTGTTCACTCACCGCTAGTCATGGAACTGGAGAAACTAGCCAAGCAGATTTATTTGGAGAAAGAGGGCAGAAAGAAAAATCTGTATTGACTCCACAAGAAGGGAAGGGTCATATGGGAGATGGCCAGAGGAAAGGTCACATGCAAATCGCACCAACCTACCCAGTAAACAGTTTATATCACCTAGTGTAACTACTTGGAAAGAATGTGTGTCTAAGTCACTCTCAAGATGATGTAAAACCAAAGAGACAAATCAAGGTACTTTTGAGTTACTGAAGGTAGACTTTTGCTGCTCTGTTCCCTGGAAACAACAAAGTGGCTTCCTGTGATGTGGAAGCTTCCATGATAGTGAAAGAAGCTCTCAACATGTATTTAACTTATTCACATGTTTGATAAAGATTTTGGGTTTTTTTTTTTGTTTGTTTGTTTTTGTTTTTGTTTTCAAGACAGGGTTTCTCTGTAGCTTTGGAGTCTGTCCTGGAACTAGCTCTTGTAGACCAGGCTGGCCTCCTGATAAAATGTGAGAAGTACAATATTCTTCTGTTCTTGTGTATGGGACACTAGACTCTGGTATCCCTTCCCAAACATGTTGGACTGAGGTGAGGCAGATGCAAAAGGTGACTGTGGTACTGATATTATGACAAGCCAGCTGTGCTGTTGTCAGTAGATGGTCTTTTATCTGGGCCTCAGTGTTTTCATCTGTAAAATGGAGCTGCCTGCTGTCCCTAAGCTCATAATCGCTTGGGGAGAGGGTGTCTGGTTATGCTATGAAGCCTAAACTAAAGCACTGACAGAATGAAAAGTTATTGGAGTAGTCTTCCAGAAAGGCAATCTTCGTCTGAGGTAAGGAAGAAAGTTTCCAAAAGGCAGTGACGAGAATAGAATAAAAAATTCACATACTTTCTCTTCAACACTGCTGTCTTTCCTAAACAAAGGAAACAGGGCATGGGGGCCGTAGTTTTCCAGTCTTCAGGATTACAACCTGGATTCCAGCAAATGGAATGCAGTGAAGTCAGAGTTCATGGCCATCTCTTGCTTGGCTTTTAATTCCACATAATCATCCTGGATGTAGCTTTTAATCCCCTGAGTGGCCACAGTATACTACACTTTTGGTCCAATGCCAATCCTGAGAGCCCAGAACCATCTAAATTCAAGGAAGTGACTCACATGCTTGAGAAGATTCTTTGATTCATCCCAGTGCTAAGTCTCAGCCAGACTTCTGTATATATTCCCTGACATGGACCACTCCAACCCCCATGCCCCAGAACAACAGGGTTGTTAACCTTCATTTATATCTTTGACCATGTGTAAGGCAGTGAGAAGGGTTGAGGATCTGGCCAGCCATATTGGAGTATTTGCATCACTGGGGTTCTGCCTGGAGTGCCTATTTATTTTGTCTGAAAGGCCACAGGGATTTTGTTCTAGTTTAAGGGAAAGATCTAACCTCTTGAGTTGTGTGATGCTGGGGAATGCTTAGGTGAATATTTCATGGTTACCTATGCAGAATGGATTCCCCTTCTGCTTTTATTTACCCATCTATTCACATAATAAATATTTATCAAGCAACTACTATAATCCATGCACTGTGTTAGAAACATGGAAAACAAAGATGTAAAAAAACATAGCTGAGGCTTCCAGGAACTAACAGTCCAACTCGGAGACAAGCGTACACACAGGCATGTTGTAAAGTGTTCTGTGTATTACCACAGATGCATATTTAGTGCTTAAAGGATAATATATTCAATCAGATCCGGGGAGGGAAGAAAAGCCTTCAGAAAAGCTTTTTAAGGTAGACCTTCCTTGCGTGGCACAATTTTCAGACGGAAAATAAGGGCTGTTGGATGAAATCAGTACAGAGATGAATCCTAGCTCTGCTAACATGAAGCTATGTAATCGTGGTCTTGGCGTCACTATTCTGTACTTGATTGTAAGCAGAGGATGGAACTTGTACGTGGCCCACCAAAGGCACTGTGAATGTTGCATGAGGCCAAGAGTGGGTAAGTAATTGTCTCTTATATTTGTACTTAACTCAGTACTTTTCCAGACAGTTGCTCTGGCTTAAAATCTTCCCCGTCAAGCCATCTAAATCCTGGTATGTGGATGTTTCCATTATCTATCTAAGATGTGCCAAGAGCAGAGAACCTTGACTTAGACGATTAGGAATGCGAGCTAGCACAAATAAGACTACCACGGTGGCACCTAGACAGATGTGGCACCTCATGGACTTAATGATCACCCGTATCCCCTAGATGATGATGCCATTTGCAGCATGACAGACTGTTAGAATTTACTTCCTGCTCTTCTTCTGGAACAATGAGTGTGTTGGATAATTCTCATATAGAAACCTGGACAAAAGGTAACTAAATGTGACTTATTTCACAATCTTTGGTATTTTAGACTTGTCAATGATATATCAAGCGTCTTCAGAGACCAGTCAAGTTATTTGTGTTTTCTATTACATTCAGGAAACTCAGACTGTTTCATAGACTTACCAGATACTCAATATAATATAGCACAGATTCCCATAATGTTGTGAGTTAAGATTAATGTTGCAGGCCACCAAATCTGGCTCTTGTTTATTTATAAAATGTTAATTAAAAGGCAGGAGAGATACCTCACAGGGTCAAAGTACTTGATGCTCAAGTGTGGGAGCTCAGTTTCAGATCCCTAGAATCCACATAAATCCAGATTCAGCATTACATATCTGTGATTTTGAGAATTCCTGGATGCTCATAGACCAGCAAGCCTGACATACACAGTGACAAGTAAGAGAACTTGTGTCAAGTTAGAAATTAAGGACTGGCAGTCAGGTTGTCCTATGACCTCCACACAAAAGCCATGGCACTTTTGCCTGTAGTCACATACATGAGCATGCACTTATGAGAGGGGAAGAGAGATATCTTTAAAGGGATCAAGCAGTCTACAGTATCATTGGGCAGACCAGATAACCAGGCTGTTATTTTCACAGGAAATGAAGAGAAAAAAAAAAACAAAGAAACTCACTCCCTCTTCCCCAGCTGAAGATTTGGGCACCATTCTCTAAATTTGTTGTTACCAATACTTCAATGATCTCCACCATTTTCCTCCTATGTCACTGCACCCTTGAAGGCTCGAGTTGATAGAGCCCTTTCCAGTTGACTTCAAGGTAGCATAGCAGAAGGAAGGTATGTGAGACAAATCTGAGAAAATATTGCCTGTGTTATGGAAAGTATTTATAGAGTTTGGAACTCTCACACTGAGAATGTGGAAAAGTTTTCTTAAAACCACAAAGCATTGATGCATCAGCTAATATTCTTGCAATTGCTACTGTCATCACATCTAGTGACCCAATACGCATTGACTCATGTGTTAACAAGTGAAAAGGGGGATTAAGAATAAAGCCAGGAACCTCATCCCTCAATAAGCTTTTATTTGGAAACAGTGAGACATATAGTTCACATGAAAAAAAGCACCATTCCCTTAAAGTCCTTGAAAGATGAAGATATTGATCAAGAAATGGATGTTGCAAAGGGCTTTACTTCACTATTTATATTTTAAAAAAAACCTGAGCTTTGTAGCACATAAAATTTAGTTAGGATGTTTTTCTCTAAGAGATGAGAAAACATGTTTTCAAATTTGAGCATCCATAGAATTGCCTGGAGAACTTGCTGAAACAAACTACTAAACCCCAAGAGTGACATTCCCTTGCAGTTTCCCAGATGGTCCTTTGGGGAATAAATACACAGTGAAAACCCCTGAGTTAAAGAGACCTCCAGTTCTGGGAAAAGGGAAAAATGTAGAGGCAGTCAGTGGAAAAGAATATTGATAAAGAAGGGAGAGAACCATTAGTCACTTAGTACAAAAATAAGTGACTTAAATAAGAACTTGAGGAGGGTTCATGAACTGGTGCAGGAGAATTGTCTATATTCTGTCAATCATGTTTTAAATAAACGCTGATTGGCCAGGCAGGAAGGATAGGTAGGTCAACAAGACAGAAAGTAGAGGCGGAGCTATGAGAACAGCAGAATTCTAGAAAGGAGAAAGCCCATTCCTCGCAGTCCTGCCCAGATCATGGAAGAAGCAGGACGTGACCTACCCTGCTGAAAAAGGTACTGAGCCAGGTGGCTAACATAGATAAGGATAATGGGTTAAGATAAGATATAAGAGCTAATACGAAGCCTGAGCTAATGGGCCAATCAGTTTATTACTAATTCAGACTCTCTGTATGATTTTCTTTGGGACCTAACAACTGTGGGAACCGGGCAGGACAGAAATCCCCAAAAGCAGGCCCTCATGCTACAATGAACTTAGTGATATAGACAGGGAAAATGTTAGAAGACTTTAGGAATTTTATTCCAAATGGCATGAAGAGACATATATATTAAGAGCTGAGAATAAGAGAATTGTTTTTATAAGATAATTTATTTGGGTATTATCAGAAAAAAAGTTGACTGATTCATGTGTGATATGGTCTGAATTATATGTTGAAGGCAATTGAGAGGCATGATAAATGACATTGGGCAGAATGATAGATAAAAGAGATCACTGCCCTAGCTTCTAGTTTGCAATGGGAGTTTGTGCATGACACAGAACCTCTCTGACTGTTTATTTTCTTGGCTGCGGAGAACTGAGATTTTGGGAAATAACGTAAGTTTGAGATTAGACAAATTATTGAATAAGAGATCTACAATGGATGAAGGCAACATTATAAACCTAAAAATCTGAATACAATGAAGCTAATGAGAAAAGTACACTTGACATCAATGTTATAACAGAAAATACTATGACCTTGCTTCACAGTGGTAAAACATCAGCAACAACAACAAAAACTAGTTCACTGGAATGTCTATTTGATAAGTTGCATTCAATTTTGGAGGTTAACGATAGATAATGTATGGGGAGGCAACAGATATGCATATAGATGGATCCTAATTCAATGCAAACCTGTTAGTTTATTTACGTTATTAATATGATACCCTAGAGGACATAAACCAATTAAAAAGCCATTTCAATTATTAATTGGGTCCCCTAATTGAAGGGACATAATAAATTAATTAAAATGTCCTCAGCTCTATTCACTAAGGAACACAACTAAGTCAGGGGAAGGATTGGACAAATAGGTCTATATTAAACTTCTAAACTGAGCCCTATCTAACTGGATGGAAAAGGTGACAAATCCATGGGAGGAAATGTTTGAGTAAGAAAAGCAGAAGAGAGAAGGTGGATTTTCCAGTTTGTTCTCTGGATATAGTGTAATGGTTATATTATGTAAAAAGGTCAAACCTTAGTTTACTTAATTAGGATGTGAGACCATTAAGTCAGATACTTCGAGATGTTCCTCTCTATTGCGGATGGTTAAGAATCACATTGACTAACAGATTCCAAGGATCAGTCCTAAATCTCCCAGCAATAATGAATCATAAGCTCACATTTTCTGAACAGATGCCAAGTTTCTCCCTGTGCTCAGGATGTAAAGACAAGAAGATGAAATGACAGTCTACCCTATAAGTAGCACCTGGCCCAGAGGGTCGGAATCGGGAGTTATCCCTGTGGGAGTGTGTAGGGAGAGAACCAGACCTTGAATAGAAGGCGTTGGCCTCATATCCCAAGCCTACAAGTGCCTTAAGTTCTGTTTCCTAGAGTGAGTAGAAATGGGAATATGTATATTCTAGTGAATATATTTGTGTAGACAGATGTGAATGAGACACAGCACATATAGTGGGCAGGAGGTGCTCAAGACAAGGGATGGCCCTCTGCCCCACATTATTTACGCATAAATTTAGGGGTCTTGATATTCCACGGAGATCACGGAGAATATTATGACGATGAGGAAATGTCCTTTCTTGTACTGTGTACTAAACCATTGCCTAGTTTAGGGTGGCACAGAACAGCAGATTTAGTAACCAGGGTCTGTTGGTTAACAGAAGCTCCAGTTGTACTGAAATTTAAGATTTTCAGTTTATGTTTTGTAAATACACACACATATATCATACCAAAGAGAATATATATAATTAAATAACATGAAAATTAAAATACATGTAAAAATATATGAGGTGACCACTTCTGTATCTAAGCTTGGGAAGCATCATGAAGGCACCCAGAACAGCTTTAAATTTCAAACATCCCATCACTTTTAGAAGCATCAGAACTTATTATGCTAATAATTTTATAAATATTATCTACATTTCTATCTTACGTGTATATTTCCTGAATAGGTATGCCCTTGTTGCCTGTGGTTTTGAGCATGAAGTTCCATATCCTATGGTATTCTACTCATTCTGCTGTCACCTCATTCACACAATGAAAGGTATTTTCTAAGTAACAAGATATATATGTACTATCAATATAATATGTACACACTCATAAGTGGCTTTTAGACCTAAAGCAACGAATAACCAGCCTACCACCCCCAACCCCAGAGTACCTAGAAAACAAAGAAAATCCTAAGAAAGAAAGAAATAGATCTGCCTAGGAAGGAGAAAAAGACAAGATCTCCTGAGCAAATTGGGAGCATGGGGATCAAGGGGAAGAGTGGAAAGGGATAGGTGAGAAAGGTAGAGGAGTGAGGAAAAAGTGTAGATCAATTGAAAAATAAAGTATAAATATTTTAAGAAAAATGTAATTCCACCAGAGATACTGTTTCCAGCCATCTGCTTTGTGTATAGCAGTAGATAAAAATGTTGTGTGTTTTTTCCCACTAATAAGTAACATCCTTAGATGAGCTGATAATTTCCTACATCACTGACCTTCAAAAATGCTCAGCCTTCTGTCAGTTTTCATATATGGGTAACTATTCCTCATGTCTTTCTGTCCATCAGTGTGCATAAAAGAATCATCTTTAATCTTATATAGTGAGAGTACATTTTTTATATCTTATAGGTATGCATACTCCTTTGATTTTCCTTGGAAATTGTTTGGCCCTTTAATCAATCCTTTCTCTTATGAAACATGTTTTTGTTTTTAAATTTCTTTTTTAAGAAAATAAAACAAACTACCTTTTTTTCATTTTACTTACCAATCCCAGTTCTCACTCCCTCCCTTCCTCCCATTCCCTTCATCTACACCCACATCCTACCTTTCATCCACTTCTCAGAGAGGGTAATTCACATTTCATTGGGGATGATCTAAGGCCCTTCCTATTATATCTAGGCTGAGCAAAGTATATACCCAAAAAGAACAGGTTTCCAAAAAGCTATTATAAGCTGTAGGGATAAATCCTGGTGCCACTGCAGTGGCCCCACAGTCTGCCCCAGCCATGAAGCTGTCATCCACATTCAGAGAGTCTTGTTTGAACCTATGCTGTTGATTCCTACCCTGTCAGGCTGGAGTTGGTGAGCTCCCATTAGATCAGGTAAACTGTTCCAGTGGGTGTCTCCATCATGGTCTTGACCTCTTTGCTCATATTCTCACTCCTCCACTTTTCAACTGGACTTTGGAAGCTCAGGCCAGTGCTCTGCTCCGGGTCTCTGCCTTTGTTTCCATCAGTTGCTAGATGAAGGTTCTCTGGTGACATTTAAGATATTCATCAATCTGAGTGCAGGGAAAGATCAGTTTGGACACCCTCTCCTCTATTTATTAGGGTCTTAGCTGGGGGCCTTCTCTGGGAATTTCTCTAGTGCCATATTTTGCTAGCCCCCATAATGGCTCCCTCAATCAAAATATCTCTTTTCTTGCTCTTGTCTCCGTCCTTCCTCCATCTCAACTATCCCGTTCCCTCAAGTTCTTCTTTGCCCTCCCCTTTCCCCTCCTCTTCCCCTTCCACTCTCCATTCTCCCTACATTCCTATGCTCCCAATTTTGTCAAGCAGTCTTGTATACTTTCCCTTTCTAGGTGAATCTATGTATTTTTCCTCAGGGTTCACCTTGTTACTTAGCTTCTCTAGGATCATGAACTATAGGCTCAATATCCTTTTATCTTTTTTTCTCGGCAAACTAAGTAATATAATGTATTCTTACTTCCTTTTTTTCTTTCTTTTTTCTTTTTTTATTTCTTTTCCTTCCTTCCTTCCTTCCTTCCTTCCTTCCTTCCTTCATTCCTTCCTTTCTCTCTCTCTCTCTCTCTCTCTCTCTCTCTCTCTCTCTCTCTCTCTCTCTCTCTCTCTCTCTCTCTCTCTCTCTCTCTTTTAGTTTTGTAGTTAGTATCCACTTATGAGTGAGTGCATACCATGTTCAGCTTTCTGGGTCTGGGTTACCTCACTCAAGATGTTTCTAGTTCCATCCATTTTCATGTATATATAAAGAATTCAAGAAATTTTAAAATTTCTAATTTTAAAAGTGGGATACAGTATTAAACAGAGAATTCCCAACAGAAGAATCTCAATGGCCAAAAGACTCTTAAGGAACTGTTCAACAACTTTACTGGTACATCAGGGAAATGTAAATCAAAATGACTCTGAGATACCATCTTACACCAGTCAGATTGGCTAAGATAAAAAACACCAAGTATATCTTATGCTGGAGAGTATATGTAATAAGGGGACCATCTACTCTCCTGGTGGGAATGCAAACTTGTAAAACCACTCTTGAAATAAGTATGGCAATTTCTCAGAAAATTGGGAATTAACCTACCTTAGGACCCATCAGTACCACTCTTGGGCATATACAAAAAAAGATGCTCAATCATACTACAAGGACATTTGTTCAACTATGTTCATAGCAGCATTATTTTTATTATACAGAACATGGAAACAACCTAGATGCCCCTGAACCAAAGAATGGATGAAGAAAATGTGGCACATGTACACAATGGAGTGCTACTCAGTGGGAAAAACCTACATATTTTAGATTTTCATTTAATCTCTAGACAGTTTTATGAGGAAATTATTCTTAATAGTGTATGCTGTCATTGCTAAACATGGTATTTACCTTCATTAGCTTATACTTTTCATTTTTCGTTAACTTCTGTAATTTTTTGCCTTAAAATTTACATGTGTTCTGTTCTACTTGTGTGTGTCCTATTGACACCCACAGTTGTCTCTATTAAAAACCTGATACTGAACATACACATACTGTCAAATGATCTACACTGAATTGAGTTTGTACATCTGTGTACTTTTAATATATCAGGAAAATTGTAGTGATCAGATGAGCAGGCCTGCTTTTCATCCCGCCCGGCTCCTGCATAGCTAGCTTATGCCCCGAAATAACAACACACAAATTGTATTCTTTTAAACACTGCTTGGCCCATTACCTTCAGCCTCTTATTGGCTAACTCTCATATTTTGATTAACCCATATTAGTAATGTAATGTGTGTAGCACCACAAGGGGAGGCTTACCGGGAAGATTCTAGCCTACGTCCATCTTGGGTCGGAGCTTCATTGCATCTGACTCACTTCCCTTCTTCCCAGCATTCTGTTCTGTCTATTCCACCCACCTATGTTCTAACCTATCAGGCCAAGCAGTTTTCTTTATTAATTAACCAATGAAATCAACAGATTGATAGAAGACCCTCCTCCATCATTTCCCTTTTTTCTGTTTAAACAAAAAAGAAAGGCTTCAAATTTAACATAGCAAAATTACATATAACAAAACAGTTATCAAGCAAGTATTACAATTACAATATTTATATCTACTTTATCTTTTATCATAACTAAGGAAAACAGCTATAACTATCTATTTATTCTTCAACTCCATCAAAGACTCCAAAAAGATATAATACTACCTAAGTAAACAAGAAATAATCAACTTCCAAACTCTAGAAATGACAGAAACATCTCGCTGTCTGGACAGTCACCCAAAGTTTCTCTGTACCGTTGGGGCATCCATCTTCAGCCTACAGGCCCATAGTTTCCAGGAGACATTTCCATGATGCAGGAAATTTCAAAGGCAGTTCAGTCACTATCTGCTGTGTCCTGCAGAATGTCTCGCAGACTCTTTCATGAATCAGGAACCCCGAAAGATCATCTCACCTTTAGGCAGTTCAGCAGTCCTCTCTCTGTGGGTTCTCTGGGTCCAGTTTATGCAACAGTCCAGGCAAGAGCAGTTTCTTGCCCAAATTGCTATCAAACTCCATAAGGAGCCTCTTCGATGCCCATCTTCCTCTTGAAGTAGATTGGTGCTGCCAGGAGCTGACGTGTCTCATTGTCATGAAAAGCCTTAAGTTATTAAAACATTAAATGCCAAATTCTGTAGTCTTTGAAAGATATTAGGAATGCCTGTCTAACTGAAGTATATCTCTATATATCTAGAAAATCTAACATGACTGCAAGCTTGACTATTATCAATGATTATTCATTATCAACATATATTTCCTAATTATACATTACATTTTTAAATGAACTACACAATCACAATAACTCAGTCAAGAGCAGAAACACATAGACATATAACAAAATTGACCTTAAATTTAAATCACTAAAGCAAAATCCATATCAATACAAATTATTCATATCTATATCATATCCCCCTTTAAATGTAAAAGAACATTTATAAACAATATCTGGGAATATGGACGTAATTATTTCTCTCCAAACTGTTTCCTGCTGAATGGGGACACTGTTAATCAGATCTTTCATAGTGTAACCTGTGTGTCAGGTTCATCTCAGTTGGCAGTTGAGTGAAGTAAATTTTTGAGGGTGTTCACAGCAACCTTTCAGGAGGGCGTGGTCTATCATACCATATTGGGATAAAAGCAATCCACAGGGTCTCATTTTCTGTAAAAACAAAAGAAGAATCTCTTTTGCAAAGTATTATATCCTTAGATCCAAATTCTGAAGGCACGGTATTTTTAAAATATCTATGTTGGATTAGTTCAGCAGCATTTATAAACAAATATCTTTTAGCAGTTGTTGCTCCTTCCTTAGCATTCAAACAATTCAAAGAGAGCATAACAGCATACAGCATCAAGATTCTCTATGTATTTTTCATCTTTGTGCGGCTTTATTTTAACCTCTATTTCATTTATTTTTACTTTTATTTTTTGAGACAGGTTCTCTGTATATCTTTGTCCTGGAATAACTCTGTTGACCAGGCTGTCCTTGAACTCACAGAGACCTGTCTGCCTCCCCAGTCCTGGGATTAAAGGTGTGTGCTACAACACCTTGAACTCACAGAGATCTGTCTGTCTCTGCCTCCCAGGCATTGGGATTAAAGGTGTGTACCACCACACCCAACTTCTCTCTTTCTGTTTTCTTTGTTTTTTGTTGCTTTTTGTTTTACTTTTAAGAACTTTAACCTTTAGCCTGCATATATTTTTAACACATTGTAAACCATTTAGAAGTTTTCTTTGTCTTTGAATCTCTCTTTACTGTATGTGTCTCTTTTTCTGACCACATGAGTCTTTACCAAGCAATATAGGTAGGATTAAAGCAGTGGCTTTGAAAGCTAGATCCAGTCCATTCCTTAGCTTTCCATCCTCATGGCAGAGTCACCGGCTGTAGCCATTTTTACTGCCACAACTCTATGGTGTTTCAAGGTACTTGCCAGCAAGCAAGCTGCAGCATTCTGCTCACAGACCACACTCAGCTGAACTGCCTTCCTGAAAGAGTCAGAGTTTGCCTTGGCAGGACAGCCCAGAAAGCCAGCATTTTAAAACGGCGCAGTTTTTTTCCTGCTATGGCTGAAAACCTAAAAGCATGGGGTCGGTTTTTCATCAACACTATGTAAGTGTTTTAAGTGTTTCTTAAAAGAGAGCTGCAGGGTTTGCAGCTAAGGCTGAGTCAGGAAACCTCTCTTAAATGAGAGTGCTTGCTAGTAAACCCAAGAAATTGCTGCTACCAAGAAAACATGCCTTACTCTATTCTTTCCCAAGCTTTCTCAGTCTTTCTGTGGATTCAGTTATCCATGTCTAGGCGCCAGAAAATTGTATTGATGTCTGGAACATTGAACTTTATACTGCAATATTGTGTCTGGAAGCACAACTAAATTCTATTATTTATTCCAGTAATTTGTTTGAATGTGTTTTTCTTCCTGTTGTCAAGTTGAGGAGGTTTATGTTTATGTCTGGTTTACTTAGAAAGGTCGTCTTATATAACAAATGGTTGTGGAATTCTATTGCATACTGATTTATGCTTCTATTGACATAATTATATGATTCTTCTATCTACTGATATAGAAATTCCACTCTAAGTATTCTAATGCTTGATTAAATTTATATTCTGGCTTACAGTGTGACGATGGAGCAGCTTATATCAATCTGGTTTTCAGAGTGTTTTAAGATCATTATTTACTCTTGTTCCATTTATAGTCATAAGTGAGATTAACTTGTAATTTTCCTTTTTAATAATTTCTATATATTTGACACCCAGAGACAATGGCTCTTAAAGTGACTTGGTTGTTTTCCTCTGTCATTTGGTCTTCTGAAATACCTGTGTAAGCTGGGATCTTAATCTTTTGGTAGAGTTTACATAGGAAAATATTTAGACATCATTTTCGTTAGGAGAAGGAATTTGAGATCTATTGACTTCATCCATAAGTAGTTATAGAGAGACCTGCATTTCTGCCACATTGTTCTCAGCTTTTCCTGATAACATTCTTTAATCCAAGCTGCATCTTCAGATTCATTATCATGGTACATAAGCACTTCTGTTTTCCTGTACCTTATATATAGCTCGAGATTTTGTATTTCCTTTTGCTAGAGTAATTATGCTCTTTTTATGTTTTAAAATAATTTTAATGACATATAATTTCTATTTTATCATTTATAGTCTAAATATTATTTGTTGTATTATTGTATTATTGTCAGGTCTATTCTCTTCCTATTTTAAAATTAGGAAATTTTTTTAAAAATTTTTTTAAAAAATTTTTTAAAAATTTCCTTTTATGGCCTTTTATATAACGTATCCATTTATTTAAAAGCCATTTTGCACCATGTAAACAAAAGAAAAATGCAAGCACACATAATTATATATATATATAATGTATATGGATGTATATACAACATGCATACACATAATCATAAAGATAAATAAAAAAACAAAGATCTGTTTATTTGTTAGTTTTAGATTAGGCTGTTGGTTAGATTGCACTTTAATGGCATTTGCAATATTTTAATAAAATATGTATACACATGCTTTTGTATAAAAGAAATGACCTTTGAATGGGTCAGTATAAACTGGATATAAAGTAAATGACTTTTAAATAGAGATATTTTAGTGTTGACAGACTTTAAGCAAGCTGGGCATTTTTGTAGTAATATTTATAATACTTGTACTTAACAAATTGCGTATAACATGTTTTGATTATATTTGCCCACCTCCAACACTATGTCTACCCCTACCTGCTTACTCTTTGTAACCCAACAAGTCTAATTTGTGCTTCCCAAATACTCTTGAGTGTTGGGCCTGCCCTGTAAAGTGGTGGACCTACCAGAGGTCACATTTTTAAAGAAAATGGCTCCTCTGTCACAGACATTAAGAAATGCCAATAGCTTCTCTGCTAGGGTTGGAACTTCATGGGCACATTCCCTTTTCCTCACTGAGATTTCATCTTTTGGAATCTTAAGCATGTAGTCACAGTCACTGGAAATTCACATATGCAGCTGTCCTCTTGTGTCAGGTCAATAAAACACTATTTGCTTGAGATCTTCTACAACCAGTGACTCTTACAGTCTTTCCATCTCTCTTCTGAAATGATCTCTTTGCACAGTGGGAAGGGGTGTGATATGCATATCCCATTTAGGGTTGAGCACTCCATGGTCTCTTATCCTTTGTACAATGACCAAATAGGGCTTCTGTGTTAACTGTCATTTACTGCAAGAAGCTTCTCTGATGATGCTTGATTGATGTTAATATAAATTTTTAAACTTGCATTGCTTAGTATTCAACAATTTATCTGCCTCCCATACAATTATGTACACTTTGGTTTCCTTGTTGCTTTCTTCTACATAGTTTTAAATTTTCATCGTGACTTTTTTGACCCAGAATTTTTCAGATGAATTTTTAAAATATATTTTTAACCACTTTAAGTAGTGAAAACTGAGGTTATATCTGGTTTCATTTCTAATTTGATATCATTTATGAAAGATTATATTTTAGTAATTTAAAAAATTACTAGGCCTTGCTTTCATCCAAAACATATTCATTAATAAAATAAATATTACATATATACATATATAATGGTATAAATTTAGAATAGCCATATATTTATTGTCTAGTAAAAACATTATTATTTTGAATTCGAATTCTTCTTATGTCAAATAAAATTTCTAGGATTCAAATTATTTTTCTTGCATTAACATAGCTTGATACTATGGTTACATTTGAGTTTATACCTCAGTTTTAAAATTGGACTTCATAAGTTATCTTGTGTCTGTTCTAAGTAGCATGTATATAGTTGTAGCTATTTTTTAAAATTATAATATAATTACAACATTTTACCTTCCCTTTCTTCTCTCATATCCTCCAGTATACCATCCTTGCTTTCTTTCAAATCATGACTTTTTCATTATATTTCATCATAATTTTATTACATAGCATATATATGCATGTAATAAAATACAACCTTCTCGGTCTACATATTTTATATAAATATATCTTCAGGACTTAGCATTTAGCCCTAGACAAGCAATCACTGTGCTCTTTTCTGAGGAAGGAAACCTCTTCCATTCCCAGCTCTCCTCAACAGCCTAAAACTCTTTGTGTAAGGTTGAGGCCTCCTGTGCTTGTCCCCATCCACTTTTGCAAATCTGGTGTCATCCTTTTTTGGTCACATGTGGGTAGTCAAGATGGTGAGAGTATATGAGGCAGTTTATTATTATTCCTTCATTCCGGAGAGAATTTATGAGTATAATTTAGGAGACACAGTCTCACAGCACACTCCCTGTTCCTCTTAATTTTACAGTATTCCTGACCCTCTTTACAGTATTCCTGAACCTCAAGGGCAGAGCATTTTGTACATGTATCCATTGGGCCTGGAATACACAACACTGAATCTGATTGGTTGTAGGTTTTTTAGTATAACTTTCTGTTACAAAAATTTTAATGAATGATAAAGACTATGCTACAAACACAAATTTAATAAGCTAACATAATTCCTAGCAACAATAAGTAAATATATGTTAATATACTACAGGAAATTTAGCTTTTTGGAGAAATAGTTTTTATACAGTGTGTGTGTGTGTGTGTGTGTTTCTATATATGTGTTCATTTATTTGCAGTGCACGCTCACATCTAGAGGCTAGAGGCCAGTGTTGGATCTTTGTCTTATTCTCAATTTTTGATTTGAGACAAGGTCTCTCACTGATCCTAAAGCACTGACCAATGTGGCCAGAATGGCTGCCAGCAAGTTCGTGGGAGCCTGCAATATCTGCTTCTTCAAACCTAGGATCATAAGGCTTTGCCAGGAAAGCAAACCATTTTAGAGGGTGCTGGGGATGTGAACTAAGGTCCTTACACTTACACAGTAAGTACTTTACCAGCTAGGCCATGTCGCTATCCCCTCAGACTGTTTTTGAAGTGTCATGTAGGTCATTAACCTTGATTATGATCAAATGTTGATTTCATTTTATCGCTATAGCATGTTTAAACTTTATAGTTATTTTGTTTTTCTGCTTGATTTCTACCCTTTTTTTCTTCTTGATTCATAGTAAAATGTTTCTTCCAAGATTTTATTTTCCCATTTAAAGTTATGAAGTTCTTGCCTTTAGCCCTCCTTTGAACTTCTTAACAGTTCAAATAATTTCAAGGAACATAGAATCTGACCATTCTATTCACTTCTTTCAAATGATGATGGGTGTTTTATAGGACCAGATTTGCTCTTTAAATCATATTACTCAACTATCTTCTCACTCTTTCTCTTTGTAAATTATTTCTTTTATTTGAGATTAGAATTGCATCATTTCCTCTTTCCTGTTACTCCTGCCAAAGTCTTCCACATACCATACTGTTTTTCAAATTCATGGCCCATATGTGTGTGTGTGTGTGTGTGTACATACAGAGACACACACACACACAAATACATAAATACAAAATACAACCTACTCTATTTGTATAATGCTGCTTATATGCATATTTTTAGTGATGACAATTTGGTACTGGACAGCCAGTTTGTGTACTTTTCCCTGGAAAAGACTATTTCTCTATCTTGCAGCATTACTTAGTTACTTATAGTTCTTTTTCCAAGAGGTCCCTTAGGCTTTCCTCCCTCAATTTTAGCATGTCTACTGTGGTCCTTATCCAGCTCATCTTCAGGTAATCATCAACAATCATGTTGATGAGATTTTTCTGGCTTCTGACATGCCTAGGAGATTCAATCTCCTAGCAAACTATTCAATCCTCTGTCTCCGCTGGCCTTTCTGCCCCTGTCTTTAAACTGTCTGTTTTACTCATCCAGTTGCTTTTTTTTTAATTTTTCACGATCCTCTTCAATATTTGGATTTCTTTAATTTCTCATCTTTCCAACTGGCACCACATATTCTTTAGGAGTGATTTATGTTCTGTTTTGGTGTTTGTTGCAGGAAATGTATCTTTTCTCACCATTGTATTTTTTTGAAGATAGTGCATGTTGAGGCTGAAAATGGCTGATTATCATTATCAAGTAATCCAGAACCGTCAGGGGATAATTTTGCTACATCTTGACTTAAGTCTGTAAATATCAGATGAATGTCTCAATTTACAGACAGTGGACAAGCTGGTCCTGGAAAACAATTCTATCTTACACACAGAGAGCTAACATGTACCATTGACAAATAACAGTTGATTTTAAAAATAATTTTATCAACAGCTGAATGAACTGACTGCCTAACTGTAAGAATTAATAAATTATACCTAAATCGTCTGTCCTGGTTTGAAAGAAAATGCCCCCCCTAGGCTCATAGAAAGTGGCACTATTGGAAGGTGTGGCCTTGTTGAAGTGGGTGTGATGTTGTTGGAGGAAGTGTTACCACTGTGGGCAGGCTGTAAAAATGCAGAAGCTCAAGCCTGACCTAGGGGCTCTCAGTTGCTTCCTGCTGTCTGTGGATACAGATGTAGAACTCTCAGCCACCTCTCCAGAACCATGTCTGTCTACATGCCATGATAATAATGAACTAAACCTCTGAACTGTAAGTCAGCCCTAATTAAATGTTTTTTTTTTAAATAAGAGTAGTCATGCTCATGGTGTCTCTTCACAGCAGCAAAACCCTAAGACATTTTATTTTGTAAATCTTCTGTAATAAATAACTTAGCCTGAATTATGACCTTCTAACTACTAAGTGCATATCTTTTATAGGAGCACATAGCATCCACATTCACATATTTATGGAATATTAATTAATTTCTTTTACATAATTTGATTGAATTCTTTATCAGTCCCTTAACAATTATTGTTCAGATGATTTTTTAACTTGATTCAGTGTTATACTCTTTCAACTCTACTATAGTATGAAAGAAATAATGTTTCATAGAAATCCAATGCTGCTTTTTTAAATTCTAGCAGAATGAAATAAGGTAGCCTCTTGTGATAGTCAGTCTCAGCACCTAACAAACCTTGAGGTCAACAGCATAGAGACTAATATTTAAAAATGTACAGTGTTACTAAGCAATGATGTTCATTAGGCCAGGAGTATTAAATGTAATTTTGACTTAATATTTTCAATTTGTGATAGGTTTATAGGGAGGTAATCCCATTTTAAGTTGAGGAGCGTCTGTATTAAATTATAATTTTAATAACTTCATCCTGTCTTATTATGTTCACTTACCATATTTAATTAAACTCATTCTTTGATGTCAGCCATTGAGATTGCTTCCAATTATTTTCATTATCATAGATTCTATTTCATGAACTTATTTGTGTAGCTAACATATTGTACTCAACACAGAAACATGTTCAAATCCAACTTCATTCCTTACTGTGCGACCACTTTGAATCGCATTATGCTAAATGCACAGCATCTTTATTGAGATTAAGTGAACAACAGTGTATGCCAAGTCTTGTGGAACAGATCTATAATGCCAGTACTTCGGATACAGAGTCAAAGAGTCAGAAACATGAGTTTACATATATGGACCCTGTTTGAAAAAAAAAAAAGTATTTTGATTGTTAATCAGTATTTAGGGACAGTTAGCTGCACATCTCTAGCCTTCTGCTTGTAAACCAGTACATATGCATGGAACAAGTTTGTCAAAGAGTGAACAGTTAGATCAAAGAGTGATCTTGCTGGGTATTAGCTGTTAGCAACTGTTTGACTCAATGCCACATGCCCCTTCATTCCGGAATAATGTGAAAAACATGGACATCACATATACTTTACAGCCTGAACCCTATGCCCCAAGAGAACACATACAGAAGAGAAAGAGCCACGTGGATGTAAGTTGCTTATCTAGAACAACAAAAATGAGAGCTGTTAAGTAGATAGTCCAGGGTTTCCAACTCCAGAGACCATAGATTTTTTTTTCTTTTTTTTTTTAATTAAAGAATTCCATCTCCTCCCCCTTCCCTCCCCTCCCTTCCACCCATATCCCCAACACTCCACCCCTCTCCAAGACAAAGAGCCATCAGGGTTCCCTTCACTATGTTAAGTCCAAGGTCCTCCCAGCTCCCCCTAAGTCCAGGAAAGTGAGCAACCAAACTGACAAGGCTCACAGTGAGCCCGTCCATGCTGTAGAGTTCATGTTCATTGCCGTTGTCCTTGGTTTCTCAGTCCTCCTCTGCCGTCAGCCACATTCAGAGAGTCCGGTTTGGTCCCCTGTTCCATCAGTCCCATTCCAACTGGACTTGGTGGTCTCCCGTTAGATCTGTCCCACCGTCTCAATGGGTAAACACACTCTTCACGGTCCTGACTTCCTTGCTCATAATCTCCCTCCTTTTGCTCCTCATCGGGACCTTGGGATCTCAGTCCGGTGCTCCTATGTGGGGCTCTGTCAAGCTTGGGGGAATAGGATGGTTGGGATATAGGAAAAGTGGATATGGGAACAAGGAATTATATATCTTAATTAAGGGAGCCATTCTAGGGTTGGCAGAGACTTGACTCTAGAGGGGTTCCCAGGTGTCCAGGAAGACGCCCCCAGCTAGGTCCTTGGGCAGCTGAGGAGAGGGTGCCAGAAATGTTCAGATCCTATTGCCATACTCATGAATATCTTGCATATCACCATAGAATCTTCACCTGGCATTGGATGCAGAGACCATAGATTTAATGTCACTGTCCCAGAGAAACTTTGCAACACCTTGCATACTGTTTTCATAACATGACAGTTTCAAAAAGGTTTTTAAAATTTTGTACATGATCCACCTTACGTGTGTGGATTTCTATGTCTCCTTCCTGAGCAGAGGTATTGGGGAGGGTGACAGCAGGTCACATACTAAACATGTACAAGGTGCTGAGGATGTGAATTCAGTTTCTCATATTTGCATGGCACACCCTTTACACATTGAGGATTGAATTCAGTTTCTCACATTTGCATGGCACACTTTTTACCCACTGAGCTATTTCTGGAGCCCTTAAGAATGTTTCCTATGGTTGTCTGAGTATTATAGCATCTCTTATTGATTTCTTAGCCATCTCCCTCTTAGCTAGAGTATTCCAGTGCTATTCAGTTTACAGGCATACTTATTCCTCCTGGGAGATTTGGAACTTCTTGAAGAGGTAGACTAACACCATGCCTTTATAATTTCTGTAACCTTTCTTCTCTGAACAGTCAATGTATACATATGATCTGATATCTAGGTAGTTTAAGTGTGCCATGTCTCTGAAAGAATCTTTTTCTAGTAAATTAATGGGAAATAAAACAACCATGAGGAAACACATCAAAAAACAAAACAAAACAAGGTTACTAAAGGTCAGATTAGATTCATGAAGTCTAAATAAGATGGCTTTAGCATTTTTAAAGATTTTGATTATTGTTATCTCTCTCTCTCGGTGTGTGTGTTTGCGTGTGTGTGTGTGTGTGTGTGTGTGTGTGTGTGTGTGATATGCATTCACTGATGCCTTTGGATACTAGAAAAGGGCATCAGATCCCTTGGAGCTGAAGCTACAGGATGTGAGCCACCTTATATGAGTGCTGAGAACTGAGCTTGGCTCCTCTGACAGAGAAACAAGTACTCTCCATGGCTGATTCATCTCGTCAACACCTTAGTATTCTTAAAGTCCATTACATTTCACTTGATAACCTAGATTAAAAGGTAGCATAATGCTAAGTTCTTTCTAGCTAGTAATCTGCAGGTATTAAATATGAGTGCATGATAGCTAACCCCCTTGAATGACTGTGACTGTAGCTTATCTAGCACGTACTAATCCAACACCATTCTGCAAGACACATGAGAACCATGGTTGGAAAGCCACACTCTATCTGACGTGGTAGATGTTGATATTGTTTTATTGGTTCTTATTTGAAACTCAAATGTATAAATATAAACCCAGATATAGTAGGAAGTATGCAAAGAAGTTCAAACCAGTGCTAAAGACTAGAATGGTCACCCCCAAGCTTAACAAACTCTGGATGCTTCCTGAAGCATACAGCTTCTATAAACAATGTAGCCAACTCCCTTAACCTCACAGAATATATTGCTATCAGCCTTGTAGTAGGTGTCTAAAAATAGCTGCTATTAACAGAATTGAAAGATTGCTTATTTAAAAAAAAACTATCTTAAAGTCATTAGGATTTTGAGGTCATCCAACTACTACAAATATAAATTGAGTTATGATTAAAGGTGTAAAGTACACATGTTTTTTGCTTTTCAGAATAGTAATTACATATCATATCTCCACTACTGTGACCAAGCCTATAAAATCATGCTAACACATTCTGAAGAATTAAAAAATAAAACCCTAGGTAAATCAATTATATTTACTTATTGTATTGAATTTTAAAATAGATTAACTTTCCCTGAAATACCATTAGAGAACATTATTGGCAAGCTGAAAATTGCTTAATAAATTTTATTTTCACATTTGACAAAGCTCTTCCTTCATTATATTTTTTTACTTCTTTTCATGACCTTAATAGTCATGTCACTTTAAAAAATGAATTAAATGATGATCATTACAATTTCCTCAAATATGAGGCTAGAGAGATGGCTCAGTGGGGAAGAACAGCAGCTGTTTTCCAGGTAACCCAGATTTGATCTCCATTCCTTGCCTGGTGACTTTCAACTGTCTGTCTCTAGCTCTAGAAGGCCTGACAACCTCTGCTGGCCTCTATAGGCATGAGGCATGCACATGGTACAAAGACATATGTACAGAAAAAACACCTATATGTGTGTGTAAGTGTGTGTGTGTGTGTGTGTGTGTATTCAAAATAAAAGAAGATTTAAAAAATCTTCTAATATGCCAAAGAAGTAACAAAGAAAAGCTTGTTTGTTTTGTTTATAAGGAAATTCAATGTTGCCATTGAAAGACCATCAGTAACTACAAGGACCTCCGTGGCTTATATTCAATGTTGACTTCAAGGTGAGTTGCATCTGAGCACACAACTTACAAAAGTTAAATGTTGAGACTTGTTAGTTTTTCATATGAAATAATACACCAAATCATATAGGCAGTTTTGAAATTTACAGATCTTCATACTGATTTTCTCCCTTCTTATATAAGTGTTGTCAAATTCTCAATGCATCCCTTCCCTACTCATGACCTTCAAAAGCTAAGAGAAGAGTTGAAGTTCTACCTTAACATTTTAATTCATTGAGACTTGATGGGAAGTAGCCTCAGTTGTCTTTTTAAAAAGTAAAGGCTTCCCATGTAATAACCAAGTCAATGGAAAACAATTTCAATGATGGAAAGTGTTCACCAAGATTTTTTTTCTGCTTAACCTAATCTTTGAGCATAATGTAAACATGAGATAATGATAGATTAAATAAAAACCAAAATGCCTAAATTCATCTCTGAGGTCCTAAATTTGACACATTTGATGTACAGAAGGTTTATGCATGACCATAGATGTTTGCAACTGAGTGGTATAAAGTATCATAGGTGGATATCTGCCTTTGTTTCCCAGTGGACCCCTTAATATAACTACTATAATAAATTTGTACTATACATACATTGAACTTTGTGGGATTCATGATTTGATTTTGGATGTTAGGGAGATGAAAAGAGAGAAGGTTAAAGGAACAGAAAGACACAGAGGAGTGCTATTTTCTGTTAGCTCTTTAGACTGAGTGGTTACTCATCTGTGGAACCACACACTGGCAAAGTTGGGAATCCAGATCCAGTTCACTGCCATCTTTTGGGTTCCATGTCACTGTCAACGTCTAAGCATTTCACTCTATTCCATGTAGCAAAGAACCTTACTTATGAATGACATGACCTGCATGAAGAAGTCAACTATTAAGCGGAGATTTAAATGAGTGCAGAAAGATTTATTCCAATGTAAGGGGGAAAGATGAACTTATTCAACTGCATTGGAGTAGCTCTTGCTACTACTAACAACTACTAATAGGAATTTGTGACAATTTTAAATTTGTGCAATTTTCTTATTTATGCCCTGGTTATAAAATCTAAGCCTGGTGCAAGGAGAATTTTCACTTCACCTCCTAGTATTCCCCACTGGGGCAGCGTTTTGGAAGATGATGGCAGTTGTGAGTAAAGAAGAGATTTGAGAAGTCTCAAATGCAGAGCAAAATGCATGAAGGAGCAAGGAAAAACAAAAACAAAAATCAAAGCCAAAGCTAGAAAGATGGCTCAGAGGTTAAGAGTATGCTCTGCTCTTGTAGAGACCTGGAGTTCTGTTCCCAGCACTCACGTGGGATGGCTCCCAACCAGCTGTAACTTCAGCTCCAGGGAATCTGACACCCTCTCTAGCTTCAACAGGCACATTCACATATGTGTATATATACACAGAGAGACATAACACACACACTCACAGAGAGAGAAAGAGAGAGGGGGGGGCAAATAAACTTGAAGTTAAAAGAAGTAACAAAACCAAAAAGCAGAATGCTTGAAAGGGGGACTCATGGTGAAATGGGGACATAAAATAATTTTGTAAGCCTTCTGATACCTCTCAGTAGCATAGCAAATAGAGATATTTAAAATTACACTTTGTGTCTGTGGCTGCACACGAATGCCTTAACTTGTAGTAGTCAGGGTGATGTGGGGTTTAAGATATTAGTCTCTCATTAAGCTAACTGTACTCTCAACATTTAAAGAAATATTAAAAGGGTCTGTAAGTTTTCTTAATTTGATTCTTTGACTAAAGGACATTATTAGGTTTTATTTTGGGTTCTCTTAATGAATCTATGTGGGAAATAGTTTCATTGTGAGTAAAGAGGTGAAAATATCATGTTGAGAGGGGCACCACATAAACTCGGAGATCTGAAGTCTTATCATTTTTCTTTGTGAGAACTTAATTTACCATACAGTGGCCCACCTAAATAGCATCCACCAAGGAGAACATGCTTGGTTGGATCCACTAATGCACCAGCTTCACTTCCCACTAGTATAATTTTCCTGGCTAATAAATGCTTATTTTCAAGACTAATGCAACTCCCCACCCATTAACAGAATGCTAATTGAGAAGTTAGTAGGTACCCAAGAATAGATTTAGTAGAGTTGAAAATATCTGAAAAATAAGTAACACATTTCTTTTATCCCCAGAATTTCGTTTGTTTTCAGTAAGTAGGACAAAATGTAGAGAAAGCGCAGAAGAATTGTGACAGCGCTATAAATGTTTCTCATGTCCTATTAAGGATGTTCCAGGACTTCCATCTGAAGGATAGGTTTTAATAGATAAAGGCAGCTTCATGGAGATGAAATGTGAATTGGCTTGAAAGAATGGAGAGGTGCGAATAAGAAATGTCCTCCATGGGTATCTGGCCACCTGGTTCCCAGCTCATGGCACACTCTGAGGTTGTGGAACCTTTAGAAGGTGGAGTCTCCCTAGATGAAGAATGTCACTTTGGACAGGCTTTGACGTTCATAGACTCATCCCACTTCAAATTTGTTCTCTCTGCCTCAAATGTTTATGCTTGAGGTTGTGACACCTCAGATCCCTGCTCTTGCTACCTGTTGCCATACTTTTCATGACCGGCCCTCCAGAACTACAAGAGAGAATAAACTCTTCAATGAGTCACCTTTGGTCTTGGATTTTGTTTTCACAACCACAAAAAAAGATAAAGCTGAAGTGAGTAAGGAGACCGCGGAAAAGAGCTCAGAAAAAACCTTAAACTCTAAGCAAAACTCTTGGCTTCAACATGGCCACTCTAAGTAATAGAAATTGATTGAGATTTCACACTGTGTAGGGTTTGTTTGAGTGACCATGTTAAGCTAGCTGCTAAATGTTTTTGTCTGTAAGAAAATTGCTTGTTTGTTTGATTTTGATTTGTTGAGTCACAGCCTCTCTTCGTAGCTCTGACTAACCTGGAATTCACAATTTAAACAAGCCCGACCTTGAATTCACAGCCTGGTCTCCTGTGTCTTGGGATTAAAGGTGTGCACTACCACTTAGCTTCCAAATGGGTTATAGTGAAGTGAAAAATTCACATATTTAACCCAAATAGGAAAAAGGACGTGGAAGTGAGGGTACAATTTTGTAATCTCAACACTGAGAGTCTTACATAAGAGGATTATGAGATAAAGCCAGAGAGAGAGAGAGAGAGAGAGAGAGAGAGAGAGAGAGAGAGCGCTAAAGAAAAAGAATTTGAGGAAAAGTGGAAAAAGACCATCTACCTGAAATTGTTATGTTACTGGCATCAAAACATACTCTGAGCAGCTTTCTTTGTAGCTGAATACTTACCTGTTTTATTTCAGTTTATATATATATACATACATATATACATATATATGTATGTATGTATATATATGTGTGTGTGTGTATGGGATATAAAACACATATAAAGATATATAAACCTTATGCATATAAAGGATATATATATATATATGTGTGTGTGTGTGTGTGTGTGTGTATGTGTGTGTATCCAAACAAAATTCTATTACTATAATTCTGCATGAGACAGTCTGCATACTCCCTACTCCGTGTTGGGTGAAGTGAGATCCTCCCACAATGCTTCTCAGGTACCTGGCTCAATCCATCACCTTACTTGCATCTCCTTACATTACTCTGTGTCTCTTGAGTTTTCCAGACACATCATCTTATAGAGCCAAGTGTAAGATACCACCCAACTGAAAAGAGGGAGATCTACTCTAAAGTTATAGGAGGCATTATACCAGATTTGATAACAGCCCAAACCTGATAGGATTCAAAACCACTAGGGATTTTGCAGTCATTTCCACACTAAGACATTTCTTGCAAATCCTTCTTTTGCAGAAGAGCCAGATGGCCACAATTTCCTGTCTACATGTCCGTGCATGAGTGTATAATAAGAAAGCCTCTATTTCCATCTTCTCCTAGCTCTTGTCTCCCTTCCACTCCCATCCATAAAAAATATAAAACTATGAACACACAAAAGTGACAAAATGTCAAAAACGCCGCTCCTGTGCCTGCACCCCTAACCTGGACCAGTCTTTGGAACTTTGTTTTGAATGATCTGAAAATTCCATCCGCAAGTTGTTGTAAACAAAAACAAAAGAGCATCTACCCCACAGATGAATTCTTTTCTCCTACAATGCAGAAAACAGCTGCAGCCATTTCTAGTTTTCAGTGATTTTTTTCCCTTGCTGCTACATGTTATTTAAGCTTGATTAACTAAGCAAATCACTCAAGTTCAGGAGCAAGGAAAGGTGTAAGCAGCAACATTCTTTAGGAAGGCAAAGTCAGCTTGAAGCAGGCTGATGCTTGGTAATACTTGAGGGAAGAAAACAAAGGAAAAGTGCCTTTCTCTTGCTTTCTTGTTGTGGTTCTTTTTGTCTTTATTTTTTATCATATTCAATAAAATAAACTCCATCAAATAAAAATGAAAGTCCTTCCATGAAATCCAGGTGATAACACTCAAAATGCAGAGTGAGAAGAGCCGCTTCACAGACAGCACAGTTTTGCTATTGTTGCGAAATAATTTGCTCTTCACTCATGACCTTTTGCATCTGCTGCATGCGGGGCTGCGCCAGGGACATTAGGAGACTCAATGGGGATAATGTGACTCCAGTTCCCTAATGGGAGCAAAGCCCTGATTTGTGCTCTCTAGGTATGCATTCTAAAGGCATATAAAATCACTTCTATCTTCTGTAGCTTTTAAAATCCCCTGAAAAATCACCAGCCCATCATCTTAATTTGCATAATTAGTCTGTTTAGGAAGTGTGTTTGTAGCAGTCTTTCTGAAAAGGGAGGTTGGTCTGATGAAAGCTATACTAAGGGAAGTTTCCCGTGATTCATCTGCAGAATTAAAACATGGTTATAAACCCAGAAGTATGATATAGTCAAGTGCCAGCAAGCACCATACCTGCACAGGGTTAGATCTTCACAGAAATCACACTGTGCCAGGTCCATCTGCCCCTCGTTTTGTCACTTAGATAAAAAATCTAGGTAAGACAAACCTTGCTGGCAGCCTTGATCAATGGAATTGGAACACAATATCACAATCTGTCATCAGTATATAAAAGTGGTTTTGAGCCTGAGCCATAACTCCAAAGGGAAGCCCTGTGAGAACCACAAATGTTGATTTTTATACCAGTGGCCCATTGGTAGCTATATCCTTTCCTGCTTCCCTCCTCTCAGAGACCAGTAAGGACAGGCCTTTGGACATGGAATAAACTTGGCACAAACACAGTAGTCACTAGTTATTCGCAAGGTATGGCCAAGGAGGCAAGATGTAGGAAAAGTTTAAGTATCCTGAAAAACCAGTATTGCTCAGGTAGATCAAGTGTTTGCCTTTCAACCAGCAGGCTTTGCACTAAACGTACTCAGCTGCCTCTTGTTGCACACTGCCCCATGATGGATGCATGTGTAAATTTCAACTGCATGTCTTTTATGAGTTGCATGCTGTTTCTCCAGCTTCTTTATACAGCATCCTCCTGCTTGCAGTGAAAACAAGCGTATTGAGTTTTATGCGGTGATAAAATCCCACATAAGACAAACTATACAAAAAGCATCTTATGTACCTTGCGACTTTCCTAATGTCTTACTTTGTTCCCCATCCCTGCAACACCCCTTATTTCCCTTTCTATTTGTTTCTGCTACTTCTCCAGTCATGAAACTTCCCATTCAGATGTTCTATAGACTTCCCGTTCTCTTTTATTTTTCTGTGTATTTCTTACTTGCATTTATGAATTCAATGCCAGAGAACAATTCTTTTTAACTATGGAGGAGCACATGGACGAAGATTTGTAATGACAACATCTGTCTTTCCCAAGCAGATGTTGGAATAATCCCTGGATGCTTGCTTAGTATGCTGGTCAGCACAAGCCAGGATTCAGACAGAAAGTAAGGATCCTCTAGTGTTTTGGGGATATTTGAACATCTAAATTACATATTACTCTTGATGAAAAATTGCATTTTGGGATAAATTCTATAAGAATGCAATAGTGCTAATCCATTGTCTGCCACAAATCTCAATTTAATTATGTTATTATAATCTAAGTGATTGAGCCTGTAAATGCCAATACCTGTAGTGAGAAATTGGTTTATAAAAAAATATGTGTAGCTCCTACACTGCCTTGAGATATGTTTGTTTATGTTATAAGCCCAGATAAACCTTCTGCAATGTTCTGTGCTCTTCTATCAACAGCAGACAAATATCTCAGAAGGCTTTCTTGAGTTTAGGTTAAACCATGCTTAACCATGACCTTCACATGAAATCTTGGCTTTAGTACTATTTCCAAAAGAAAACTTCAGCACCAGCCATACTGTGCTAGAGCCAGGACGTTTCACCCCCTCACAGCACAATCAACAATTTGAACATCTATCCTTACAGAAAAGTAAAAGAGTTAACAATTTAGAAGGAAATTTGAGAATGTATTGTTATGGAGAATGTAATTCAAGATGCTGAGGAAATACGAGGCATGGCTTATCCCAGAGTGCATAATCAGGAAAAATAGTCTACAGACCGAAGAAAGGAACAGTTGAACAAAAAACCTTTAGGAGAGGAGGGCAACAGCCATGCAAATATCCAGGGAAAAGGACAAGAGGCAGAAGGAGTAGCAAGCACAAAAGACCTCATATTGGAATGAATGTGCACAGCAATAGGAAGGAAGCCAATGTTGATGGAGCAGAGTCAGCTGGGGAGAAGGTGGAAGAAAATGAGGTCAGGAAAGGAGCCAAAGGCAAGAACATGGTCTTTTAGACCATCAAAAGGAAAGTGAATTTTAGAAAGCATGAAAAATAGAAAAGAGTAATTACCCAAAATAAAACAATAATTATGCAACCATGTGGTAAGAGGATTTTTAAAAATAGGAACTCAGGACACTTCTAATGTTTCCTTAGGTCCCAAAGAAGGTAAAATTGGCTTTGGACCTTGAAGTTCTTGGCCAAGAAGGATAAATGGATTTCAGAATGAGAAAACACTGATACACAAAGATGATAATATGCAGAAAGAAAGGAGAGGAACATACCATGGCACACTGATCTGCCCGTGTGGAGGGTTGAAGTCTACAGTGAGGCAGTGTCAGGTCTTCACTGTCCCTGCATGCCACACCCAAGAGTTTGAACTTCCACCACCAGGCTCGAGAGCCAGTCAAGTATTTTGAGAAAGGAACTGATGTAACATGATCAAAGTTTTACTTCAGTGGTGTGAGGAATGAATGGAAGAGGAGGGGAGTGTCTTGAGGTAAGGACTCCCAGCTGGAGAGCCTCCAAACTGAGTTAGAAGAGACAAACCAGGACAGTGCTAGAAAAGAGAAATATATTGGAGCATTATGGAGCAAGGATGGCCTCAAAACTAGATGTGAGTGGTGAAATTGAAGGCTGTCAAGGATAATTTCTAGACTCATAGTTTGAGAAATTCAGTCAATGGTGATATCATTACCCAAAATAGGATGGAGTATCAGGTTTGAGACTGGACATATTTTCAGATTTAATACAAAAGACAATCTATCAAATAGAAATCTGCAGTGGAACAAAAACTTAGAGACATATAGAGAATACAGAAACAAGTTCATTGGGTTCAGACAGCCTGGTGGTACTGGCTTACAAGGCCAATCATCAGGAGTTCAAGACCTGTCTCATCTACAGAATGAGTTCAGAGCTAGACTGAGGACCCCCATGAAACATTATCTTAAAATAAAAAGTAAAAGAGGCTAGGAATATATCTCAGTGTTGAAATGCTGAACTAGCATGTCTGAGAGCCCAGGCTTAATCTCCACTATTAGCAAAAGTTAATTAATTAATTTATAAGCATATTTTCCCATATTAGGTTCAGCAAAGGATATAGAATAGAATTAAAGCAAAAAGATGTTATAGTTCATGAGAACTTGGAGACAGAGCAGACACAAAGTTGAGAGGACTTATTCATGAATATTTCCCTCTTTCTGCTTGTATATATGTGCACTTTTATAACTATAGGTACAGTGTACACATACATATTCTTTTTTATTATGTATATCTACATATATACAATAAACAAGAGAAAATATTTTCATCAGTTATGAAGAGCAACAGGTTCTAAAGATGGAAAGGATTTATGTAGAGCCAAAGAATAAAAACTCATATTAAATTTCAGTCTTTGCTTAAATTATGTAAAATATTATATCTTAGCTTAAGGTAATGATTTGGGTAATGGTTTTCTAGTATGAGGGAACAATGACAAATTAATTCTTAGATATGTTGAATTTAGGATGATGGTGAGATCCAGGTATACAAATACACATTAGGAAACTAAAATTACACCACTGTAGTAAAACTATATAGCATGGACAATAGGGCAAAGGGATAAACTTTTAAAAATAAAATGAAAGTTAATTGTGGAATCTACAATTATAAAGGTTATTGGTGATTTAAAAAAGGAATGGACATGTGAAGAACTCTTTCTGTTTGCCCTATGTAGTCAGTAAAACAAAGGAGTATAGACTTGGATTTTCCCAAGAGTTAACTAGCACTCATCTGTCCAGTTAAGAAGAAATATCCCCTAAGAGGCAGATTTTAGCTATCTTGTACATCTGTATATTTCCATAGCAAAAGTTGATGCCTATGCGTTTGAGAGTATGTGCTTAATGTGACCATTAAAGTCCTGTGTAGAAAGGTGAAAGCAGAAATGCAAGTAAAAAAAGAAAGATATAGCAGATAACTGCTGAATCTTGCAAAAAAGATGACAAGAACACATAAAAATGATAAATGGAAACATGAAAGTCCAACCTCACCATGGAGAAGGGAACTGAACAATAATATAGTTGATACTCACACAATGAGTCTAAGCCCACAGATGATAGAATACACAAGAGGACACTAACCAGTAGTTCAGTGCTACTGGTCATCAGATTGTCCCTACTGGCATCCTCACCCTGTGCCCTCAAGTCTATGCTGTTATGGTCTCTGGCAGCACTGGTCTATATTCATGATGCATAAAGTTGTCTAGATGACATTGCTGGAGGAGGATCACTGGCTTAGACTACAATTGAGTGGCAGAGGGCCAACACTGAAAAAAAATTTCTGTGTTCTATTAATCCTCTGTAATCTTTCCAGATTAGAAACACAACAGCCTTGAAAACAAGTTAATGTTTTTATGTCTTTGAAGAAAATATGCAGAAGCACAGAGGCAGTCTATGATGAAGCTGTGGCTGAAATCACAGTCCCAGTCAAATACTGAAAGTGTCTAGCAGTTTGAAAAGCATCCATATAGAACATTTCAAGTTTTATTCATTTTTTTCTTTATTAAGGTAACTATTTTTATAATTTTTTCAAACATTTCACACCCTGTGTTTTGATTGTATTTACAATGTGTTCTCCCTACTAACTCCTCCTCTGCCAACTCCAATTCTCCTACCCCTCCAAATTTGGATCCTCTGTTTAAAAATTATAACCCAAATCCAACTTGTGATTTTTCACATACTTCTGGGTGTGGGGTTATTCATGGGTAACCTGTAAGGATTCATACCCTCTAATAAAAACTGACTCTCTTGCCCAGAGGTTATCAAATGACCAAGCTCTGAAGTTGATGTGGTTTATGAACTCATTCCTCTGCCATGCTAAAATGTTGAGTGTCTTGGTCTTTCAAATCAACTTTGCAGAACAGATTGAAGAATGGTTCACAAGACCCTACCCCTACTTGAGGAGTTACAGACAGCTGATGGTGCTGGAGAAAGGAAAATCTGTTTTCTTTAGGGAAGATGCCCTTAATAAAGAGACTGATGAATTTTTGGCATGCTCCACTGAAAATGTGACTGGTCAATATTTAAAATGAGAAATAAAGTAAGAATTGACTTATCTGTTCTGATTAAAAATTGACCTTGGAGTTTATTGTCTAATGTACAAAACTAACCCATTTCATAGTTTTATGATAATGATATGAATTTCATAATCCAACACTAAAGGCCAAGAGACCTCTGGTCATTACCTAAGGAACATCCACTTAAGCCTAATGGATGCAGAACCTGCCCTTTGCAGCAAATAATAATGTATCTTTAGCTCAATAGACTTTACATCAAGTTCAGTGGGCAAAAAGAACAAAACACTGAGAATTTTTTTAAAACATCCTATTGTGCCTATTCTTTTTCATTTCCATATAAAGAAACAAAGTAAACAAAATAACAGTGCCCTCAAAGGTTTTTGTATACACATCATTGAACCTTTGAAAATGTCATACTATTTCACTGCAAAAGGAACTTTTCAGTATGGTGAGATTTTGAACTGGGAATGTCATCTTGATTTACTCATATGATTCCAGTGTGATCACAAAAATCATGGTAAGTAAAAAGAGAGGTATAAAGTGAATGCAAGAGCCAGAGGAAGGGCTGGAGAAATGCCTCAGTCACTAAAATGCTTGTTCTACAAGCACAAAGACCTGAGTTTTGAACTCTAGAACCTATGCAGAAAGCCAGGTATGAAGGCAGATACCTGGAATTCCAACAATGGGGAGGGAGGGATAGAGGGTTACTGGGCCTTGCTAACCAACAGGTCTAGTCAACAGAACAAAATGACTCATCTCAGCAGGATAAGTATTGATGAAGACACTGAATATCTAACTTTAGTCTTCATCTTACATACACACATGCAAACACACAAATGAAATGAAGGTGGGGAAGTCTGCTGCAGTTTTTATTTCTTGAAAACTCTAACAAACACTAAGAAGGTAGTAGAAAAACATTTTAAGTGTTGAGGGGAAAGAAACTGAGAAATAAGAATTCTAAAGGCCATTATTTGGTAATGATACATTTTATTATGATGTTCATGATGTGTTGGTAAACTCCAGTGTTCACATGCATTAACAAATTCAGTCAACCCTATCATAAGAAAACTTAGGGAAAATATATTTATAGTGAACACTGTTTCTGTTCTATAAAGAATAGAATGCAGTGACTTGTAAGATGTTTATATTCTGCTCAGAATCTTAAATAATCTAGATAAAACTCAAATATGTAAGGGTGGTATAGGAGGTCCTTCTGCATTTGTGTTAATTTCATTGGTTGAATAAAGAAGCTGCCTTGGCTTTTTGATAGGGCAGCCCTTAGGTAGGTGGAGTAGACAGAACAGAATTCTAGCAGGAAGAAGACAGGCAGAGAGCTACCCACCATGAAGCTTCTGGGTCAGACATGCTGAATCTTTCCGGGTAAGCCACGGCCTCGTGGTGACATACACATTATTAGAAATGGGTTGAATCAAGATGTGAGAGTTAGCAAATAAGAGACTAGAGCTAATGGGCCAGGCAGTGTTTAAATGAATACAGTTTCTGTGTAATTATTTCTGATGAAAGCTAGCTGGGCTGCCAGGACGCAGCCTGCCGCACCTCTTACTACATAAGGAATGCTCTAGATTACACGAAACACCATAGAATTTTATGGAGCGAATGTTAACATATATGGATTAGCAGAAGCTAAAACCTATTCTCTATAGATCTTAGAGATAACTCTATTAACAATATATCACCTTCAGCCTATAAATATGACATCATGCCTAATTAAGGAAATATTGAAAGTATTTATGTTAAAGTTGAGCAAGAAATGTATAATGCTTTGCACTGATATTATACAGATTTGCTCTTGAAGTTTTAAGCATATCTATTAGGCAAGATTAATGAACTGGAGATAAAAAAATTATTAGATGAGGAAAAATTGTAGGCATTTCCCAATGATATTATAAATACCTAAAAGTACAAGAAAATGACCTAATGCAACCATGCAAATTCTCTTAAACAGAGAGAATTAGGAGAGCTTAGGCTTGAAGTTCTTAGATTTTGGTTTTGCAATCACACTAACTCACATATTCTTTCCTTTTCTTTAACCATTATTTATTACTTAATTGGTTTATGGGAAGTTCAGCCCAATGCTGAAAGGCAGCAGTCACAAAACACATTCTGTCTTGTTCCTGACTTTAATAGCTATTAAATATGAGATATTATAAATATTTTTGTTTTTGAGACACTTAGCAAGATTTATTGATACCCAGCTGTTCCTCCTAAGCACTTGATGGGTTGTGTTAATACATAAGATTCCTGAAATATTTACTGTCATCCTGATTGGTCTTTATATTTCCAATTATTCTCCTTTTTAGGCTTAGATATCCATCAATTATCTTTATAACTCACAAAGAGAATGTTTCCATTCACACTGTCTCTGAGGTATTTTGTGTTAAGAATGGCTTTTTACCATATAAACAAGTTTTTTTCAAAGATTGAGGGGTGAGACTGGTTCTCACAACATAGCCTAGGCTGTCTCAGCTTCCCAAATACTGGAATTAGTCTCTAATTTACAATGAAAATATAGCCTTTAATTATATTTGAAGCTGGTA
Source organism: Arvicola amphibius (assembly GCF_903992535.2). Taxonomy (NCBI): domain Eukaryota; kingdom Metazoa; phylum Chordata; class Mammalia; order Rodentia; family Cricetidae; genus Arvicola; species Arvicola amphibius. The sequence goes on along the minus strand of NC_052047.1, from coordinate 49,733,379 downwards.
TAATGGACAGGTAGCAATTCTACTGTTTCACTTTTATTCAGTGTTGGTGATCAGATCAAAAACTTCTATAAGATATATAAAGACTTTATACTGAGCCTCCTAAGCCCCTTTTACTACTTATGCATGTGATTGCCCTTTCTTGATAGTTCACATTTCACTTACCCATTAACTAGATTTATATTTATGTGTATTCCTTCATACTTAAAAAATTATTTCTTTTTTAATTATGTTGAACTGAAATATGTTTCTTAAAAATTTCTATGGCCTTTTTACTTTTTTCTTTTTAAATTTAAATTTATTTTTTTCAAACAATGTTTTCTCATTTCATATACCAATCCCAGTTCCCACTTCCTCCCCTCCTTCGATGGAGGACTCTCATTGGTCAATAAAGAAAATGCCTTGGCTTTTTGATAGGGCAGGATTTAGATAGGTGGAGTAGACAGAACAGAATGCTGGGAAGAAGGGAAGTTAGACAATTGCCATGCCTCTCCTCTCTGGGACAGTCGCCATGAAGCCAGCCACCAGGTCAGACATGCTGAATCTTTCCCAGTAAGCTACCACCTTGTGGTGCTACACAGATTACTAATTATGGGTTAAAGCAAGATATGAGAATTAGCCAATAAGAGGCTGAAATTAATGGGCCAGGCAGTGTTTAAATGAATACAGTTTGTGTGTTGTTATTTCCGGTGTAAAACTAGCTGTGCAGGAGCCAGGTGGGACTAAAAGTAGGCCTGCTCGCCTCATCACTACACTCCTTCAGCTCCCCACTTTCCTGCTTCCCACCCTCCATCCATTCCTCAAAGAGAATAAGGCTTCCCATGGGGAGTCAACAAAGTCTAACATATCACTTTGAGGCAAGACCAAAGGAACCTCCCCCACTATATCTAGGGTAAGCAAGAAATCCCTCCAAAGACAATGGGTTCTAAAAAGTCAGTTCAAGCACTAGGACCCACTGCCAGTGGCCACACAGACTGCTCCAGCCACATTCAGAGACCTGTTTTGGTCCTATGCTGGTTCTCCCACTGTCAGTCCTGAGTCAGTGACCTCCCAGTGGCTCAGATAAGCTGTTTATGTGGGTAACCCCAACATGGTCTTGACCCCTTTGATCATATTATTGCTACTCCCTCTCATCAGCTGGACTTTGGGAGCTCAGCACAGTGCTTCACTGTGGATCTCTACATCCACTTCCATCAGTTGGGAGCATTGGGAGGGGGAGAAGAGAGGGATGAAGGGAAAGGGAAGAGAAGGAAAGGAGAAGAAGGGGAAGAGGATATGAGAGAACAGGATGGTTGAGATGGAGGAAGGATAGAAAGGGAGAGCAAAGAAAGAGATATTTTCATTGAGGGAGCCATTATGGGGCTAGTGAGAAATCTGGCTCTAGGGAAATTCCCAGGATTCCATAAAGAGCAATAGTGGAGAGGGTGCCTGAACTGGCCTTCTCATGCAATCAGATTGATAAATACCTTAATTGTCATCATAGAACCTTCATCTAGTGACTTTTTATCTTTTTTATGAATCCATTTATGATGCATTCATAAAAACATGGTTATTTGTTTTCTTTGAGATTTTTTTTCTTTTTTTTATTTTAGCTTAAGGTTCTTACTAGAGTAAGTAATTCTAAGGTTAGTCAACAGGCTAGTCACTGTTATTTTTCTTAACTTCAAAGTTCTTTGACTTTAATCTCCAAACTTATCACATGTGAGCACTTATTGTTGTCCTTAGTCCTGACTTAGCTTTGTTTTTGATTTCACTAGATAGAGACTGGTTGTCATAGCCTTGCTTCTGAGATCCTCTCTTATGGAGATGGCAGACATGATGGTCCATCACTACGATGTCTGGAAACGTGACCAAGTTAGTGGTAACTGGCCTGTCTGGTCCTTTCCCAAATGACCACATTAGCTCAAGCAGCACATGACAAATCATCCTGTTTATTTTTTAAACCAGTGTTTTGACAAAAAACCACTGAAATCTAATATACAGTTTCTCACCCTAGTCTCCAACATTAGTAGCAAATCCAAAACTATTTCATCTCACCTTCTGCTAGACACTAGCATAAAAGGACTATTCTTTTTCTGTCACTAATGAGTTCCATGGAAGGATAAACATAAAATTTAATAGCTTATAAATGCCTAAGTATTTACCTTACCTAAAATATGAGCATTTCAAAAATCAAAACCCGCCTTTTAAATTTCAATGCAGTTTTTTGTTTCTTTTTAAAAATATTTTTTTATTTTTTTTTTACTCTTTGACTGTTTTACACATTTGCATTAATAAAGTCCTTTGCATTAAGGACTTTGCCTCATTTTCCTTTGAGACTGACTGATATCCTATTGACAGCCAAATCCTTTGGTCTTTGCTCATCAAAAGAATCTTAACTTCTTTTAAAATAATCAATTGCTGGCATTTGAATTTTAAAATTTCAGTTTATTTAGAGATTGCAAAATAGTCTTCTTATTACCATGTAGTTCTCTCATTTCTACTGAGCGTTTGATCGTCATGTGACTACGCCAAGTGACTGTCTTGTTTGCCTTCTTTCGGAATTCAACTTGGGTTTTCAAAAATTGTACTATGACATTCCTGAGAATGTTTCTGCATCACATCGTTCTCTGTTTTACTTTTTACATTCTTACTCTTTGAAATTGACAATTCTTTCCGATGTTCACATTATCATTTGACATTTTTTATAATTTTCTCTGATATTATACCTACTAACATTTGTTCTACTTCCTTCTCCTCTCCTTTTAATACTCCAAATATGTGCTCTGGAACTTGCCAATATCTTGTGTTTGTACCTAATTTCTTTCTCACATTGGCCGTTTGAACTGTCTTTTTTCACTCCTGTATATTTTCTTCTGGCTTGCTTTTCTCTTCATTAATTTTCCCTTCAGTTCCCTAATCTTGATACATCCACTGAGATCTTAATTTCAACTATGTTTTTAGTGTTATAATTTTTATTTTAGGCTTGAGTGTACTTTTCTATTTCCTGACAAAGTACTCAATCATGTAATTGCTTCAGCCTACTAATTATAAGCATTTAAGGGTATCTAATAGCTCCATTTTGTGCATTTTTTGTTATTTTATTCTCTTGCTACTTCAACAGAACCAGATATTTCCATATACCAATTTACATTACTACACATTTTATACAAAAATGTAGCAAAGACAATATTATATATTTCTCATGAAATAAAAATATACCCTTCTTCTGCATTGTAAGGACAGACCACCTTAACATAGCAATGTATAAACACTGCTTTGGTTGTGCTCCTATGGTAGTATCAGGGACTGGAGATACTTCTGTTGAATATTTCGATTTCTCAGCTTTACCACTCACTACAGAAACCAAATACCCTGTGACTGTTGATGGTCAGCAGCTGAGCAGTACAGAAAAGATGGCACATTAGAGCAGCGGTTCTCAGTAGGTTGTTATAGGATGAAGGCCGCTTGTTTGTCCTGGCTCCAAGTATGCAGTGGGTCTATGTCAAGCCATTAAGCAGAGTGTAAGGGCGCCAATTTGTTGTAAGGAGGGCTGCTAGTTAGTACCCAGCTGCTTAGCCCTGAAATAATCACACAGAAACTGTATTAATTAAATCATGGTTTGGTCCATTAGCTCTAGTTTCTTATTGGCTAACTCTTACATGTTAATTTAACCCATTTCTATTGATCTGTGTATTGCCACATGGCTTTGGCTTATTGGCTAAAGTTCAGGTGTCTGTCTCCAATGGAGCTACATGGCTTCTCTCTGACTTCCAGCATTCCGTTTTGTTTTCCCCACCTAGCTCTGTTCCCCTATAGCTCTGCCCAAAGCAGTTCCTTTTTAAACCAATGATATTCACAGCATACAGAGGGGAATCCCACATCATGTTGCCACCCCTTTGGGGTCGCATATCAGATATCCAGTATATCAGATATTTACATTAGAATTCATAGCAGTTATGAAGTATCAATGAAATGATTTTCTGGTTGGGGGTCTGCACAGCATGATGAGCTGCATTAAAGGGCTGTAGCATTAGGAAGGTTGAGACCTGCTGCACTGGAGGATCTTTAGAAATGCTGTCAAGTTCCAAATCACTCAGATGTCTATTTCTGCCATATACATACACACACACACACACACACACACACACACACACACACACACACATATGCTTTTTCTTCAAACCTAGATAGGAGAAGATGCCTCAGACCAGGAGATCTTGAAGACAGGAACAGACTATAGTGAATAGATTACTATCAATTGAAACACATTAAGTGATGTTAAAAGTTCTTAGTGTTCTTGTTTCATTTAACATAACTTATGAAATTGATTCAGTCCTAGGTGTTTCATGAATAACAGCTAATTTTACATGCTTAGAACTCTCCCCTGAACACGTAAGGGAAAAGGGATAAAATAAAAAATCAACTATGGCATTTTACAAGCTAGTGTGCATGCTGTGTCTGAGTATGATTAAAACCTGAAATCACAGATAGACTTATCCCTTTAAAATTTCTTTCCACTATGGTTTTTCTCTACAGAAAGTCTTGGTTTGATTTTTTCTTTCAGGCCTCTTTTCACTTACTAGTCCCCTTTCCTTAACAAAGGAGGTGCAGATGTTAAGCTCTGAGAATACAGCAAGCCCCAGCAAACCCACTGAACTTGATACTAATCCCTTTCTACAATTTTGACTCCTTGCATTTACTTTTACCTGTACAATCTGTTTACCGCAAGCAGTCCAGGCTTTCTTTCTATGCTGCAATTGTTTGTTATTTAAAAACTTGGGTTTTAGATTTCTTTTTAAGAAACTAATCACATGTTACCTGTCTGGTCCAAATATATGAATTCACCAAATTCCAAAACACAAAATGGCGGTATTAGGTGGTAAAATCTAATTATCACATTATAGATGTTATGAATATGTGCTCAGTGAATGCTGGTGAGGATGTGTGAGGAAGTCTGAACCTTAGAGCCCTGGGCCCTCCCCTAATCAACAGGTTCACTTTCTATATGACTATTGTTGCAGTCAATCATGGTCCCAGAGTACAAAGTAATATGACTAACCTACTGTATGATACTGAGAGAGAGAAATCATTCATAACTTTATTACAGTGTATGATTTTGACCCTTCTATCTTATGATTGTTGTCAACATCTTACTTCAACTTAGAAAGTATCCTTCATTGTTTGCATCAACTTTCATTTTATATTTAGATTGGTTATTTTAAAAAATTTCTATGATTTGTTTGTTTCCACAATTACTATCAGTAAAAAAATCAATAAAAACATGACCCATAACTCATGGAGGAAAAAGCACAGTATTAATAGTACTAATATACAGAGTAGTGATGGTACTATAGGTGGATCCTACTCTATGTTCAACATCAAATTGGCCAGGTTGTCTAAAGTTCTGAGACTATTGAAAGAATAGGACATTACATTAGCAATAAGGCGTATTCTTCTGATTCAAACCCAGTCAAGAAAGTGGGAGGAAAATTTTGTAAGTTAATCTTTATCAGTTACCAGGATTCCACAGACAAAACCTTATCTGTATTGTAATTAACCTCTTTAGTCCCATTGCTAGTATAGTTATGTCAATTAACTTATAAAAGACAACTGGTCCCAATCCGGTGTAGAATAAATCCTCAAAAACTACCAATAAAGAATCAATGAAAATGAGACATCATAAAATTAGATGAAAAAGCAAGATATAAATTCAGTAAAACATGAAAAGCAAGGGGAACTTTAGGGAGAAGTTCTCTAAACAGAAACAGAATTAACTCTCGTGTCTTGAGATCAGCTTTTCGTGGCCTGAGAATTCATCTAGCCTTCCCCTGTATCTGTGAAAGCTGATGCCCTGCCACATATCCATTTTAAATGTAAAATGAAGGAACAAAATAAATAACTGAGGCCACAATTTCCAAACCAAGAGAAAGAGAAAATGGAACATCATAAAACTATACAAGCAAAGAGGAAAATCAATAAAATTCAATGCAGCACATCTTTCCACTTACTTCTGAACACACAAAGTTCGCTCATCTGGAATGCACCAGGTGTGCGGTATGTGTTATAAATCTTTCACGTCCTTAGAAATATGATCTATCATTAGGCACACTGAAGAGTACCACTCGGCTTCACTAATTATGCTTCTTGCTTTCGTTCAAACTTGGGTATTGACCAGCAGCCTCAGGGCTTGAGATTCATGTTTTAGTCAACAGCATACTAAGAGAACAAGGTAGGCACAAGGATGGTGTTCCTTACATAAGTGACTCGCTGTCCCTCCCTCAGTCTTGAGTAGAACAGAGTGGCCAGCCTTTTTTGTTATTCCTCCATGGTGCACAGTCCCCTCCCTGAGTCACAGAAAAGGTACCACTCATTCCCATCAATGATCATCCACCATTTTAATCAGTACAGAACTGTCAAGAACAATTTTCAGAATTTCTTCCCTGTACAAATCATCTGGAATATTTTCCATTTATGTAAACCTCTGAGGACTAATTTCAGCCTAAACTAATAATATTCGCTGGAAGTTTTTATGAATCCCACTTTTCAAAAACACTATGTTGTGATGCAGCCATCAATAGAAGCACATATGTGTACTTTCTATTTACCTTCTTCTTCTCTTTATATGTAAAAGCATATTTCCTACCACCCCATTCTACCTTTGGACAATCAAAATCTCTATAAGACCACATCTCCATTGCTCCCCAAAGTTATAACAATGACCCTACCTTAATTAACCTTGCCCCCTCCCATATATTCTCCAAATGTCTGTAGTCTTTTCTTATCTGACTCCATAGTTATTTTGTGCTGACCCTCATTAAGTCATAAATTTTATTGCTTCTGAGTCTTTTCAATTTTTGTTAGTCTTGGGTTTCCTATGTTTGAATATGGTGTGTCCAGGTATAGATTTTATAGGGAGCAGGCATTTACCCTGCTTGGAGTGTTCCCAGTTTCACCAGTCCTTCTGATTGAATGTCTGTTTTAAGTTCAGAAAATTCTCACTCCAAACACTTCTGCTCTCTTCCTCTTCTCCTTTTGGTTTTCCCGCCTACACATACAGTCCATTATATGCACCTGGCCCACAGGTTACAGAATTCTCATTTCCCTTTCTATTACTTTTTTTTTTCTTTTTGCAAAAGTCAGTGTTAAAAGTTCTGATGGAAAGCTCCTCGTGTCGCCATTTCTGTCCTCACTTGTTTCCGGTTTACTGATTGGTCAACTGACACAATCTAGGGTTTCTTTATTTTTCTGTTTTTCCGTGCTGTTTTATATTTTTGCATTTGACTTGGATTTGCATCTGGGAGCTCCCAAAAGTTGTAATACGTGTCTGCACTGCTGTTCCTGTCGTTCACTTCAGCCCTTAGCATTTTAATCACGGCTGCTTTTAAATACCCCAATCTGATAATGGCTTCAGTGCTTGCTTTATTTTTGAAAACCGTATTTTTTATCCTTTTATGCTTGCTTATTTTTTCATTGAATGCTAGATGTTATATATGCCATAAAATGAATTGAATAAATAAGCGGTGAGGGTGAGATTTTATGTTAATTTGTACAGGAGTTGGGCTGTGTTTACTGTTTGTTGTAGCTGTAGAAGGTAAATTTTCCCTCTAATATCCTTGTTTTTATCTCCTCTTGTCATTTGGTTTCTCTTGAGATTCATAAATAGGGCCTGAAGCATCTAAATTCCTTTAGCTGTAATCTATTGTTATATGGGTAGCGGGCATGGTGTTAGGATGCACAGGAAAGGGCTGCACGCACTACTAACAACATGCTTAGATATTTAAGGGAAACTGGGGACCTGGCTGTGAACCTCAAAGGAGCTTCTCTCCATCTTTTCTCTCCTTTATGTGAGAAAAGAAAAATAAATGGGGGCAGATGTGGGACAGATCCCAGTTTATGTGGGATATGGCAAAACTCAAGGTATCCATGTTATAATAAAACTCCATGTTTTGATGGTTGAAGGCAACCTTTTGTGAAGAAGAGGGTGTCCTGGTCGTAGGTCTGTATGGTTGCTAATCTCTTCCCCTTGGGGTGGTGAGGAGTGCTTTCTCCAATCCCAGTGGGAATGAGTGTGGTGCTTCTCAGGCTGCTAGAGAAGAAGGAGCATGCAGAGATGAAAACAGCAAGGAGTCTAGGTGGAAGAGGTAGTTGGAGCCAGCTCAAAATATCTTCGTGGATTTTTCTCACTAGAGGAGTAGACACTGGGCACATGTTATTTTCTCCTTTCACAAACCTTTCAGCTTTATAGGGACTTAAACCCTCATGTATAATTTTGCATCTCATACATCAAATCATAACAGACTGAATAATGGCTAAAGGGATGCTTCAAGAAAGCTTCACCTATTTTTAGGGAAAAGCTACCCTAAAGGGAGGATATGAGAAGTGCAGAAAGACTCCAAGACTTCTGAGGCTGAGACTCAGGTCGGAATTCCAGCCTTTGTAGTTTGGCTGGGTTCCCTCATGCCCCAAGAAAGGTTACTTTCACTTTCTCACTCACTAAAAATAAACTCTTGATTTATCACTGTGTCCCATTTGAATTCTCTCATGGTCAACAAACCTAATACCATTGCCACTACTGGGACTATAGGAAACTTGGAGACTCGCAAAACCCTAGCTTAGCCTGCTAGGGGCCATGGAAGTAATGCTCACAGAAGTGATTGGTCTTTATTTCAAAAACCAGCTCCCAGAAGCTTTTAATTCTCGAGGAAGTCTACACAGAGTCTCTGGTAATTCAGTTGCCATCATCACTGATTTTTTTTTTTTTTTTTTTTTTTTTTTTTTTTTTTTTTTTTTTTTTTTTTTTTGCTGCAGTGATGACTCTCAGTTTTTCTCCAACTAGTATGATGGTCAAAAGGTAAGTAAATATGTAAAGACATTTAGATAAGAGCATTTAAATCGTATCACTTAAGACTTAATGCTGAGATTGGCAAAGTTTCTTCTTACACACAGTGCACATCACACACACACACACACACAAACAAACACACACAAACACGCACTGATTCTTTATTTTCCCACCAACAATTCTTTCCAGAAGTTCAGTTAGAATGCAGTTATTGGACTCTAAATGTTTGTGTAGATCCCAATAGGTTTTTGTGGTTGTTGATTTTCTCTTTCTATTTAAGGAAGACCTCTAGTTCTCTGTTACCAGGTATCCATGGCTGCTTGTTGAACAACATTCATCCCATAATATTCCACTTATATTTTCACTTTTTACTGCACCATGGGAAATTTGCCTGTTCTCTTGTGTACTGACATATATAACTAATTTTTTTCTCATACTTTTATGGAATGGATGTTTTCAGTAAACCTGCCATACCATAGTTTGGTAAAAGAAATGTAACTTGACTTTTATCAGTTCTATATAACAGGAAGGAATTTTCTAAAAAGAATGTTTTAAAAACAAACAAAAACAAACTTCTTATTTCTTTGAGAATTTCATACAATGTGTTTAATCATATAACATCCCAGGTCCCCTACTTTCCCCAGACACACACCCCTTTTCTCATCCATCCAGATTTGTGCTGCCTTTTTTTAAAATTCCATCAAGATAAATGTGTGATGCCCCAACATTCCTAGATTTGTGATCCTTCCTGGAGTCTGGTAAGGCAAATGATTTACCAAAAAACTATGTTCTTTTTTCCCTTGTTTCTATGAATATAGTTTTTACATACCAATGCCAGTTCCCACTCCTTTCCCTCCTCCCACTTCCTCCACCTGTCCTCCCGGGAGCAAACAATTGACAGCAGGTCTACAACTTAGGTGTGAGACTTTTTACCTAACTCCCTTCACCATGCTGAGATTTTGTCTATCTTGGGCTTGCCCAGGTTTGGAGCATGCTGTCAGAACCACTTTGAACTCTTACATGAAACAGCCCCGTGTACAGGAGACACTGCTTCCTTGAAGTCAGTCATTCCTTCTGGCTCATATACTCTTTCTACCCTGTTTTCTCAATGATCTCGGAGCGTTGGTACAATAAAGTGTGATATACACGCATACACATATACACACAGAGAAACATGCACCCAAATAAAACATATGCTATATATGTCCTATATAGGGTTGAAAATTATGCAGTCTCCTGTCCCCTGCACCTTGACCAGTTGTGGGTCTCTGTGTTAATCACCATCTACTGCAAAAACTTCTCTGGTGAGGACTGAGGGAAGCCTGAGTTGATGGATATAACTATAAGTAATTAGGAATTAGTTGTTACTTTACACATCCAGTAAAATAATGGTAGTAGGCTCTCCCTAGCAACATGAGCATTCTAGCCATAGTTTCTTGGAAAAAGAATGGTGCCTTGTTTGAGCAGCATTTTGTGGAGAGGGACTTAAATCTAATCAGAAAGTGATTTGTTTCTTCCATGATATTGGTGCCACCATTACACCAATGGATATGTATTGTCTGCCTAATTATCAAAAGCATGCTTAAATGAAGGTTTCCTTTGCCTTAAAAATGCTAAAAATCATATTTAGAACTATCCATGCATATTTAATCACCTAAATTTAAAGTACTTGAGTTTGATTTCTACCTTTGGTAATTATTACTTGGGAAAGCTCCAAATGGCTCCTGAGTATTGAAGAGTAGTAACTGCACACAATTCTTTTAATCTGCAACAAAGGAGCCAGCAATGAACCTACTTTCTAGTGTCAATATGAGGACTGAGTGAGCTGACATGCCCAAACACATCTAAAACTGTTACCACAGTGCAGTGTGTGCTCAATAAACCTCAACCATTACCACTGATTATTGTTGTTTGGCCGTCATTTCTGATTGGTTCTTCAGTGATCATTCATATATCTATATTATCACACTCATTAAGAAGACAGACTGACCTCTCTGGAATATGCATATTATCCAGTTAAAGTCACTACTTCTTAGTATACTGGGCATTCATGAAATAAATTAACATTTCCTTTTCTACTGTCCTATAAACCTACTTTTCTCAAAACTGAAGATTGTTTCTTCATATAGCAAAATTGCTAGTCTCTTATGGAATTCTGATATTTTCACTAGCTTCACAAGGATCATATGGTTTAATATCTTTAAATTAGATCCTTTAATATCTAATATTTCCTGGTTTAATTGGTTTATACTTCTAGGCAAAGGGGACAGGTTTCAATATAAAATTAATACTATGGAGTACACCCACTTACAATGACTATTTCCACATTTTTTGCTGATATCAGTTATCACTAAACTTCCCATGTGTTCTCATATTCATTCACATTGTATATTGTTTTCCAGTATCATGGTGTGCACTGTGTTACACACTTGCAATTCTGTCTTAATGGGCACACAGCCCTTCCTTAGCAGATCATCACAGTCTAGAAAGATGACTTACTCAGAACAAGGTGTGTCGCAGCAATGGGCTGGATGTGTGTAGTCTATGGGAGTCTATAGTGCCCAGGGAAGAAACAGCACAGGTTTCCCTGAGGGGACACAGTGCCTGAGGCAAGCCTTAAGATAAGAAGAATCCGTGTATCAGAGAAAAAGTGAAGGATATTTTGGACACAGTGGACTTCAGTTGCGAAGTCAATCATTTGGACTGGTGTTTCATACTTGGCCTTTAGAGTGCTAACCCATGCAACTACAGTATAGGGTATGTTTCAGGAGGATGTAACAAAATGAGACAAAGGTGAGAGAGCAGAAGTCCGATATACTAGTGTTTGGTGCTTCATCTTGAGGAGTCTTCCCAGGAGAAAGTTAAGCCGAAAAGGATACTATTGTATTTCTGTTTATAAAAAGAGTGGGTTGGAATAGCGTTAACAGTTTTCATTCTGGAGTCCAATTAAGGGAAAGCTATAGTGGTAATATGGAAGGCCTGACTGGGTCTAAGCAGGTGCATACCAGCAGTACTGGAAATGGGAGTATGGTTGGAAGACATAACAGCCTAAAAAAACAGATTCTGTGATTTGGTAATTAAAGCTAAAAGAATCATGGCAGGGTTCAGGAAGGTATGTAGCCTCAATGGCATGTCTAACAGACTGAAAGAACAGAGGTGCAAGTATTAGAAGATCCACTTGTGTTTAACTGCACACAAATAAAATTTCAAAAGGCTCAGCAATGAAACACAAAGATTTGGTATTTGCTCTCAGACTCTGGCCCCCTCTGCAGCCCAGAAGGGCTGCTCCTTAATAGCTTGAAGCAGGCTCCAGGACTCTCTCTACTCCCCAGTGCCATCTCTGTCTCTGGAGGATCCTCTCCCCTGGAGCTCTGTAGAAAAGCTGCTGTTTTCCAAGTTTCATTCTTGCCTCCAGTCCCCAAAGTCAAGAGCATGTGACTTTTTTTTTCAAAAATTACTATTAATCACTCTAAGGAAACAGAGAAATGCAGGAATAACATATGCAAGAGACTGCCGAGCTTATAAAATCATACAGATTTCTTTATTCTTCTCTTTCTGACTGTGCAACACAGAGCCCTCCCCTGTTCTGTTCCTACACCTCACCTTGCTAAGGTTTCAGCAATCTTTGCAAATAAGTCTTGCCCATGCTTTAAAGGAGCACTAACGTTCTATCTTCTCCTCCTTCTCCCCACTGCCCTCTCACCCTTCCTTCCTCTCTCTTTTTCCTGTCCCTTTCCTTTATTTTCTTGCCATGCTTGAGTTGAAGGCAGGGCATATTGGAGGGCTCTGCATGTACTAAAATGAGCTACACACCCAATCCTGGGCAAGTCCTTTGAAAGAAGATGACTTCAGTCTCCTCACATCCTCAGTGTCTCGAATACATCCATGGAACACTTACTCTCCATCAGCGCTGTACAAAGAGAGCCCTGGACTACAGTCTTAGAAGTAGTCTAATGCATGCATGAATAGATCTTGGATATGTACGTTACTATGTATTGTCCTTTTCCAAGATGGGTAGAGTATGCTCCGGTAAAGGTTCTGTTGTACTGAGGATTTTTAAAACCATGTGTTTCATGTGCTACTTACTGTATGTCTACCATCAGGAATCATGCTTATCATGCAGACAGTATACAAAACGTATCTATTAAGTCATGAAATATCCTCTACCCCAAAAAGAAATGTCCTCAAGCATTTGCTTGCATGATTGACATATTCAAAACTAGTCCTCCAAGAATATTTTTCATATTCATAAAACCATTATGAGAAAAGAAATTCATTTGTTGGAATTGATTTTACTTCATTCTCAACTTCACCGTGCTCTGTGAAGTGTGTTAAAAATACCAGGCAGTGATTGCTGTAGTAGTTAAGCAGCCTTCTATAGTCCCTCACCATGAGGAGGGGGCAGGAAATGGCAAGAACAATCAACATGACATCAGGACAGCAAGAGACTTTCTAGACTGGAAGTTGAGATTAGTTTTGTTCCGTAACCATGACAGATCTCACTTTGTGGTGATAACTCCGCAAATGCATGCTGTCCTTTCAGTGAGATTTTAGTCCTGTTTACCATTGAGTGGTAAGATATCAGTTATCTCTTCCAAAATCCGGGTAGGTTTGACCATGGTGATCATGATGCTCCATGCCTTTGGAGGCTTACCATGATGCCAGGGAGATTCTGCTTCTTAGCTTTGGAGTACTGTAATGGAAAGAGAACTGCTGCATTACATTTAATCTGACTGTTTTTTTTTTTTTTTAAAAAAAAAAAAAAAAAAAAAAAAAGGAGTTGGAAACAAAACTCTCCAGAAAAAGACAGAGGTCCTGATGTCCTAGCTAATGTCCCACACCACTTCTTAAAGCAGCCACAGGGGGGATTAAAGTATAAACTTCCAACAAATGCCTTTCCAAACTCCTTTCACACAAAAACATTGAAAACTAATGCAATACCCATCAGAAATCACTGTTCATTCAATTTCATATTCCATAGTAATCGATAATTACAGTAATAGTAACTCCTCAATCCAAAGGCTGTACTGGGCTTCTCAGTGCAGTGATCATCCTTGATTACATAGCAGCCCTTGAGTGCATTTTCTTACTTTTTTGCTTTAATTTCATTTTCAATTTCTTTTCAATCTTTTTCTCTGCCTGTCCCCACTGTGTGTGTGTGTGTGTGTGTGTGTGTGTGTGTGTGTGTGTGTGTGTGTGTGTGTGATCTGCCATCATTGTGCTTGATGATAATGAAGTTAGTGAATGGAAGTAACCAAAGTGTTCCTAGTCAGTTCTAGTCCACTTCACATATCAGATTTAGTGAAAGAACCTGAGGGAAGAGAAGAGTGAAAGACTGAGGATTTGAATGGATAAGGATTAGGAAGAGGGAGATTGAGATGGGAGAGAGAGTGGGGAGAAGGGCACTGAGAGGATGGGGGAGCTGAATAAGCAGGAGGATAAAAGGAAGGAGAGGGGAGCGAGAACTGACCTGACACTTAGGCTGAGATCATAGCTTCTTGAAGCTATTCTGGCACTTACCCTAGTCTACACCCAGTTTTGTGAATGTTCTCTTAATACTAAATGAGTTATTTTCCTGTACATATACCATGCCCAGAGCTCATCCAATAGTGGAGATAGAACTTGAATATGTGTGTGTGTTTGTTGCTTAGTACATATTAGCAACATACTTTAGCCTCTGTACTTGGATATTTCTACATATTTTTAATAAATGTTTTGCAATCTCATACAATCTCAGTCAAATTTAAAAGTTTTATACTCAGACTGATACGTTGATAAAAACCAGTGACAATACGAGAATTACCAGCTTCTTATTCTTACTGCAGAAAGAGATAATTTTTGGTTCCTGATACCATTCTTGCATTTGATACTTAAAATCCAAAGTCATATTTGTGTTTCCTTGGGGTTAGAACCTCTATTTTCTTGCCCTCATTCTCTATTTTTTCTAGTTTGTATATTTATATAACACACCAGTTTATAAACATTTTTCTTAAAGATTTAGAAAATGATTTTTAAGATAATTATAAAAGAAAAAGAAAGAAAAGAATAGTTTCTAGAATCTTTTCATATTGCTAAGAGCATAAAGTTGCTTGTATAAAAAAAGGTCCGATTTGACCTAATTTAGCTGAGGAATGTGTTGGCTCATATAACTCAATTGCCACCTGGGCAAAGATGCTCCTGCTTCCAGGGGTGACAAGAATGTCAAGGCTTTGTTTTCTATTTCATCTCTGCTCATCTGTGTGGCAAGATTTTACCATCTTCTCTATCACACAAACTTCCTCAGACAGCTTGGAGCTGGAAGGATTTAACCACTGGCAATTTCAGGCAGAGTTGAGCGTCAGTGCTCAGAGGTCATCTCCCAGGAAAGAATTACTTTCTTTAGTAGGTTCTCTCTTTATTTGGAAGCTGTGCTCTTCAAAGGCCCTGCCTACAAATTCTTTCTGATGTGAAGCTACTCAACCAACCAACATAAACCAATTGGCACAAGCTGTCCGTTCTGTGCCCCTCAGCCACTCCCTGATGCACAGGCAGCCAAGTGCTTGACTCTTAGGTATTAACCACATAAACTCCAAGTTCATTTCCGCTGCCATGAAAATCTGGGTACAAGAAAACCCTTACTGGGTCATTAGAAATAAGGAATCCACTCAGTTTTGTCTCCAAGTTCACATGATTGTTCAGCCAACACGTGAAGTTCCTGTACTCTAGCAACCCCACTTACAGAATTCATCAAGAATCAAATAAAATCTATCTGCTTCTCTCAGAAGAGAATGGGAGAGGAATCAAACACAAACCCTGTGCCAAATAAATGCTACTCTCATTGACTCTTTTCCACATTGCTTTCCTAATACTGTGTGGATAGTTACTCCTGTCCTACATTCTATTTTCTAGGTTAGGCTAATATAAATTTTTGTGTTTTAAAAAACCAAAATAGAGCATGCCTTCCCCTCCACAGGGTTCTGAACCCACTAAAGATGAACAAAAATATTCGAGGGTAAATAGCTAGGTTCATGATTGAGTAAGAAAAGGAGGTTGGAGGCCTTAGCTTTTCTCTGCAAGGGATGGTTTGATTTGTAGAATCTTATAACTCTGCCCCATTTTCATCCTACCATAACCCCTGCTGCACAACATTTTTGTGTCATGAGACCCGACTAATAATTTGTGCTTACAAAGTCCATATTGTGTTTGGGTGACAGTTGCAGAATCAAGAGGAACAATTCCATTTTAAACCAGTCATTAAACACATTAGTATACTCCTAGGAATTGTGGGAAAATAATTAGTGCTGTTCAGTACGAAAAGACTGAGAATGTAAAGCTACACTCCCTCGTCAATTGTCCTGCCATTGTAATTCATGTGGAATTCATAACTGAATGAGATAAGTTGCTTCTCACCATCAACACCTGGTTGTCACCTTTCAATAAAACAAAACTATCAGGGTAGAAAGTCTATGCTCCCCAGATCACTTCTGCTCAAGCCCAGGGTAGTCAGTGGTGAAAGTAACACTGAAAAGCCCTCTGGAATGTTCAAGTATTGATGATGTCAGAGTCCCATCATGCCCCTCTTTCCGTTCTGTCTCGTCTACTTCCAAAGTCTGTTAGCCAGAATCTGGGTCCTTGTCCCTAAAGCTATTATCATTTCTAGGGACCTTCCAAAGTGTCAATGTTGCCCCAAACAATAGTATTCTACCAAGAACAGAATTTCTTCACCTTTCCCCAAAATCTTCCCAGCGTTCTTCCTTCCTGTTATTTCTGTTATGGATCCAATGTCCCTTACATTTAGATCCTCACATTTATCTCCCAATTTCACATTTATATCATATATAAATGACCTTGTTTTTCATCTTCTCTTCCAATATCTCTTTCCCTCCACTCTCGCTCCCTCCCTTCTTTCTTTCCCTCTTTTTCCCCTCCCTCCCTCTCCCTTGTGTGTGTATGAGTATGTATGTAAACACTCATGTTGACATATAGGAATACAAAAGGAGGATTTCTGGTGGCCCTGCTCTACAGCTCTATGAATTATGTCTAGGAGACAGCATTTCTTTAATTATGGAGCTAGGCTAACAGCAAGAGTACCAAGTGATCTTCCTGTCTTTGGCTCTGATGGTACTGGGATTACAGGCATATATAATCACATTCATATTTTTTCAGGAATATTGGTGTTTGGAGCTCAAATCATCAGTCTTGATCAGCAAACACCTTTATCTACTGAGCCATCTCCCCATCCCCTACGTTATGACTCTTAAAAGATGTTTTATCCCTCTTAATTCCTCTTTTCTTTTTTCCAGCATGTTTTTCCCTTCAAATTTTTTAATTTATTTAAAGCATATACTATCAGATATTATCATCCACGGTTTCATAGTACCAATGCTCTGGTTCAGAACTTACTTCCTGTAGGATGGCTGTATTTTTTTCTAGTTCCATTATGGCCCCTTTTAAAAACTTTCCAAGTGAGGCAGATCAGATTAGGCCATTGTTAGCCTCTCATGTTTTCTAACTCATTAACTACAAATTTCTTCTTTCAAAACACTTGATACAAACTGGTATTTGTAGAAATGACTAAACTGTATTTCTCCATTCTTCCCTTACCTTCTCCCCACTTTCAAAATCACCTTTCCTTTCAGCTATTTTTCTCTGAACTCCAAATCTAGCATTCATCTAGAATCAGTGACTTCTTTAATCTTCTAGCCTTATGATACTTATCACCATTACTATCTTCCCAGCCATATACTTAAATGATCTTAAGATAGCTTCATTCCCATAGTTTACCATCACAATCATGTTTATAAAAAAACTTCTAGCGTTCTTGTTCATATGAACTACTTTCATAGTCCCTACATACATGTTTCAATGCTGTGTAATTAGGTTCTACAAATGTAATGGCTTAAAATTTCTCATTTATTATCTTATAGTGCCTGTCTGTTAGTAAGAAGTCTATGCTCAGGGTACCACAAATCTGTAATCAAGTGGTATTCTAACACACATTCATCTGACTAGTGACGGGAGTGCTCCAAATTCCTCAGTTGTGGGCAGGGGTTCCTTCCTTTTGCTTATAGTTTTTGTGGAATTTGTTTTATCAAAGCCAAATAGACAAGGTACTCCTGGTGCAGGAGAATTGTCTGTATTCTGTCAATCATGTTTTAAATAAACATTGATTTGCCAGTAGCCAGGCAGGAAGTATGGGCAGAACAACCAGACAGGAAATAGAGGCAGGGCAATGAGAACAGAAGTATTCTTGAAGAAGGAAGCTTTTTCCCAAGTCCTGTCCAGACACCAAAGAAGCAGGATGTGACCTGCCCTGCTGAAAAAGGTACTGAGCCACGTGGCTAACATATACTTGAATGATGGAATAATATAAGTTATAAGAGCTAATACGAAGTTTGAGCTAATGGGCCAATCACTTTATATATAATGTAGACAATCTGTGCTAAATGGGTGGGGGACTGGGTGGGACAGAAACCCCAACAAGCAGGCCTACATGTTACATGCTGTCACATTGCAAGTCCATTTTCAGGGAAGTCTTGACCCTTCTTTGAAAAACCTTCCTTTTTTCTGCGAGTCCCAACAAGGTTCACCTGTCTTTGAATTATAACAACTTGAAATTTTTAAGTGCTTCAGGCGACCACTTGTAAAATCTCTCCATCCTTTATATTTGTTTCTCAGAGACAAGATGAAAAAAGGGAGTTGAGTATGTGAGTCATTGGAGGTTCGTTTAAGTGGGGCTGCACAGGTTTCTCCAAATGCAAATGGCCAATTCTATTTACTCTAAACCTCCAATCCAACTTATAATTTTATTGATTTATTAAAAAATTCACATGCTTGTCACATTCAAGCACATGATAATAGATGTCTAATGGATACGTAACACAGATATTATTTCCCTAGACATTCTCTCTTACTATTCAAGAATAACTATTTGCTTCTTTTCTTTATTCCCTCAAAACTCTACATCTTCCGTCAGCTCTCTCTTAGCTGATGAATATGCTTCACAATGCAGAAAGCTACCTTGTCCCTTGACTGTGAAGGCTATCAATCCTTCATTTTCATCAGTACACACACACACTGAAGTCCATCAGTCTCTTTTTTTAAGGCAAAACCTCTTCAGTTGTGCCACAAATTTCTCTCTGCCCTGCAATTCCCATTCTCAAGGAATTCGTTATCACTTGAAGTCATCTCTCTCCGCTGAATCAGTTTATCCTTCTGCCTTTAAAATCATTTATCTCCAACAACAACCTCTGCTCTGTTTTCAGAAAAACTAAAATTAGTCCACATTAGAAGTCCATACGGAAAAAAAAAATATTCTCTGCTGTCTGCAGATCTTCTTTTGCAGCCTTTCAGTTCTGTCCTTCTGCACAAAACAACTTCTCAGTTGTCTCTATTAATTCTCTGCAAGTCTTCACTTCCCTTTCTTTATGCCAGCTTCTCACCATTGGATGTTTGTGATCTTATCGTGGACATAATTAACTTTTGTACTTACTTGATTTCCAAAGTAAAAAGTCTAAGGACCAAAGCCTGATTTAGTAGTTTTTACATAATCCTATTCCATGTGGCTTGTTTCAGCTCTGAAAGAATTTTGTTCTGTTACTGACTTTAACTGGAAGTACCCAGAAAAGACTCCCTATTCTCCCAAGTCATCAGATATTAACTCATGTATAATTTATTAAAGATCCCATAGAGGACTATGAATGCTTAACATGTTTGTGAGCACTACACATCTGTGAAAAGGGAATCTTTGTTGACAAACTGACTCCACTAGACCTGCCTGTGTGCATGTTTGTGGGGGTATATTCTTAATTTCTAATTGAAGTAGGAGGACCTAGGCTACTGTAGGCTGTACCATCTCTAGACAGGTGGACGTGGGCTGTAAAAAACAGCAAGCTGAGAACACCAGGGTAAGAAAGTTAGTAAGCAACATTATTCTGTAGTCTTTCCTTCAGTTACTGCCTCCGGATTATATAGCTTGGAGTTCCCACCTTGGGTTTTCTATATGAGGTACTGTAACCTGCAATCCAAATAACCCCTTTCCCCCAGGGTTACTTTTGGTCATGGTGTTTATCACAGCAACAGAAATAAAACTAAAATAGAGTATAGGTGAAATATTATGTCTCCTACATAAATGTACATGTGGCCATATGTACATCATTTCCCCCAGTTCCACATCCTATTATGCTACAATTTGGATATAGTTAAAGATGTTCCCCAAGGTATCATGTGTGGGTAACTTGCTTGTCAGTGCTGTGATATGAAAAGAGTGAGACCCTTATGGCATGAAGGACCACAAGTAGCAGCCAAATAAGTAGGCAGTCCTTGAGTCTGTAAGGGATCTGTCCCTGGAAGGGTTGGGAGGTTTCAGACAACCATTGATCTCTTTCAAGAGCAGGTTGCAAGAGCAAACCCAACCTCTAAGCTCTCTTCTGCATTACTGATTGACTGTGAGGTCTCTTACTTTGGCACTTGTTCATGTCATCTGCCCTGAGGTCCGCATCAGGGCTAATGATGCCAGTATCATGCTATTGGATCTCAAGAACCAAGAGTCTCTTCTCTCTTTTTTTTTTTTCTAGCTCCAATATATTTTCAGAACACCAGAAACTTAGGAATTCACAGTTTCCCCAGTATAGCTCTCTTTTGGTTTTCTGTTCTTTCTGTTGTATGCAGTTCATTTCCATTCACATCTCCCTGACTCCTACTCTACCCCTGCCCACTACTCCCCATATTGTTAGAACATTTGTAACCCTCATCTTATTTTTCCATGCTTGCCTCCTCGTCCCCATCAGTATGTGCAGTGACGGGTCATGTAGTTGAGCTGAAGAGGGATTCTGCACTTGTAGAAGGTATAGGTTCTAGAGGTGGTTGATTTAAAAATTACTTCATAATTGGGATGTACCTACTCTCACCTACAACAAGCCACATTTTAGTTCTCATTTCTCTCTCTCATTTGGGATACTTCAGGTTCCAAGTTATAGGATAAGACTAGGCAAAATTGTAAAGAGCCTTAAAGAATAAGCAAATTAGTTCACACCTCACATCTAAAAGCCTTATTGTCCCTTCAGGCTTACTTCCATCTTGAAAATAAAATAGCTGTCAAGGCCTGCCTTTCTTATTTCACCAATACTGCTACAATAATATGCTTTACCCTTGGTGACTTATGCAAAACAGATTTTTGCTCACAGTTCTGCCAATTGGGTCTCTCATGGTGAAAATACAAGGAGATTTGTCATCTGAAATGACACTTTCTTAATAGATGGTACTCCTTTGTCAACAATGGACAGTCCCCTTCATCAGGGATGCTTTCATAACACTTTTCCAAAAAGTTCCACCTAAAACAATGGGTATCGATGTAGGAAATCATCTTTAACTGTTTTTTCATATTATTCATTGAGTTAAGTTCTCTCAGTCAAACCCAGAGCTCTCAGCTATGATTAATTAGGCTTGCTCTGGGATCCCACTTCCACCTCTTGAGGCTGGAATTACAGGTGGGTTGCCATGCCCACCAAACATTTGCACGGGTTTTGGGGATTCAAACTCTAATCCTCATATTTTCATGGCAAGCATTTATCCACTGAGCTATCTCCCAAGCTCCTAGAAGAGGCATTTCTTATACTAAAAATGACTTTGAAAAAAATGTATGGTTTTAATATTATCCACAATGAGAATATTTGCACATGCGCATATGTATACACACACACACACACACAGGCACACACACAAGTATACATATACAGACATGCATAGCATACATATTTACATAGATGTAAAAGTGTAGAAAAAAAGAAGTCTCCCCTCTCTTAGGACTGGAGGGGGAGAGGGGAGAGGAAGAGGAGAGCAGGAGGGAAATGGGAGGAGGGGAGGAAGTGGAAATTTTGAATGGTATTATTTGTAAAACAATAAAAAATAAAAAATAATTAAAAGAAAAAAAATAAAACAATGGGTATAGGAATAAAGATTCGATTTGAATTTTTTTAAAAAAAAAACAGCATTTAGACCAAAATAGGAAAATTTAGTATTATGCCGTTCATTTTTGTACCTTATATAATAAGAGTGTGATTTTTAAGACAATAACAACAGTTTTATGTATATTTACATGTTTCTTTTCACTCATTTGATTTATCTCAAACAAAGTGTTGACTTCCTTGGTTGAACCCTAAGTCATTGTAACAATTACTTAAACACTGTTTTGGAGGAAGTATGTAACCTAGAACAGATCAAAGTAAATCTGGGTATAAAAGTTCTTTCCAAATAACGTCAATAACCTAATGTAACATGGTGAGTTTAATATCCTCAATCATGCATGGAATATATACTACTTTCTTGATTTTGTTTAGCTTTTTGAGACAGTGTTTATTTGTAGTTTTGAAGCCTATCCTGGAACTAGCTCTTGTAGACCAGACTGGCCTCCAGCTCACAGAGATCTGCCTACCTCTACCTTCCGAGTGCTGGAATTAAAGGCCTGTGCCACTACTGCCCAGACGGAATTTGTACTTCTTTAATTAAACTCTCTCCTAGTTTACCTCTTTTCTGCTTTATCCTTTAAGGTTTTTGTCCATGTCTAAGTTATGAGCTTTAAGATTTTGCTCTGAGCCTTTCTTACAGAGCTTCTTTTCTCTCTCTCTAGATAATCCAATCTGTTCCAATTGCATCATTTATCATCTATGTGCTAATGATGCCAAAACTTTATCTCCAACTTACTTTATCTTCTTGAAGCTCACATCATATTTCTGTGTGTAAATGCATTTTGGACATGAGATGGATGCTGTACACACACATACACACACACACACATACATCCCTCACAATGTAGTAAAAAAAAGAATCAAAGAACTATACTGCTATATATGGGAGCATGTATCTATACACCTTAAAATTGCTTTATTTTAAGGAATTTGATTGCAAGATTATACAGCCTAAAAAATCCAAGGTCTGTAGGTGAGCCAGTATATCAAACCTTAAAGAATAGTAGATTGTGATGTTCAAGTCAAAGGGTGAATGTTCTAAAGTCTCTTAGTGTCGTTTGAATGCTAGCTTCTACTTAATTCCCTCATTTTTTAGAGAAGATCTGTTCCAGTCTTTAGTTGGATTAAACACACTCTAATTATGGAGGGCAGGGTCATTTTCCTCAAAGTTCATTAATATAAATGTTATTATCATCTAAAATATTACCAGAAAAATATTTGAGCAGATATCTGTACATTGTACTCCAGCCAAACCAACATATGAAATCAACCATCACAATTATTTAATGGCATACTTAATATAAAGAACATGAGGTACAAAGAAACAATTATCCCAAGGTCATGTGTAGTTAATGGTGTTTCCAGGATGAAAACTGAGCATTTTGGCTCTGGAATCCATTCTCTTTACCACTATATTACCATAAAATCGTCATCTCCAAGACTGAGCCCCATATAATTATAGATCTTATGCTGTGTTCAGTGTGTCACTGAGGCCAATGGCTTGATTATTTTACCCAAATGGCTTACTTGAACATTTCCCATAGCCCTTTTCATCACTCTACATCATGTTATGAAGTCGTCCGCATTGATACAGCAGACAATAAACATTTGTTGGGCTGGTGCATCCCATTACTATTTCTTACATATTGAACATATACATTTTAAGTTGTTAAAATTTGGCTCAAATATGCTACACTCAAGAGGAAGTCCATGACAATATATTTCATCATTAAAATAAAGAGAAAATACTTATTGCCTCTTAATATTTATGAACACACTCTGTATGTTTTGGTAGTCACTACTTAAGTCATCAGTCAATACATTGCCACATGGAACTGGTGATCCAGTAGATCAATCAGGAAGATATTGAGTTTCATCCAGATGGATGAGCAAAATACACTCTATTCACACTGTCATTGTTATCCAAGAATATCTAAGTGGTAAGTTTCATGAGCAATGGAAATGGAAGTCTTCACACAGAAATCATGGTTTCAGGTATTCAACAACAGAAGGAAAAGAAGACTAAAATTGTCTTAACTACCTTTTATGTTGATGTCACAAAATTTATAATAGGAGACAGCTATCAGAGGAAAGATTTATTTAGACTATGTCTCAGTGTATGGCAATCTACCACAGTGTTGAAGGCACAATAAAAAGGCTCTTTTGATGGAAACAGGAGTGGAAAGCAACATCTATTTACAAGAGGGTGAACCAGAAAGCAGAGTGAAAGGCCAAATCATGGGAGAGCATAACACTAAAAGGCCTGCACATACTTGCCTCTTTCTTGCATCTAAGCCTCAGCCTCCATAACTTTCAAAATCATTCCCCAGTAGGGACTGAGACTTCAATATGATTCTATGAGGTTCATTTCTGATTCAAAGCCTAGTAAGACTCCACATTGCAAAAGACAAAATAGAAGCTGATAATGATAGAGGGGGTCTAAGGTTTGGTCATGAGAGCAGAATTGTTAATCATTGAAGAGTAGAGCAGTAATAATTATAGGAGGCCAGCCTCTTGGGAGAAGATTTAGTCTAATTTTCCAAGCATATAACTATGCTCTACTCATGTGTAGCCATGCACAATACTGTTCCTCAGTGAGCCCAAAAGGGATGCCAAGGAAGAATCAACCTAGTCACAGTGGAGTAGGCAACCATGAACCAATCATACCATTAGAGGTGCTGGGAGGTACTGATAACAAACAGTTCTGCAAAGTATGGCCCAGCGGAAGTCCTTTCCTCTTAAGTTTTCAATTGCCTTTTCCTGCCATCAACACCCAGCCGACAGTATGCCCTGCCGGTCCAGAAGACGCTGTGTGGGTACAGTGCACTAGGCTTTGAATTCTTTCTACCTGTCCTTCAATTAGGATCCACTTCTCTCCCACCCATGGCCACACTAAAACATTGTAGGTAAGAGCAAGCAAATTGCAAACTGCCTGGGGCCAAATCCTGCCTGTTCCACATACTTGCCAGCAGAATGTGGGTGAGTTATACAGGTTTCTCTGACTCATAATCTTTGGTTATAAAAGTATAAAAGTAAGAGCATCTATACATCACTATTATGGTTAAAATTAATAAACTAACACGCATGGTGTCTTAGAAGAGTGCTTAAAACATTGTAGACCCTGTTGTGGAGCTGGCTATTATATTTCAATGTGGGATACACACCCACACACCTAAATAACTCTCTGGAGCTCTCTGTCACAGCACCAGTCACAGCGTGGAATTTGTACTTTATTTGTATAGACTTCCATTAATTCTAAGGTCCTTGAAGACACACATTATATTCTCCATAGTCTTGAATAATGTAGCAAGGTGTCCAGGACTAGCTGTATGTGAAGTACTTGTGGGTGAATCAATTAAATCCCCGGAGGCATACAATACCACTGTCCTTGTGTCTCTCAATATACAAAGGAATATATTAGAGTGTCAAGATTTTCTAAAAACTTGGGAAACAAATGAAGAAATACAAAAGTGATTCTCAAGCTCTTGGGCCCATGCCACCAAGAGCAAAAGACAATGCTTTGAAATGGAAGCCTCGAGTTGCGCCTGCTTTGTTTAAAATTTTCAATATATTACAGTAATTAAACTCCTTCATGACCTCATTGAAATCCTGTAAGCCTTAATTAATGCTGGTAAAAAACCTTTTGCAGTCCTCTGATGAGAGGCACCAGAGAAGTTAAGGAATCGTTATTATCGCTGATGCCATCTGAAATGACTGCAAGCCATTTGCCGCACCTGAACTTGCTGATTAAATCATAGCTAGGACCATGCTGAAATATAAGCAAAACCCATCCCTTCAGTGTAGTAGCTCATTCTTACTTTTAAAGTTATAGACATAGACACATACACAGCTTTTTCAATGATAATCTCTTTATCAGGGGAAGTATTCGAAGAGATGACAGAGGGCATTGACCAACATGATGGGAGATCACTGGCCTCAGCTGTCCTACTTTCAGTTTGTCCTTAACAAATGTCTCACCATGAATTTTGTAGTCAGACATGGGCTGGGAAAATAGCTGGATAATTTAACTTTCTTGCAACTTTGTTTCTCATACCTTGCCTATATGTATACTATTGTCTAGATTCCGTGGGGAGTAAGGGCTATGTATATCAATGCAAGACTAAACATGTGTTTAATGAGAATATAAAGATATGTATATACAGTTTTAGTGTATGAGCGACTTTACAAAAATTTATATGAAACAGTTAAATTATAATATTACTATCATTTAAGATTGATCGCTTCTATCTTTTGAGTTGCCGTCATTCCATCATCCTGAACAACGTATTCCCCAAGAGTTCTGAGTAACTGCATTTTACTGTGTTGTCTCCTTGACTAACAATTCTGATTTTGAAAGGCTCTCAATCATAAAGTCAGACCAAAACTTTTGTCTAAAATATTGTGTTTATATATGCTTTGCAACAAACCCTCTCAAATTTTAGTAGCACAGTGTCCATTTCATTTTATTTTTTGCATACTTTTTCTGTTTCAGTTAATTTTTGCAAACCAACCACAGTTTCTCCTCCCTCCCCTCCTCCTCCTCAACTCCCCCAAACCCACATCCATCCCCCCATCCACTCCTTAGAAAGGATGAATCAGCAAGGCCTGGCACATTCAGTTGAGACAGGAACAAGATCTTCCTCCCCCCCTCAAAGATGACCAAGGCATCTCACCATATGGAATGGGCTTCAAGAAGACAGCTCATGCACCAGGGATAGATGCTGGTTCCACTGCCAGGGATCCCACAAACAGACCAGACTGTAAAACTGTTACCCACATGCAGATGGCCTAGTTTGGTCCCATGCAGGCTCTCGAGCTGTCGGTCTAGTGTCCTTGTACTCCCATTAGTTCAGGTCATCTGTGTCTGTGGATTTCCCTATCATGATCTTGACCACCACCCCCCACACCAGCCCTGCTCCTATAAGCCCTTGCCCTCTCTCTCTTCGACTGGACTCCCATTGTTCAGCCTGGTGCCTGGATCATCTTCAATCAATTACTGAATGAAGGTTTTAAGATGATTGTTAGGGTAATCATCTTAATCTGATTAGAGGGCCAGGTCAGTTCAGGCACCTTCTCCACTGTTGCCAGGGGTCTTAGTTGAGGTCATCCTTGTGAATTCCTGGGAATGTCCCTAGGGTCAGGTTTTTCCTTAGCTCAGTAATGGCTACCTCTGTTTAGATATCTCTTTCATTGCTCTCTCACTCTATCCCTCCCCCACCGCAGCCATCCGGTTTCCTCATGTTCTCACCCCACATCTCCTTCTTTTTATTGCCCCCTGCTATATCATTTTCCCAGGAGATTCATTTTATTATGCTCACGGTCATGCAGAGGTGAGATGA
Source organism: Arvicola amphibius (assembly GCF_903992535.2). Taxonomy (NCBI): domain Eukaryota; kingdom Metazoa; phylum Chordata; class Mammalia; order Rodentia; family Cricetidae; genus Arvicola; species Arvicola amphibius. The sequence continues at coordinate 49,706,275 of NC_052047.1, read as the reverse complement.
TGGTTTGATCTTTAGTGACTGAGATCACAGTTAATTGCTCTAGTGGCTAGATTAACTTTGAACCATTATTCAATATGGACCATATGCCAAGAATGTTTCTTCTCTCAGTGGTCTTCTTTACTATTCTATATGTTTTTTTTTTCTCAGAATGGACTAGCCACAATGGTTTCTTTTTTTCCTTTTTTATTGATTTTTATTGAGCTTAACACTTTTCTCTGATCCCCTCCCTGCCTCTCCTCTTCCCTGCAACCCTTCCCCAAGGAGAGATGGCTCAGCCATTACCAGCAGCCACAATGGTTTCTTAATTCAAATTTCCAGTACTGGTTTGGGATGGATGGTACCACATATGCTGGCAGACCATTCCTCTCTCTCCCTTCAAAGTCACTGTATTACATCTTGGGCTTTACCAAAGAGGGCTGTTCTCAGAATTTCTTCTCACCTGACTTCTTCTAGAAGAGTGATTATAATAATACATTTAACAAAAGCTAGAAAGGAGTTTCTGCTATGTTTTTTAAAGTTCATGAGACAAAAGTGGGATGATTGTATTGAGTCCTTTTCATGAGTGCATATCTTCATTTCATACTGTGTTATAGGTATGTTTATTATTTTCATAAAGAGTCTGAACAATTCTAGGGTATTTCTAGAGAGACAGAGTTTTCCTTGAACAATGTCTAAAGGTAATAATTACATCTACGAAGCCAGTAGGATGCAGAGACAATGGTATCAGTCTGTTTTACACTTAGAATGTAGCTCTAATTGTTCTTTCTTTTGAAGTCATTGAGATCAAGTTAGTAATGTTGCTAATATTTTCACATCTCATGATTCTGTGTTTCTTTTCAAACAGGTAGACATTGTGGAGTCTGAAACTATATACTTACCAACCAACTAGACTCTCAGACTCAAAGAAAGTTGTCTCTGATAAATATCTACTATGATAGATCAACAGAGGCCCTGATTATGCGAAAACAACTTTCACATAGTAGGGTTTTCTAGATTTGTGTACAACCTAAGTGAATGATGCTAAATTCTACCAAATCTCAGTGGCAGACTCTCCAGAGCCCTCCTCAGTTCATACCACTCTCCATTCCTATGCTTGCCCTTCACACTTTGTTTTCCTGACTTTGGGCAGTGTTTGGCAAAAGTGAGCAAACTGGTCTTGAGCTTGCCTCTCTTTTGATTGCTGAAGCACAACCTTCTGGCTTATCTCAATGTCCCAACAGATTCTTGAGTCTCCTTCAAGGCATTTCTGTCTATTATTTGGTCTTTAAATATTTGCTTAATATAATCCTCTTCCATATATATGATGCCTGTGCTACAAGTTTCAATTTTCATCAACTTGGCATACAGTCAGGAAATATTTGTCAGGCACCCCTGTCTCTTCTGGACTATGGATGGACACCCTGAGTGAGTGCAAATCTATGGCTTACTGTTATCTACTGAGTTTCAGATGTCTATGTAGAATTATATACTAAACATACCCTATGGCAGTCTACAGTTTGTTAGTACTCCAGGGTGTCGTGGGCTGCAGGAAGAGTCTTCCTGTAGCTGTGAGACATTCTGTCTCTCTTAATGCAGGACTCAAAGTCAACTTGTCCAAATTAAAGTGTTCTGCACTGCCCAAATGAGCATTATGAGCATTGTTCCTCTCATGCTGTCTAGCTCAGTGAATGAGACTCAAACTTGGCAAGTTGTGGGATCACTGTGAGTCATCATGATCTTCAAGCTAAAAATAAAAGACAGAATGGCATCATCCTTAAAGGAATATAAAGAAGATTAAGTGAAATAATAAAGATAAAACACTCACCCTAATATCTGGCATATATTAAATATTCAATTACTCCCCATCCATTAATGTCAAAACCAGAAACCAGTTCCTCATCTTGAATCGTTTTAAAGATTCAATTCTTTCAGCAAATTCAAACAAACAAAAAAGACTCTTTATATACTCCCACTCTCATTATTTTTTCCATTGCCTTACTGTTCTCCAATAGAGTACACCTTGTTTCTGTTTTATTCTCCTTACTCATCTTCTTGATATTAGATATCTGTTGTCTATTTTTTTCTGCCTTCCTCCTATTCAGAGTTCAAGATCTTATTAAATATCCTGATGCCCTACTTGGTACCCAGCACAGGCTTTCTACGGCATTCAGTGCTAAAGTCCAAACTGTTGAGCTTTGGCACTTCATGACACAATCCCTGCTTAGCATGCACTGCCTTCCCTTTGCACTCTCATCCAGACAAACCCAACTTCTCCCAGTTCCCTTGGCACAGGCTATTTCTATTGCTGAAAATATCCCCCTCTCCTGTCTTTAATTTACTCTTGCTTCCCTTTATGAGTTTAGTGTGCAGGTAATCTTTATGGGGAAAGTCTGCCTGGTCACTGAGTCTGAATTTGGAGTGTGTACCTCTTGTACCTGGCTAAATGTCTGCTTCCTCTGAGCAGAAATTTCATTTCATCTGCCTTTGTATTCTTGGTGCCAAGCACAAGGCCTAGACTGCATATGATGATGGACACAAACTGAGAATGAACAAATGAAAACTTTCTCATATAACTGAATGCAATCCAGAAACTAATTGAAGGTATTATAACTGTATAGAGAATTTTTCAGACTGCATTAGGGTACTAGTAGTAGCCATAGTATGGGGAAAACTTTAATGACAATCTGCATTCCTTTCTAGAATTTTAATGAATTTGAGTGGTATGGAAGGTCCTTCTTCTGTCTATGTGTTGCTTTTATTGGTTAATAAATAAAGAAACTGGCTTGGCCTATAGCAAGGTAAAACTTAGCTAGGTGGGAAAGCTAGGCTGAATGCTGGGAAAAAAGAGGTGGAGTCTGAGAGAAGCCATGTAGCCTGCTGGAGCCAGACAGAATTTTACTTGGTAAGCTACAGCAATGTGGCGATACACAGATTAATAGAAATGGGTTAAATTAAATATAAGAGTTAGCCAATAAGAAGATGGAGCTAATGGTTCAAGCAGTGATTTAAATAACATGGTTTCTGTGTGATTATTTTGTGTCTAAGCAGCTGGGAACAAACGAGCAGCCTCCTGCAACATTTGAAAATGGTTATCGAGTAGTGAGATTTGAGACAGAGGTCTACTGACATAAAATGTTAATATTCTTCTATAAGGAAGCATATTTTACTTGAATGATAGCATAAATAAATATAAGAGCCCATCAACTTATAACTGAAATACAAGAATCTTCTCTACAAACATTAGATTCACATTGGCTATCTTAAACATTTGTGGCTAATGAAAAGACAAACAAAGAAAGAAAATTATTTAACCCCCAGATGTTGATTTAACACAAAGATCACACTGACTATATAGGGATGGGTAAATGAGTAAGAATAAATATTGTAGTAAAAACAAAAATTATGAAAAAATTAACATGTGTCCCTAAAGAGTGTCTTCTGTAGGAAAATTTGCACATGACTGGGAGTGGGTATAACTCTGTTAGTGAAAAAAAAGACATGGAAGACCTGCTCAGGATTAAATTCTTACTTTCTTTCAGAATAGACAAGCATGTATGTACATACATATATCATATTCATAAATGAACATACATACCCAAATGGGACTCATTTACTAATAGAGCCACAGCATAGCTTTCATTAAGGATCACACACTGAAATAGTCATACCTGCCTAGTAGCATGCTTATACATGCATTTGAAAAATATTTTCATGTACAAAATATATACATCCTCTTCCAATTTTCTTCCAAAGATGTGGAAAGTCAAGGCACTGACTGTCCTCTGTGGTGCTCGCATTAAAAAGTTTTAGCTGAGCCTATGTTTACTTTTGTAGCTCATGTCTCCTTGTAACCTGGGGGTCTATTCTTCATGTTGCTTGGGTATATAAGCAGAGCATTGTTTTGACACTTCCAAGGTGTGACTCATCAGAAGAGCCTGAAAACATAACATACAATAGAAACGACAGGGTCCCATGATATGAAGTGATGGTGTACATGAAGTTCCTAATACAATCACTGTGTATCACTGAGAATAGACTACTAAGGACTCATAACCAATATGTGATAGGAAAAAGGTGTCTAATAAAATGGTTTTCTGATGATGAACACCAGTGAAATACTGGTTTTCAGTGAAGTGAAAACAACGCCACAAAGAAGGTGATTATGTGTTTATGTTTTTCTTGCTTATTTACTTATTTTTATTTAATTTACATATTTTACATAGATTCATTATAAACACAAATTGCATTTTTCATGGTCCTTCTCAATAATGTGAACTGAGATCATTACAACTGGATGAAGAGCTTGCTGGCTCAGACTGCTAAATAGCAACATTTCATTGTTTATTTTTTTACCAAATGAAATTAAAATCCTAAGTAGTCTTTTTAAATTTGCTCATGATAGCACAGTCTGCATGTATACAAATTATAAACAGATTATAAAATGAACAGATACAAATTTATACCAGTATCATTGCTTACCTCATCTCACAATAGTGAATCAAGATGAAAGAAATACCCTTATTTGTCAGGACTCATTTTTTTCAGCTCTGTGAAGACAAGTATGGAGAGACAAGGTAGTGTAGTAACTGGGTCTAGAAAACTCTTCAAGTATAAGTTTCTTATCAGTTTCCTCCTGTATACCTATTGCTGATATGAAATACAGTGATGAGTCTCATCTATACATTTTCAAATAAATAGAATATAAAACAAATTGCCAAATATTTTTCTTAAATATATTTTTATGATTTGAGAATTTACTGCATGTATATATTGTAATTTTACCATATTCACATTCTGTTCCTCCATTCCAAACCCTCCTTCAACAACATCCCCCTTCGAACTTCATGTCCTCTTTATTGTTTATCATCCACTGAGTTCACTTAGTAATACTCATATGCAAATTGATATGGACATATACTCTAGCATGGGCAACCTACTAGGGGATACAGACCTGAAGAAGACACAATCTTTCTTCCACATCAGCTGCCAACTAGTGGTAGGGCCTCAAGAATTCCTCCTAATCCATTTTAGAATTTTCACTGGCTTGATTATATGCAGGTCTTGTGTAGGCAACCACAACTATAGTAAGTTCATGGGTACAATGACCTTGTCATGTCCAGAAGACTTTGCTTCACAGCAATCCTACCCCAATATTACAACTTTCCTGCTCATCTTCCTCAATGTTGCCTGAGTTTTGGGGGAGGAGGACTGGTGTAGGAGGTCCTTCTGTATTTGTGTTGTTTTCATTGGTTATTTAAGAAACTGCCTTGGCCAGTTGATAGGGTGGAACTCAGGTAGGTGGGGAAGACAGAGCAGAATGCTGGGAAGAATAGTAGAGTCAGGCAGACACCACAGTTCTCCTGCCCAAGACGGATGCTGGTTAGAATCTTTCCCAGTAAGCCATAACCTCGTGGTGTTACACAGATTGGTAGAAATGGGTTAGAACAGGATGTGAGAGTTAGCCAAGAAGAGGCTAGATATAATGGGCCAGGCAGTAATTTAATTAATACAATTTCTTTGTGATTATTTCGGATGTAAGCCAGCTGGGCGGCTGTGACCAAAAGCAGGCCCTCTTCTCCCACTACAGATGTTACATTAAGGGATAAGTATTTCACTATCACTTATTCTCAGTTCTTTGATGAATTGTGATTCTCTGTAGTAGCTGCTTTCAACTACAAAAGAAACTATGTTAATAAAGGCTGAGAGATTCACTATTCTAAGAGTATAAAGATAAGGGTGTAGAAGAAATTTTGGTACTAAAACCATTTAGAAAATTAATAGTGGTTTCTATCCTAGCTAGGATCTATATCTTCGAGAGCCATTTGGTTTTGGCTAGGTTTATAGTTTAACCACTGTAAAACATTCATATTTTTATTCCACAAATGACCAAATTTTGCTGGAGCAGTGTTTTGTAGCTTGCAAAGAGCATAGTTGAGTAGGACTGTTAATGTTTTTGTTTTCTGCTTGTAGTCTCTGATATCATGAAAACTAGGGAGTAGCAAGGTAACGTCCAGATGTATACTAACTTGTATTTTCCTTGTCTTATAATTAAAGTGTATAGTGTCTTCAGTATTAAGGTTTTAAGAGCTAGTTGTGTTGGTTGGTAACCAACAGCAATGGCAATATCCTCTATTGTTTTGGGAGTGTGTGATCTACTATAATGAACACCTATTGAAAGATATCCCATATCTGTCATTCATCTTTTTGTTTACTAATCTATGGTATCTGGGAAAACCATGATCCAAAATTGCCAAATATTAATTTACTCAGATATTTTGTTCAAGTACCCTTTATAAATGTGCTCCTCAGTCACACTATGCCTTTACACAGATATAAAATCACTACAATTATTATCAGAAACAAACATTCTTTAAATGTATGTACTTTTACCTTTGACAACTTTTAGAAGTCCTTAAATTCTCATTTATAGGATATATACATTTGAAAGTAGTTTTAACATGCCATTCTTGAGGGTTAATTTCATTTTCTCCTCACCCCAACCACATTCTATAAAGTAATGACCTGGAAAATAAGAGTTTAATATAATAGTCAAGTCTGGTATCGCAATAATTTCTCATTTTTATATAAGTTGGATTAACCCTGTATAGAAACTATCTCCACTTATTGTTTTCTACGTACTTAAAGACAAAATATGACTTTTAAAACAGGAAGCATATGGTCTTTAAATGAAAGTTACTGTGAATATTATATATAAATTTGATTATAATTAAAATATTCTCTTAATGCCAAAATAATGAGGAAAATAATTATTTCATTTCTCCTGTGACTTAAGAACTCTGTGGCATTTACCAGTAATGAACCAACTAAGAAGAAATAAGGAAAATAATCCCATTCACATTAGCCACAAAAGAAAAATATAGGAGATGAAATACATTTACAATGAAAAGTATAAGATACTGAAGAAGAAAACTGAAGAAGACACTAGATGGAAGAACTTTGAATGCTCATACATTTGTAGACATAACATTTAAATTTATGCTGCAGTTAGCAGAACTAAAACAACATGATACACACACAAACATGCACACCAAGTTCAAGAGAGAGATAAATAGGATAGCAATTTTGTAAATGATTCTAGGAAAACTGGATATCTGTATAAAGAATATTAAAGCTCAATGCCTATCTCTTTACCATTCACCAAAATTACCTGTAAATGGACCAAACACTTTAATGTATAACCTGCAACTACTAAAGGAAACCCTTTAAAATCAAACCAAAGTCAATGACTTTATGTATAGAGTTGTGATAAATCAGAAAATAATAGTGAGATTTAACAAATGGAGCTACATTAAATTAAATAACTTTTGCAAAACACAGTAAGCAATTTACTGTGTTAAGAGAGCCTGAACAAATAACATAAACAATTTGTCTGCTAGTCATCTGATAGAAGATTAGTATCCAGACTATATGAAAAACACACATCAAAATATGAAAAGAACAATGATATAGTTAATAATTAAGCAAATTAATCAAACTGTTATTTTTAAAAGAGATACAAAAGCCAATAAATACATGAAAGTATGTCAGTCATAGTTAGTTATGGAGAAAATGGAGATCAAAATTGTACAAGATCCCATTTTATCCAAGTCAGAAAGGCTATCATCATAAAAAAAAGTACAAAAATGTTTCTAGTAAGAATGTTTGGTAAAAGGAATGGAATGTTTATACACTGTTGCTGGTGATGTTAGATTATTAGTAGAGTCACTGTATAATATAGTAGAAATGTTTCTCAGAAAACTGAATCACTACTATTGATCTAGTTATGTATCTCTCTTGTATATCACCAAGAGAAATCATAGCATTCATAAAGTAAACATGCTTATAAACCCATGTTTAGCACTAAAAAAGTTACAGAATTAGTCTATGTGCTCACTAATGAAAATGCATCAAAAATGTGATGCACATATATGATAGTTACTATTAACTCTCACTTTGATTTAATTATTTGGGACTAGAGACTCAGTGAAAGACTGTCTAGATCAGGTGAGTCTGTGGGCCAGTCTATTTACAGTGAGTCTGTGGGAATTGTCTTGATTGTGTTAATTGAAGTATGAATATAAATATCTATTATGGTCAGCACCATTTCCTTGTTTGAGATCTTGGACTGTATAAGAAGGCATAAAAGAGAAGAAATATTCATTGTGGACCTCACTCCTTTGTTTGGGGTTCTGGATTATGTAAATTAAGAAGAGGTGAGCTGAGCACAGTATATATTCATTCTCTCTCTACTCTTGACTGTAGTTGTGAGTAGTTGCTTCAAGTTAACACTTCTTTGATTTCCTAGCAAGAATAGAATGCAAGCAAACTACATGTAAGTTATATAAGCCCTCTTTCCCTTAATGTTGCTTTGTTTTTGAAAGGTTATTTTTTTCTCACAACAACAAATAATAAAGTCAGGATAACACACAAAAAGAATATTCAGCCTAAACAAGAACAAAATATTGTGTTTTTCTTTCCTTAAATGGAGCTAGAAATCATGATGTTAAGTACAATAAACAAGATTAGAAAGACAAGTATCACACTATTTCTCTCCTATGTAGAACCTAGTCTGTTTAGTCCCTCAAGAAGTTGGGATGAATGCATTTTTCATTATGAGATGGTTGTGAGCCCATTGTCCCAGAGAAGAGATATGATGGTTTGAGTGTGAAACGTCCCTCACATGATCATATGTTTGAACACTGGTTCTCCAGGTGCTGATCCTGTTTTGGCAGGTTGTAGAACCTTAGAAAATAAAATCTCAGTAGCAGAAATAGGTCACTGTGGGGAGGTCCTTAAGTTTTCATAGCCCAGCTCCACTTATCTACTCTATGCTCCAGATTCTGCAATGTGACCAGCTGCCTTCTGCTCACATCACAGTGCCTTTCCTACTATGAAGGGCTTTGTCTCTTCAAACTAGTAGGCAAAATATGCCTCTTTTCCTTAAAATGTTTCTTGTCAGGAATTTAATCTTATCCTCTATTCATATTTCCTATTAAAAAAGGTATGCTGTTTAAAGCATTGAAATTATGTTTTATTAAGAAAAATTATATTAAATTTTTCTTAGATCTTGATTCTGTTATTTTTTATGATGAAAAGCTTTTAGCCAAATATGAATTTTACCTGCTTATGATCCTTCCGTTTTATCATCTTGGCCATGGTGCCTGCATGTGTGTCTGATGTGGGAGGGTCTTCTGTTTGAGTTGATTTCATTGGTTAATAAAGAAACTGCCTTGGCCCATTTGATAGGTCAGCTCTTAGGTGGGTGGAGTAGACAGAACAGGATGCTGGGATTGAGGCAGATGCCTCGGGCAAACACCATGCCTCTCCTCTCTGAGACAGTAGCCATGAAGCCAGCCACCAGGTCAGACATGCTGAATCTTTCCTGGTAAGACACCACCTCATGGTGCTACACACGTTACTAAATATGGGTTAAAGCAAGATGTGAGAATTAGTTAATAAGAGGCTGAAACTAATGGGCCAGGCAGTGTTTAAATGAATACAGTTTGTGTGTTGTTATTTCAGCTAGCCAGGCAGCTGGGAGCCAGGTGTGATGAAAATCAGGCCTGCCCTCAGCTCTCACTACATGTGTCCACCCATCATAAGACTTACCTATAATTTTCTCTTTACCTTTGGTTTTGAGCAATTCGTATTGTGGTTTGGGAATAATCTTCTGAATGCTTCTATTTTTAAATTTGAATCATTTTCACTTGGGGCCTGTTGAGCTTCATGAATCTTTTGTTTACAGTTACCTAAAGTTTTGAGAAATTTTTGACTATCAATGCTAAAAATTCCTTTTCTGTCTCATCGCTTTTGGGGCATGTTCAATACAATTACATCACATTCATTTTTAATATTTATATTTCTCCTTTGATAATTTCATGGAGGTATATGATATATCTGGGCCATTGTTACTACCCCTTATCCTTCTTTACTCCTTCTCTCCCCTTCTATTTCTCCCTTACTTTTTCTCAACAAGTTCCCTTCTTACTTTCATTTATATTTATGACCCACTGTTTTCATTTAAGGTTGCCTGCACGAACAAAGGCATGAGGTTATTTACCAGAAACTAACTAGAAGCTACACAACTAAAGGAAAATAATTCAGTCTCCTCTCTTCCAGCAGCTATTAACTGCCAAAAGTTCCTCAGCAGGAGACTGGGCCTCTTGAGCCTGTCCCTTGGCCATGATGGAGTGTTGACAAGCCTGATATTTTTCACATGAAAACAATTTAAGCCTTTAAGATCTCTTTTTGTACAATTTCAGGTATATTATAATATATTTTGATCAAATTCAACTTTGTTATTTTTCCCCTATTGAACCATTCATCTTTCCAACTAGTCCACCCCTACTCTCATGTCTTTTGTACATGACTTTAATTAGGGTTGCTTGTATCAGCATGGAGTTTGGCCAACTTAAAGTGGCTATTCTAATGAAGAAAATGCTTTACCTTCCCTGGGAAACACGTTATCTGCCAATAGCTCTTTAGTGACATGTAAGGCTGAATAAGTCCCTCCCCATCCATGATGGAGTGTTAACGGGCCCAACGTAGGGTTGGTCTCATGCAGATAGCTATAGCTGTTGTGGCTTCATGAGAAGTCAAGCCTTCCTTCCTTAGAAAATTTGAGGCAAGAGCACATAAGTATTTTGTCTAGTAATACTCTCCATTTTTGAGGCAAAGCATTATTCCCCAAATGGCCCTGTGTATCTTGTTTGCAATCAGGCTGTCATAAATGAAAGCTGTTTGCAGATTTGTGAGAGTATGCAATATTCTTCCTTCTAATTCCCACTGATAGGTGATTGCTCCATCTTTCGGTTATCCTGTACATGTTCTGTTCTTTCTACCAGAGCAAAATCCCCACAAGGTACCTCTTTTCACATCCCCAGCATTTTTCTCTTTGCAGCTGCTTTCTATTTGATAGTCTACTGCATGAATTCTTGCCACCTCAATCTGTCTGGGCTCTCAGCTCTCCCTGTAACCTATGCTGTCCTCCAAGGTTGTGTTCCTTTTCGTGTGCTATGACCAATGAGTTCTCACTTTGTTTTCTCCCTTTTCCACTGTACTTCTGCATACCCTATCAACGTCTCTGAATATTGAAGGACCCCGGAGACTGTTCCTGTTTTCTTTCATTATTCATTTATTTACTGTTATCATTTTATCTCATTTATATGCTAATGACTCTCCAATTTACATTTTTACCTTAGACATCTCATCTAAAATACACTTAACACGCTTAATTTTAGGCTTCCATGTATATCTTAAGCCAGGTACTTTAAGGTAACATAACCCAATCTAAATCATGATCCCTTCCTCAGAAGAGTCTTTCCCATCAAATCTTCCCAGTGGCAGTTGGTGGTTATACCAAACATCCCTCCCATTTCCTGAGGCTCAAACCCCTGGAAAGTCCTTGATATTAGAATTTCTTTCATGATATGTTAGGAATATAGTTTAGATAGTCTAACATGCACAAAGACTTAGCCCCCATTCCCTTCACATATTTAACTTTAAAGATTTCCTTTACATTCTTTGTCTAATCTTTCAACCATACTGCTAATTTTATATTCAAAATATATCTCAAACTTATAAAAATAGAAAAAAATTAAACAATCTCTCATAATTTTATCCATATAAACAACATGTCTAGGTCAACCCATCCTCCAACTTTCCCTCTTCCACTTTCTTGGGTACCTCCAATAGGTCACCTCCTCTTCATGTCCCATTTCCTCTTCTTTTTTTTTTTCAGTGCGCCTAAGTGTGTTGATCAATAAAATGATGACTGATCATATTGAGTCTATCCTGTTTAGCTTTTTGTAGGTCACCATAGCTGCACTGAGCTCATGGGTTCACCAGTCCTGCCATGTCTAGAAGACAGCATTTCATAACACCCTTCCTGACCCTCAGGGATAAGGTTGTGACACAGATGTCCCATTTAGAGTTGAGCTATCAAAGAGTCCCCAGTTCTCAGCACTTTGAGCAGAAAAACTTCTATGTACAAACTGTCTTTGCAAGCAACATTACCTCTTTTTCAGCATGTTATTCAAAATTATAATCATATATACTTAATATAAAGTAGGTATCTGTGCCTTTAAGAAAGGTTAAATTTAATTAATTTAAATAAATTCAGGGATTATGTTTAGTATTAACATTGGAAATTATTTTTATAGGTATAAATAGCTAAGGAATTTCATCTTAAGACCTATGCAAAATTTTATTTTATTATACTTTCAACAAAGTGTTGATAATCAACTGATTTTAGATTTACAGAAAAGTGGCAAAGATAGTTCAGAGTTGTGTCTCTGTGTTATTTGCCTAGGTTTAGTATCTCCCAATATTATCATTTACTTGTACTTGTGTGAAATCTAATAAAACAGTCAATGTTGTATATTATTACTTAACTGATCTATAGTTATTTGTATGTCATTAGTTTTTATGCTAACCTTTTCTGTGTGCTCTGGAGACAATTACATTGTCTTAGTGTACCATGTTGCCTAGAGCCCCCTAGGTCGTTGCATTTTTCCCACTCTCCTTACCTCTCATTATTTTAATGGTTATTAAGAGTTCTGGTAAGATATTTTGTAGAGCATTCCCCAAATTTGGGTTGTTTAGTGTGTTTCTTGTAAATAGAATAGGCCTATGGGATTTGGGAGACTATATCAGAATACTACCTTCATTCCCTTGTACCAGAAGGTGCCTAATTTCTGTATGACACCTGTGATAATATTCACCAGGCTGAATGCCAGGGTCAGTGACTGGAGAGTTCCTTTCCCCGCTTCATATATTCTATTTTCTCAAAGCAAGTAGATTTGCCTTATTCCCACTGAACACTTAGAGATTATTTACATCTTTCTGCAAGAAAGATTTATCTATTGTCCATTTTTGTATTTTTAAATTTCCTATATCATGATGATACATGGCTGTTTATTTCATGATTTGGTTTATTTCTATAATCCATTTATAGAGTTTATTCCCTTGTTCTACTTATTCTATCTTAGTCTTTTGGGGCTTTTTGCTGTTTGTTTCCTCTGCCCTTTGACACAACCCTACACTTTTTTCACCACGTCTTCAAACATTTTCCTCGCAAAGAATGAAAAAAAAAAGTAATAACTGAAGAATGTTTAGCGTCTTAACACTGTGCCCTTCATGAGAGCAACACATTTGTCATTGGCTTCAATTACTGCTGTAGCAGGATGCCTTAGGGACAGCTGTTTAATTGGGTTAGAATGCTCTGGTAAAGTGTTGTTCTTAAGTCTAGCTCAAGGCTGGCTGCTGCTTTGGAAATCCCCAATCTACATAACCTTCTTGAATTCCTCATTTTATCAGAGACACCAATGATATTTACCACAAAACAAGCAGGTGTGTGAAAATATGCTCTACCTTACACGCATTCCTACTGCAACCTTTATACGTACATTTTCAAAGTTTAGCAGTAACACTCTTTAAGGAAAATATAGTTGGCAAAATATTTGTATTTTGTCCATCAGATATGGTTGTGAAAGGATGTTTTTAAATACAAAAATAAAAACAAACAGTATAGTTGGAACTATAAAGAGAAGTAGATGGCAAAGGCCATATTGTAGGTGCCTTTTATACTTTTTGCCCTATCTAGTGTTGTTATCATCCAGAATATATGAATATGCATATAATCACATAAGCCATAACCTGCTTGGTTTAACTGGATCGTGATAATGTGGGTTTATCGGCAGCAAGGACACACGGTATGTGTATATATATGAAATTAGAGAATACAGTATAATTTTTAAAATTCAAGTGAGTTGATAAACCAGTATGGATCATGGCTATTAAAATCTGCTCTTTAAAAAAAAAAGCTATCGGGTTTTCCATTAAAATGTGTAGCTGCCTGTGTTAACAACACAGTAAGTGTTAGAATGAACTTTTATCCCAGATCACTTTCTTTAGTCAAATGTTTTTATTAACATTAACGAATTCCAGATGTCAATAATTAGGTTTCATCCAACTGAACATTTCACCAGGCACTTTGCTCAGACGGAGAGCAAGAGGAGTTTCCATAAACATGTGTATTGAATTTTTAGACTATCTTAGGATAAAATAGTTGTGTTTAGTGACTAAACATATCATTACACAGATGCCTGAGCCCCTTTTGCAGCTGTTCTCACGAGTTTGTTTCTCTGTAGCCCCCTGGCTTGTCTTTCTTTCCTGTGGGGGGAAATACATGGGGAAAAAGTTCCTGACGAGGGGTTTTGGCTGATTTTGTAATGTGTCTGCAAAATGCTAAGCTTGCATTGTAATGAGGTCGGATTTCCTTGCTGAGCAAGGTCATACTCCAGGGTTGGTAGAACTCCAAGGAAAATCAAGTGCTGACAGAAACAACTACAAGGTGGTGACTCCTTGGATGGCAGTCTGTCCTCCCCAAAGATCAGAAAGGCTGAGATCAGTGGCCAGGTTCAGGTTGCCATTTAAAGCTGAATTGCACCATGAACTCTCTTCTGGCCACAAAGAATTTTACTGCAGAGATATTTAGGGGTCTGGGGTAAACCGTGCCTGTAGGTTCTCTAAGAAAGCAGGGTCGTTTCCTTTTGACCTTGTATTCAAGACAAACACGTGCTCTGTGTTTTTATTTTGCTTTTCTTATGATTTCAGTGTGATGACCTAGACCTGCTATGTGGGCACACACACTGCAGGAAATATTTACTCCTCCTCTCTGTGAGTGCTCCTCCCCTTCTCTGTATGTGAGGCTCCTCCTCTCCTTCTCTGCTTGTGAGTCTTTCTCCTTTTGATAACTGACAAAATTCTCACCTAATCTCCAGAGTTTCACATGACCCAGAACTAGCCTGTCCTGCCTAGAGAAGCTTCAAACTTTAAATACTAACAGAAACACAAGGAATGAGTTGAACAAACAGCATGCTGAGATGCTCTTAAACAGAATACCAACAAGGATCCAGAGAGTTGACTTGTTAATGAATTAATTTCTTCTGCAAAATTCTGTTTAGTTTCAGTGTAGTAAACAAAGTTTTGTATATGTATATATATAAAGTAATATATAAAGTAATACACACACACATAAATATGGTACTTTTCTTCAAAGAAAATAACAGTAAAGACCATACAATAAAACTGTGGCCATCAACATTAAGTCAAGTCCAGATTGTGAAGAACACATAAAACATATCAGGAAACTGCTTCTAAACTTCCATTTCCACTTCGCATCAATTATGAAAAACAGAATCATCTCTTTGCCAAACCTCAGCAAAAACTTGCACAGAAGAGAGCGGGTCTGACACCAACTGAAAAAATAGTTGACTCTACCAGGCTATGATCATATTTTCATTTTAAATATTCTTTCATTCCCCAAGTACATCAGTCTTTGTTTGCAATGCGACTTTGCTTTTCTTAAAATGCATGAAGAATGTCAGGTGTGACTGAGCTCAGGATTTACAAAAAGCAAAGGACTCTGAATAAATTCATCTTAGGGTCCATTAGTTCAGTCGGAAAAGGTTGCCTGGATATGATAGTTTGACATTTACTCAGCACCTGCAGTGCGTGGTGTGGAAAGGAAGAAAAAAATCTATAAACTTATAGAACAGGTGCACAGACACAGACGCACACACACACACACACACACACACACACACACACTTATACACATGTGTAATCCATAAAGCTTCCATAGAGTCAGGTAATCTCGATCTGCTCCAAATAGAAATTGAAGATCCAATTTCTTCAATCCAAGAATTTATCCCAATCCAAGAATGGGATAGTGATATGGACCATTTTTCGCCAGCAATATTATCTGAACCTTAAGAAAGCTTCATGTGTACCCTCCACAAATCCTCCCACCAATTAATTTTTACTCTCAACAGGTGCCAACCAAAAACTCAGGTTACAAAATCACATGATCAGCAAGTCTTCCTAAACACCGCTAATTCCTATTCCTAGAACAATACTGCGCTTTACACAGTATTGATTGTCTCTGATGACAGGCATCATTTTTGTGAGAACTGAGAGGACCTGGATGACTTCTTCAGTCTCCTCATTTCTACTTCTCTGTAACACATTCGGGATACAGCCAGGCAGAGACACTGGATTCCCCTGGAAGGTAACTAACCACCATAAGGGCATTTGCCTTATAGGAAATCCTGTGTTCTTTTTATAAATGGTCAAAGAACATAAAACTACATAATATGTAGTTCTTCAGCCATTCTCTATGGATTTGAAAGACACTGATTTTGAAAGAATCTTGACTGCTAAGAGAAATCATCATAACTATTTGGGCTGGTGAAGAAAATAAAATTATGCCTGTGTAGGGAGACAGCATCACAGGAAAGCATATTTGGACCATTCCCACCATGCTCACTGTATCTGTATCTAGCACATCTTCACTGATGCCCACACTTTCGTACCGTCTTGTCTCTCTTACCAGAATTTCCTCCTTAGAGAAACCTCACCCTAAAGTTCTTTGTTTATCAGCAGAAATTCATTAATCTTTCCCCCAAAACCGAAGCAGACACTACCTCATCACAAAAAGCTTTTGGTTTTGTACTGCCTAGCAATGTGAATTTAGTTCTTGTGGCCAAAGACTGGGCTTCACTGATGGGGACTCTGTTTTATGGGCACTTTACCAGAATATAAGCACTACCTTCTACAGAGAACTGATCTGCAAGTTACCGCAATACCTGCCACTTAGAACATACTCAGCAGACACCGATCAAGTTGAATTTAGGTATTACAAAATAAGAAATTTCTATTTTTTAAACTTTTCATATAATATATTTGGGTCATACTCTTTCCCCCAACTCTTCCAACCCCCCACACACTCTCCTTACCCAAATTCACATTCTTTCTCTCTCTTAAAGAAAAAGACTAAGCTAATCCAAACCAAAAGAAAAGAAAAACCAAAAGAAACATAAAACAAAATAAACATGGCTTCCTTTCTTGTGTTTGGGTAATGGTTCCTGAGCACGCTGCAATTGTTAGACTAAAAGAACATAGCAGTAAAACAACTTCTCATGACATACTGATAAACCCTTAAATCAGTGTCTCCCCAACCCTCATTGGACAAGGTTCTTCTTGCAGTATGAAAATTAACACAGTCCCACAAATGGACAATGTGCAGAGAGACTAAGGGACTTGGGAGCACTCAGACATAAATGGGATGATTTTTATCAATTTCTTCCCCTCAAGGCTCAGAGATCTATGCAGAACAGGAAGCAGAAAGATTGTACGATCCAGAGGTGATGAATGACTCCAAGGAAATAACAATTTCCAGACAGAACCAGGCTGATGCTTGTATGAACTCACAGAGACTGGGGCTGCATGCACAAGACCCACTCAAGGTAGAATCAGGAATTTCAGTGATAAATGTGGCGGAGTCAAAAAGGACTTTAGATGCCATTTAGTTCCATCTATTTAATTTATAGATGAATAAATTGCACCCAGTGCTGCAAATGACTGATTTATTTTGCTCTGGTTGGTAGGGGAAGAACACCTTGGATTAGTATTTGATTCCCATGTATCCACCCTTTCATAGCATCAGGCTGGCTTCCAAGCTGCCGAAATGAAAAGCTGTTCTATTTCACTGTCCCACTAGGCAAACACTGAGTCTATAAAATCCTGACCTTGAGCAGGATCCCTGGGGAGAGAGACCTCCATTTCCTTCCAGTGTGTTGGATGGCTGTGCCTCTAAGGAAATCGAGCAGTCTCTTCATCCAGTGCTGATTCTCAGGTTAAATCAATCTCTTGTTGCACTTCTCTTTTGAAGAGCACAGAGTTCGCTACAGGTACTAATTAGGCCTCATGACACTGCCCTGTGGAAATGCTCTTTGTATTATTACTAAAGGAGTACTAAGATTATTGAAAGTGTTCAAGGGAATGCAAGGAAAAAGCTGGGCTCTTGGTACTGAAAATAGTGAAGACCAAGAAGCTCACCAGCTGAGGATGATGAGGCCAATGTATAAAGCACATCTTCAGGAAAGAATCTACTGAGCATTTTGGGCCAGCCTTCTGTCCTTAGTTTTCTGTTCAGTGTACACTTCTTCAGCATCTTTTTTTTTCTCTTGTAACTACACCTTTAATAGCCTAATGCCATCCTCTGATAGTGGTCTTTCTAAGTCCATAATGGTTTAAATACATAGTGCCTTGCACAGGTGACCATTATTTAGACAACTATTTTGGTTTATTCTGCCTTGAATTATTCTGTTTATTATAAAAGTATATCTTTCGGTTCTTTAATGTTCATATATCAACTTGAATCTACACTAAGTTCCACTTAGCACTTCTGCTTTCAAGGCAGTTTCCTTGAAGTTTCCTTGAAGTTTTTCCTCTGTGTGTTTTATTTTGCTACTCACTACACATCGTGCTCTTGAAGAGATGGGGTAAGGAAGAGCAGTTGTACAATCTACTACTATGCTGGTTGTTGCTTAAGTGATCATGTATTGGTCTTCTGTACCTCATGAATGGAGTAGACAGGTTGTTCTAACCCTCCTTTATATTTCTTCTCCTCCACACCAAACCCCAGGTAATCATCATTACATTCTGTGCCCCTTTGTCTAACTTTATGGGTCTACATATAAGTAAGGTCATACAATACTTATCCTTTAGTATCTAGATTTCTCCCATTATCCTTGTCCCTCAACAAATAAATGGGCAAGGAAATGTTGAGCATGCATAATGAAATGTTACGTGATATTGAGTGGAAGAAAAGGGGACGCTGTGGTGACACTTATTTCCAGAAGAATACTCTACCATTTCCCAGCTTCTATAAAAGTTTTCCATCATGCTGTTAATTCTCCATCAAGCAGTATTATTGCTCCCATTGCACTGTACAGTTAGTTTGGGTCTTGGTGTCCTTATTTCTTATCATTCTGAAAATTATGTTTGTGTATATGCATGATATATGTGCATTTGTGTGTATGTGTTTTATAGGTGAATGTTTTGTGTTGAAATGGACACAAAAGTCATGGTAAATTTTATGGTAAAAATGTTTAGAGGCCAGAGGACAATCCTAGGTATTGATCCTTGCCTTTCACCTTATTTGAGATAGGATCTCCCCCCATTCTCTCTTGTTTTCTGTTGTGTATGCCAAACTAGTGGACCCATGATCTTCTTGGCACTCTTGAGTCTCTGCCTTCCATTCATCACAGAAACACTGAGATCACAAAGTTATTGTCTGATAAATACAGAATTTCAGATTTTTAAGATTAAAAAAGTTCTTAATACTAGTCACATCTAGATTCCAAGTAAATTCATGAGTTGAAGCATAGCTTATTTTCTTGTACAATAAAGGAAACATTTTGATATATTTTCTATTTAAATGACTGACAATTCATTGACCTCTCCAGTAGGATTATTATGGTGTTTTTCCATTAGACCCTAAAGGCTTAATGTGGAAGGGGGAAATTTCACAGGGTCCTACTTCTAGATGACGACAGGCAACAAGTAAATGAAGCAGTTAGAGAATTATCCACTCCAGATATGAACCCTCTTATTGGCTGACCAGTGTAGAATAGTCAGCCTTGAATACATATATACACAGACAATAAAAATGGACTCAGCATGTTGTATTTATGTGTGAGTATTTACATGTGTGTGTAGAAATCATACTCAAGAAAAAAAGAGACTATAAATCTGAAAGTTGTAGTGAAGAACAAAGGAGGGTATCTTGAATGACATGGAAGAAGGAAAGGGAAGGGGGAAAGTAGTATAATTCTATCTCAATTAAAACATATTAAACCAAATTAGCCAAAAATAAAAAAAAAACAACCAAAAAGTTAGAAGAAATAGCAGAGGTATAACTTTTCTAATTTGGCAGTAAAATTGAGAACAGGGCCTCATATAGTTGAGGGGTAAAAGGCCTGTGTACCCAGCAAACAGTTCGGAAAGTCCTGAGGAATTAGACCTAAAAGTCCTTTAGGGTACTTTAAGGGAGATCACTCCCCCATAGCTACTGTCATTGTCAGTAAAAAACACTGAACTGCATACTTAAAATAGTCAAGACAAATTTGTATTAAATGTATTTCATTATACTTTAAAAAACTAACAGTCTAATAAAGGTAATATTTATTTAGACTTAATAATAATGATATCACCTAACATGTCAAAGAAATAAGAAAATCTGAATTCAATTGATGGTGAAATTCTCCAGAGAACTTCAAAGCCACCTGCACTAGTTACTTTTCCCATCGTTATGATAAATGCTTGAAGCAACATAAGGGAGGATTTAGTTTTTGCTCACAGTTAAATAGAATATCCTCAGGCATGATAGAAAAGGCATGGAGACAGGAACAGACTTGCTGCTGGACAGGAGAACCTAAGGTACATAATTACATCGTCTTTGGAGTTATAAAACAGTATCTAGACAGCATCCATGCTGGGCTATTATCATGAGCTCTCCTCACTCCCAGAAACCTACTTCTTCCAGTTATTCCTCATCTTCTAAGGGTTCTGTAACCATTCAAAATAGTATCAGGAGTGGGGTACCAAATATTCTGAGTCATGAACCAATGGAGTCATTTCATCCTCAAGGTATAACCCCACCCCCAGAGGAACTCAGATTCTTAAGTGTAAAGCATTAACATTTTCTCAAAGAGGTAAAAATTTCATGGGGTAGCAAAACTAGATATTCTTGACTGAGTTGGAGCTCTTTCAAAACTGTAAAGATTTATTGTGGATAAGGGGAGGCTAGAAGATTAAGAGATGGCTTTAATCAATGTTAGTATCAAAACATTTGCTCACAATGTGCTTTGACACCTGTAGACACGCACTGTATCTGTGAAGGAGTGTAGAAAGGAGGAAAAAAACAGAATTAAAGTTGTAGCATACCGAGGAACACAAAGAGAAATTGAAATGTAGTGAGGAGAAAGACGGGTAAAACAGACAGCTCCTGAAATTCCTAAGCTTGTTGTTACCGCTAAGGTCTGCTCATATTGGCAGTTCAGAGGTAAAGTTACTATCTGTCATTTGTCCTTGCAAAATACCAAGTGCTAACATTTACAGGATTGTTTCTCATTTAAAGGCTTAAACCTGAAAACATTCTTGCAGTAAAAAACAAACAAACCATATTTCTCATTTTAGAAGTGTGACAAACAGAACCTAAATCATCTTCCAACGGAGTGAACAATAGCACCTATGTTTTCCGGCTCTGGTACCCATCCAAGTGAATGCTTTCTCTCTCTCCATTTCAACTCGTTTGCCTGATCTCTTCCTTCTTTCCCCATCCTTCAGTGCCTCCCCCTTTTCTTCCTCTGTCTTTATCCTTCTCTCCCCACGCCATCCTCTTGCTCCATCTTGCTGATAATTTTCATATCCTGGAAACATATTTTTAAGTTTGTATCTCTTCTTATGAAATTGAGTTGTTTTCTTGCCATTAAGTTCTCTGAGTTCCTCACATGGATTATTTACTCTGCCAAAATATGGGATTCACAAGTATTTCTTCATATTATATTTATTGTTTCCTCCTCTTTTGTTTTATTGTTGTTGTTGTTGTTCTGCCCAACCACTCCAGGTTTATGTAATCTATTGGCAATTTTTTTATTATTATCACCTGTGATTTTGGATTCATAGCCAAATAATAATTATCCAAACTCACATCAAAACTTTACTCCTTATGTAAGCTTGAGTACTTTTGTATTTTCAGAACTTACTTTTACAAATTTATTTTGAACTTAATTTTTATATAGTGAGATAAGCCCAATTTGATTCTTCTACTTGTGAGTACCCAGTTTTCAACAATAATTATTGAAAAGACTGTCATTTTGCACTTAGGGCCTTCTTGCCTTTCTGGCACGGCTCAGTTGTGTCTCCATTCTGTTCCATTTGTCAACAGGTGTATGTGGATTTTTGTTTGTTACTTGGTTTATTGGTTTTGCTTTTTCTGCAAAGTCATTATGATATTTTGATTATTGGAGCTTTGTATGGTATTTTGAAATCATATCATGTGAAGCATCTGACATTGTTCTTTTTGTTCAGGCTCCCTTCAGTTATTAGAGTTGTTTTCAATGTCATGAAGCTATTGCTAAGTATTGCATTGAATCTGTGGCTTAGTTTAAGTAGAATAAATAGTTTAATACTATTAATTTAATCTATAAACACTGGCTATCTTTTAGTTTTGCTCTCCCTAATTCCAACAATAATTTATATTTGCAAAGTTATATTTATTCCTGTTTGACTTTCTTGGTTCCTTTTGGGGTAATTTGCTTTCTTTTCTATATTGCCTATTACTACATAGAATTTTCCCATATTGATTCTATATTCTGTGCAATTACTGAATTTGTATATTCTAATAGGCTTTTGATAACTTCTTAAGGGTTCTCTTCATAAAACACTATATCCTCTAACAACAGTGACAGTTTAACAATATCCCTATTTATGTCTCTTTCTTGCCTGATTGCTTTGGTTGGGATTTTTATTTCCGTGTTGACTACAAGTAGTGAGAATGAGCATCCTTGTCATATTTAGTTATGTAAGAGGAAAAAATCTTCAGTTATTAGCAATTGAGTTTAAAAACTCTAAGCTCTTGCTCAGTGGCCTTTATAACATATTGAGTTACAGTCTTCTCATGTTTGCTTTGTTAAGAGAGAATTTAAGCACTTATGCACTTATTCTCATTTCAAACATTATATTAACATCTATTTTTAATATGAATTCCCAATTTTTCCTCTTCCATCTTTTCTTTAAAAATGGTGACTTATGATTACTTATGACAAAAGACAGAAAAAGATCTCTGCCTTTTCCCAAAGAATATGACACTGGGGGCAGAAAACGAACATTATTTTTTGAATCATTTAGATTGTGAAATAGAATAAAGTTATCCTATTTTCTCCAAAGGTTACAGTATTGAATATTTTTCTAACATAAAAGACCTGTGATTTACAGGCAAAGAAGTCTATACTGTATAGGAAGAATGAGTCTCTTCTCCCATTTATTCAAAGTCAAGGTCCACATGATGATAAGATAAATAGATATAACTACAAAGGTATTGACAAAAGTCACATGACATATTAGTATTGATAATAATAGTAACCATGATAATTGATGCAGAGAAGGAAAGATAAGCTACCCATCTCATGTATGCCTACATTTTTCAGGAAATAAAACATATATATTGTATGGTAGTTTGAATGTAATTATCGTCCTTAAGCTCATAGGGATTTCCACTATTATGAGGTTTTGATTTGCTGGAATAGGTATGGCCTTGTTGGAGGAAGTGTGTCATTTGGAGGTGGACATTGAAGTCTCCTATGCTCGAGCTATACCCAGTGAAACACAGTCTCCTTCCATTGCCTGAGGGTGCAGATCTCTCAGCTCCTCCTCCAGCACCAAGTCTGCCTGTAAGCCACCGAGTTTTACCTTGATGATAATGGACTAAACCTCTGAAACTGTAAGCACTCTTGACTAAATGTTTTCCTTTCTAAGAGTTGTTGTGGTCATGGTGTCTCTTCACAGCAATAGACACCCTAACCAAGCTATGGTGATAGAGAAGAAAATGTATATGGAATCTCAAGAGAGTTTGAAAGAGACAGTCATGTTACATTTTGTCAACAAGTGGTAAATACTGCAAATTTGAGAAATGGAATGAAGAAGTCGTTGAACTTGATTGTTTCCAAGAGCTTGCTTCCTACGTTTTTGAATTTCTCATTCAAAAAAAGATAGTTTCTCAGAGAAAGTGTTAGAATTAACTGCCACAGATAGGCAAAAGGAACCAGAATAAATTATAATCATTTGTTGTCCTTGAAAATTAAAAGGGCTCATATACTGAAGAGGATGTGTGAATGATACACAGGAGCCATACTGAGGCTGTTTGAAGAAGACCTGTCCACATCAGTTCAAAAACATATAATTCAAAATAAATAATGAAACTAATGAATTATAATCCACTGAATAGAGCAATACAGGAGTTTGTGTTCCTCATGAAAGGATATCACTGGAGAAGCGGCATAATAGCATGCTAGCCAAAAAAGGTACAAAAACAACCCAGTTGACAACAACCTAAGCAGAAATTGAACCAAGCAGAAGTTAATAATAGACACTAAGTACAACTTTGGAAATTTCTAGAGGAAAATACTATTTAAGAAATCTTAAAGTATCTCTTTCCCTGAAGTAGTTATTAATTATATGGAGAAAATCCTCACTTAAATCAAAAAATTAATGTTACAGTTACCCCAAATGGAACAGATCGGTTGGCATTATGTACTCCTTCACAGAGAACCCTAATGTAAAATGGCCCCGGTTGACTTTGGTAGCATTCCTCCCTGAAAATGCAAGTTCTAAGCCTAATAGCTAAAACATTTTAGGCATGGGAAATGGAGGTATATTTGATGTGATAAGTGATATTTACCTTCAGAAGTGTTACTTGTAATCTGGTACCTAGGAGGCTAAGGCAGGAGGATCATGAGTATAAGGGAAGCCTGGGTTACATAGTGAGACCTTGTCTTAAAACAATAATGATCAATAATAATAGCAACAATGACAGCAAAACCTTTAAGCTAAGTGCAATGCTTTATACCTGTAAGTTCAGCACTTGGGAATCAGAATCAGGAAGATGCAATGAGTTTGAGGGTAGCCTGGGCTACACAGTTAGTAAACAAATCGAGCTAGCACATTAAAGCTTTGTTTTTGTTTTAACTATTCAGTAAAGATATGATGTTTGCTAGGTACTGTTTAAGAACCTATTTGCTTTAAAGTTGCATTGATTTTCACAAGCTTTTAAATTTTTTAGTTAAAAAATTATATACTACATTTGATCATATTTTCCCCCTAACTCCTTGCAAATCCTCTCCCCCAGCCTCATATTCCTTTCACTAAAAACAAACAGAACAAAACATCACACACGACATTATGGAGTCTTCTTTGTGATGACCAAGTACTCCTGAGAATGCGCCCTGCCCTGTAATGTAGTTCTTCCACCAGGTAGCAAGTCATTGGCGAAAGCAGATGTTCCCTTTCCCAGAATCTCTCAATTTCAACTATCTTCCTGCTTAATGGTTAAGACTTCCTGCCCAATGCTTCTAATTTTTCACAGTTTTAACTCAAGTCTCATTATACTTAACTTCTCAAGCTTTGAAAATTCAGCCTCTGATTCTGGGGTCTATTTTAAGATAAGTTCTGAGGTCAAGCCAGACTCTGAGATACAGGAGTAACATCTGTTACAGATTGGAGGACTTGGGGACACTGGCTGCCCGCATAGTGTCATAGGACACCATCACTGTGTGTGACAAACTATAAGGTCAAAGCAGGAAAAAGGTATGTCTCTTCATTTGGAAAGGCTGAGAAGGTGGTGGCAGAAAATTAATTCCCTCTAGTACTGTAAATGAACAGCTGCCTCATGCCTGTTGTCATCTGCTAGGAGTTTATTGGCCATGCTGCATAACCCTCGGTTGGGAGATATGTTACCCCTGAACTCTGCTTTGCAATCACATAACTTCAGGTGGGGTGTGTGTGTGTGTGTGTGTGTGTGTGTGTGTGTGTGTGTGTGTGACCATATTCTAAGGTGCTTACACTTAGAAGCTTAGCATCTTTGCTGTGACCATGATTCAACCCATAATACTGCCTCACTGTGATGTTCAAGGGTCTCAAAGAATGGTTGTCACAAATTAGCTTTTTCATCCAATTTAATATTTCTTCCTATAAAGCATTGTGTCTTAGATAATGTTCTGTAAGTGTTCTTGGAACGCTTTGCCCCTTTGTCTGCTGTGAGCAGCACATTCTCGTCCTATGCTTCTCGGAGTCTTTGACTGACTCTTAGTGGAATGTGAAATCCTCTGATGTCCATGTATGTCTCGTGGTTGGTTGTTTCTTTTCCTTCTCAGCTGGAAGCTCTATGAAAGCCTGGGCACTGCCCAGCGTTGCTCCAACTAGAGCTTTGATTGCACACTCCGCCTGTGACATTTAGAGATCCCCATCATACTGGCCGGTGCTGCACCATGAGAAGTCCTGAAATTTTCATTCTGTGAATCTCATTTTGACAAGCTTGAATTCACCGCCCCAAAGCAGGCCTTCTAGATGTTGACTTAGTGCATCAGATAAAGTAACCTAAATCACAATAACCAGAGATTTATGTGCATAGACAAAATGTCCCACAATAGGTTTATAATGGGGGATTACTTGGAGGCAAACGGAGTGAGCATCTTTTTATGGCTACAAATAGAAAAGAGGAGAATAACTCAGCTGGAAGTAAATTAGAACCGTGAAAACAATAAAACATAGAAAACAACAACCGCACAACAATGTCTGAAGTACAAAAAAAAGTGTTTAAACATGCAGCAAAGCTTATGCATCTATCCTGCGGTGTGCCAAGGCTGGCAGCCCTGCAAAACAGCAGACAGGAAATACTCATGGGAATCAACTGGTGATAGTTATTTTTTTTCAACTTGTTTCTGTGAAAATTACTTTGCTCCATTCAACCTCAGAGCTCTTTTCTCTTTTTTGCTAGTTATCAAGGGCATTTCCAAGCCATTCATTAAATCATTAAATGATGATAATTGTTATCGTCATCATTACTGGTGTCTACTACACATCTGTGTGGGAGGCAGATAGAAAACAGCTGCCCTAGGTGTTAAGAGTCTGGTCCAAGGTAATACAAGGGTAGAATGAGAGTCAAGAGAAAGGCTGCTGTCTCTGTCCCCCTGTCTCATTAGATCTTGCGCACTTGGTGATGACCTGGAGGCAGACTCATTGGTGGCAGAGTGCATAAGGTCCTGTTTCACCTGCTGTCTCTAGCTGGCTTTACTAAGCCTTAAGGCTATCGGGTGTGACTCAGCTGCCTGCTGAAGTGTCAGTGGATAGGAGTCACGGGGCCACTCTGTTGCATCGAGGAATGCCACCCACCACTCCTGGTTCACCTATGTGCAGGCAAAGCCAGAGGGCACCAAACGTAAAACTGCAGTACATGGGTTATAATGACTCAGCTGTTCTGTGCAGGCATTGGATAGCAAAGGAAAGCATGACACAGCAAAACAGGCTCGGCAGGACAAAGGAGAAGAACTGGTGGAAATGTACCCTGGACTGATGAAGGAAGGGCTGGGACCCGCCAGAGATTGATGTGCTAACAAGATGCCTCAGGACTTAAGGGCGGTCGCAGGACTGACTGATAGAGCTGCAACCTGCTTTAACATAGCACATTTATGTGAGGAACGAAAGGCGGACTCTGTCACCCAGTTCATGACTGGCTGGCCACACCTAGTAAAAAGAGGGGCGTGGACTCCTCTCAATGAAACAAGATAAATAAGATGTCATATATACTGCATATTCAATGGCACATTTATCAACTCCTCCAAACTCTCCATTTGTATCTGATCCCCTTGCCTCTTTGGTGGCCTTTTGCATAACGGTGCCCAATGCATCTCCTCCTGACACAGAAACATATACTTTTGTAATATGCAGTCTAATGGTCCCAATTTGACAGGAGAAATCCCAGTAATCTATACTATGCCTTAAATTGATCCAGCATGTTGTGGCATTCAGGCCAAGATATTTCCTGCTAATCATTTCTTAACAGAAGATAAAAAGACAATAGCATTCGTAAATCAAGCCCAATGTGTGATTAAATGCCACTGTAAGATCAGACATTTGTTTCAGGGCCACCAGCCTGGCTTGGCTATGGTGCAGGCAGAGGAGGGGACATGTCAACTGCACGCCACAACAAGGTACATTATACAAATCACCCTAAATAATCCAGCCCTGGGAAAGAACAGGTTGCTGGCATATAGCATTCATATATCAAAGGCAGACCTCTGGTGGAGATGGTCAGTCATCATGTGCCAGGGTATACTCTATAGTCTTCTCAACACTTGCCTTTCCTCAAATCCTGACAGATGAATTCCCCACCAGGTTTGCATGTTTAATTACTCAGTAGCATTTAATGTATTTTGCAGGTTAATCTTTTCTGTTGTAATTTCTTTTCTTATCATGAATTTAAATTTTACTAAGTCCCCTGAATACAGATTGTCAACTGAGCTGTAAATTCTTCTCTTTTTCTTGTTTTAATTCTATATTTTTGAAAATATAATAAAATTATGTCATCTCCCTTTACCTCCTTCTAAACGCTGCCACATATGACTCCTTGCTCTTTCAAAATAGTCATCTATTTTTCTCATTAATTGTTGTTAAATGTATATATATATACATATATATATATATATAAATGTATATATATATATATATACACACACAAATACATATATATGTTTGTCAGAATATTGCTATGAGGTTTGGTCATTATGGCTAACTACCAGAAACCTCTTTTGCTGTTTCTGCATCTTCAATATTGACCTCAATATGCAAACAGGTTTGTACCTCCCACTCACAAAGAATGCTTGTGTTTCAAGGGGCTTCAGCACTGACAACCTCAAATCTCACTCCATCTACTCCCTCCTCGTCAGTGTCTCCCATCTGTCTGAAGCATTGCTTTGTTTGGAATGCTTGCATCAGCGGTCTGTCTGACTTCATCACGATATCTAGGTGTCATTCTGCTCCTTGGGAACACCTTGGTCTGTGGGCATATCTACACATTGTCTCAGTGTCAGGAAGGATGAGAATTATGCAGGCCTGACAATGAATGAGAACTCACTATTTCTTCCTTCAGCAGCTAATCCAACTCCAGTCCCCCCACCCCATTCTTCATTAGCAATCCTTCTCAGGAACTTGGAAAGAAAGCTCTAGAAGCTGTGTGTGGTGAGGTATGCCTGCTATATGAGCATTCAGGAGGATGAGGTAGGAGTATAAAGAGTCTGGGAGTATATTGGGTTGCATAAGATATGGGTAACCAGTCTAAGTACTGTTGTAAGACTCTGAAAAAAGAGAAAAAAAAGAAAAGAAGAAGCTTTGCTGAAGTAATAGAAGATAGTAATTTGTCAGAATATGTGTAGTTATTAATTTGTCTTTTATATTTGTGGTTATGAAATATAGAGATGTATATGAATAAATATCAATGCATTTATTTACACTATATGTCTGTGTGTGTGTGTGTGTGTGTGTGTGTGTGTGTGTGTGTAGGAGGGGGATACATTTGTGTGCCTGCCACATAATCTAATCATAGTCCCTGAGGAATTATACATCATTGTCTTTCATACATGCCTTCTTGTTTTTGTTATATGCATGCTAGTCAGATATTCTGGAAATGACAAAAGATGAGCCCATGAGCTCATCACCAAAGACATTACGTCTCTCTACTTGCTTTCGTTCGCCCTCATACAAGGGGATCAGTCACCTCAGCCTTGCAGGCTGTTGCTTTATTTTGATGCTTTAAAAACTATTGTCAGCAAGGTACTACTGATTTTCCATTGTTTGTTAGCTTTGTAGTAAGGACAGCGTGCAGAACATGCGTTCAAGAGAGATGTCATTTTTTCCACATATAATTTCAAGGTTCTATGATGTACTTACCTGGTGTCTGTGTACTTGAACTTCATTAGTCTCAGTAGTTACTTAGTTAAAGTTACCTTGAACACTGAATTCACCAATACTGAATGATTACTCCAAGGGGAAATACAAACTAGGTTCCTCTGAGCCTCTGGATACAAAATTTTTATCAGACAATAAATACATAACCTTGGTTAATGTGCATTTCTGATGTAAAATGCCTTATTTAATATATATTGTTGACCCATTAGCTTTAAAGTCTTTGTCAACAGTGTACTAACCCACATCTTTAAAAATAATATCTAATACATATACCCTTTCATAAAGTTCCTTGGGCACACCTCAAGGCCTTTGTTTGGGGGCCATTTTTCCCAATAAAAGCATTAAAATGGAGCATAAGTGAAGGAAATGGGTGCTAACTATGCCAAGTGTTTGTTTACAGTATGAGAGTCAAAACCAAGACACAGAAAATGAGTTCTCTCTTAAATAAAGCAGAAAATCTGAGTCACAATTCTAAGGTGTCATCATTCTACAGGGACATGATGAATAACCTCAAAGTATCTCAGCCATGGATCTGAAATTACAAATATGTTTTAGTGAGCAAAACTCCATCACATAAACATACCAAGATGTTAAAACCACTGTTCTCTGAATTAACCTTTGAGAACGTTAAAGTATGTTAACTTGGAATTTGCTAAAAATAAATGTTCATTTTTCATCATATCTGGGTTTAATATATTCACACTTTAAAATGATTGTCTGCTGTGGGAGGCTGTTTGTTGGTTCCTGGCTGCTCAGCCCCAAAAATAATCACACAGAAACTGTATTAATTAAATCACTGCTTGGCCCATTATCTCTAGCTTTTTATTGGCTAACTCTTTTGTATTAATTTAACCCATTTTCATTTATCTGTGTATTGCCACATGGAAGTGGCTTACTGGCAAAGTTTTGGCATGTCTGTCTCTGGCAGTGACTCCATGGCCTCTCTCTGTCTCTGCCTCCTTTCTCCCAGCATTTAGTTTCATTTTTCCCACCTAGCTAAGTTCTGCTTTGCTATAGGTCCAAAACAGTTTCTTTATTATTCAACGGTAATCACAGCATACAGAGGGAAATGCCACATCAGTTGTGCTGGTGAGAAATGCTAGTTTTCAGGTAAAGGAAATATACTGTATTACCAATGGTACAATGGCAACTTTCCTCCCCCTGTAAATAATTAGACATTTTACACTCACTTTGTCAAATAAAAAAAGGCTCATTTGACTCAGAATCATTTTTATTGCATTTAAAGATGAACCTCTAGTACATCCTAGTATATTCTCAAAATATAAAACACACATGATAGATTATGGTATATACTTAGAAAGGTGCAATCATTGTTTTACAGAAAATTCTAGATGTATGTAGCAACATATACATGGTAATATAAAATACTCAGCACCACCATTATCATTGGGGTGCTGCAAATCCTGTGGGAAATATTGACTGGCACCTCCAGAGATGAGATGAGATTCTAGAGGAAGTAGAAATGATGCTGATGTTTATCATGAGTGGGTATTTCCCACTGAAACAATGGACTAATTCCTAGGGTATCACTTGCTTTGACAAAGAGACGAGGGGTGGGTTTGATGGGCAATCATTCCCTTCACCCACATAAAGACTTCTTGTGGACAATAGCAAGAGCTTTGCATGCTGTCAGCTGACTTCAGCTTCTCTGGATTTGGTGGGGACATCCAATTGGCCTACTTCTACACTCCCTCAGTCCTTGGTTAAATGGATATTGCATTTGTACTAGCTCTGAATCTAATGGTATTAGATTTGATCACCCACCCTTGTCCAAATAGTTAGTTTCTGTTCACAGAGGCACTTAGACCTCTTTGTGATCTGATGGATCTCAAACTCTGACTCTCAAGCAGCAGACCTGGCTTTCCACTGAAGCTTGTTAGAATGTTATACAATCCACCAGCCAGACCCACTGAATCAGAACCTCATGGGACAAGGTCCTGCATTGAGCTGTTGAAGAAGTCTGCTGAGTGATTGTAGAGCATGCTGAAGTTTGAGGAGTAATGCTTGAAGCAAGCCTTTATTGATTTGACTTGTCCCTAAGCACTAGGTTTTGTCAGGGCTGTGAATTGATCAAAGGATGTATTCTGTCTCCATCTTAATTAAGGAGTTGGGTGTAAGAATTAAGAGAGTAACTGATGAGAGAGCTACAAGATATAAATCACAAGCAGTAGCATTACATAGGTTGCAACTGAGAGCACACTTAAAGGCATGAAGAAATATGCCCCTGTAGCCAAGCCTAGGTGTCTGCACCTGGAAGCATTACTTATTCCCGCTCTTTAGACCACTCAAGTGGATTTATATAGCCATGGTTCAAGCCCTTATACCCATTCTATGCAAAATTTAATTTACTGGTCATGGATGGCAAGATAGCTCTGTGCTCAGAGATGCATGCCATCAAGCCTGATGACTTGAATTTTACCAGAGGGACACAGATGACAGAATGAGAGATCTGACTCCCTTCATAATGTCTTCTGACCTCCATACATGTTTCATGGCACATTCATGGTCATAGACATACACAACAACAAAATAAAAAAAATGAATGTAATGATCTGGTCAGCAACATTAGCACCACATAGGAAATTTTAGAACTAGCAAACATATTAACCTTAGCGTGTGGGCCACACGAGTTTCAGGCATAGCTACAAATACAGTTCAACAAAATTGGAGATGATGATGTCATATGGCAATTTAAAAAATATTGGGCATTTCTGTTATTAAAGGATTCTGAAACAAAAATTCTAGACAATGAGTTAGGATTGATTTTTGATCAAGACCATCAGGTTAACAATATACAAGCACATTTGTGAGAAATACTCTTCCACAGGACATGACTCAGGGGGCTCCTTTGTTTTGAATGTGTATATAAAGGAACAAAATCACTGGCATCCACTCATCCCTTTATGAACTGACCAGAAACACAGCTTCTAAGGCAAGTACATGCCTGACATCATTTGTGTTCTAGTCCTAATACAAGTGTGTTACATTTAAACCTTGACACTTAAGTTCTAACACTCCTATCCACATTTTATTCAGTCAAGGGCATTCCATTGGTATAAAACAGAATTAAAACCTAAATCTAGATCCTTATCTAGTCCTCTTGAGACTTCCTTTCCTGATTCTCAAATGAGCAGAGAATGACAATCTACTTGATTAGATGTGGGCCTTTGTTGGCTTCCTGCTTCCTCATGCCAAAAATTCAGAAAATGAAACTGCTTCTGGATAGAGAAGAGTTATGAATCTGGCTGCAACTTTACTCCTTATTCTCCAGGTTTAATGTGTAGAGTCTTTCATAAGAGAAGGACCTTGGAGTATCTCATAGGAGAATTTGGGGCAGAGATTCAAGCTCCATAGCTGTTATTTCATTCTGGGCTCTCCAGAGATTTCCCTATCTGTAGAGAAATCCAAGTCCTTGTCAATATACCTAAAGAAAATGCCTTCCCCAG
The DNA here is from genome assembly GCF_903992535.2 of Arvicola amphibius. Taxonomy (NCBI): domain Eukaryota; kingdom Metazoa; phylum Chordata; class Mammalia; order Rodentia; family Cricetidae; genus Arvicola; species Arvicola amphibius. The sequence goes on along the minus strand of NC_052047.1, from coordinate 49,673,462 downwards.
TCATACATATCTTGGGTCCTCCAGCCTTACCTAACACTAGTAGCTACAACTTATAGACTCAGTAAATTTGTCAATAATTTGCATCTCATCTTCATCTTCTACCTAGTAATCATCAGTGAAAACAGAGCTATATTGATCAACTATATTCAATATCTCAGTTAGTTCTGGACACAAATAGAGAGTAAAGAAAAGTATATTTATGTTTTCTTCTTAAAAATCATTAAGGTGGACCACAGTGATGGCTCAATGCTTAGGAGCCCTTGCTATTCTACCAGATGAAATAAGTTCAGTCCCCAACTCACGTATCCAATGGCTCAAAAAATCAGCTGTAACTCCAGCTCCTGGGGATCTGATGCCCTCTTTTGGCCTCATTAGGAATTTGCACACACGCGGCATATACTCAAACAGACACATACACATAGAAATATTAAGGTGTATACAAAGAGGGATCATCCTTCTCATTTCAAGTTCTCATAGTAAAAATGTTTATGTCCCATTAATGGCATGAATTAAATCTAATTGTTAACAGTAGATATCCGGACTTCTGTGGAATCTCCTGTGCTCCTTCCTCTGCCTTGTGCATCTGCAAGTCTTTCTCTAAAGGGGCTCATGCATGATTCTTTACTGACCTCCCAAGAATCCCACTCTGTTTCTTACCATGTTCTCATTAAATACCGTTGATACATTTGTTATACTTACCCAGACTAAGAAGCCCTGAGGATGTAATCATGTTGTGTTAGGTACAATGTAGACAAAGTCAGGATGCTTAAACAATGGGAAAAAAAACATCAAATATCTTTGACTTATAAGGTGGCTATATGTAGTAGATCAGTGAAATGTTTGGATATTGAAATTAGAGAAACAACCTATCACAATATTTTCTCTAAACTAGTAAAAACCCAACTACTTGACCAAGCAAATTGATCATAGTTGTTTTTTAATGGTATAATTTAGAATATATAGAAAAAATCATAATGATTTTTAGTTCAGAATTGTGGAATAATGTCTGAATAAATCTAGCCCTTTAGTCAATAAACACATTTCCCTGTGAGATAATATGGGTCCTAATACCAACAACACACCCTTGTTTCTCACTGTTGCTTAGGGTAGGTCCTTAGGGAGGTGACAGATATGGCCAGGTGATGTCTGTGTACTTGGCCTACAAGTGATTCTATGGAAAAACTTACTACTGAAACACTTAGCAGAAGGTTCATCTGTCTATTTCCCTTGCGTACCTGCCCTACACCCACTAAAATCTGATTAGTCCTGACCTTACAAAATTCATGAAGCAAGAGTTGAATAAGCAAATCCTCATCTGAATTGTCAAAAATTTAGAAATGACATGATCTGGATCCGTGGGATTTTTTTTTTCCTCTACTGTATTTCTTTCCAACTCTTCCAGATAAAATGTGCTGTGGAAAATCTGGAGGGAGTCCAGAAGAGAGCCACTAAAATGATTAAAGTTTTGACTAATATTCCCTCTGAGGAAAGGTTAAGGAATAGAGTTTATTTAGTTTGTTGAAAAGAAGGCTGAATAAGGAGCTAACATTACTCTTCATGTATATGAAGAAGTATGTGAATGACAGGAGACAGGTTCCCCTATTTCCAATGAATCTATAACAAGAGGAAAGTTACTGGGACAAGAAAGACAACAGTTCTCTGTTCTTAGAAAACATTCCTGGTGAAGTAACACACACATGCACACGTACACACACATTCACGTGCACACGCGCGCGCGCACACACACACACACACACCAACACAGATGTAAATACATGGGCTCACATAGGATACTGTTTATACTCTGGTAGAGGGTCACCATGGATTTATGTGAATTGAAGTCTTGGCTTCATACCTCTAGGTTATATCAAATAATCTCATAGTGTCCCTTTTTATTTAGTAAATCTATTCTGTGAAAGGTCATGTATTTGATTTGATCAGGAAGTAAAAAGTCCTCTGGGGTTGCTGATTTTGTAATGGAAGAATGAATTTCAGATGTGAATGGTCAGTTTGAATTTCAATCTGTTGTATACCCTACTCGCTACCCAGCCAAGACAAACCCTGTCATTTACAATAATAAGAAAAGCTGGTATTGTCTGGAGAGTGCTATAGCTTGCCTTTAATGGATGAAAAAATGAGCAAACTAAAGCAAGGGTTTTTCAAAAGTGATTCATTTTTCTGTATGTGTAAGTGGGTAAATGTCCACATGTGTGCTTGTGTGTAGAGTTCATAGATCTTTAATAGTTCCCCAGGAGTAATTCACACTGTTTTCTGAAATGGCATCTCACACTGGTACCTGGAGTTTTCTCATTAACCTGGACTGGCTGCCCATTAAGCTCCAGAGATCCGCCTGTCTCTACTTCCCCATCTATGTGAAATCAAGTATGTACCATGGGTTCATGCGTTTACAAAGGTGCTAAGCTAAGTATTGAACTCAGGCCTCATATTTGTGCTGCAAGCCCTTTACCAAGTGGCCTATCTCCTTAGCCTCTTGAAACATCATTTACACTGATTAGACTGTACACAGACAGTAGAACCTTGAAGCAAAGCTGTCAAGTCTTGACCTCTAACCTCCAAAGGATTCAAAGCAAACACATTAGAAGAGAAATGAGCAGTTTCCACATTGCCATCTGAGCCAGAGGACAAAAACCAACTAAAGCCCTTGAGCTTTACAAAAAAAAATCAAGAATTCTCCCAGAAAAGAAGTTCAGATGGCATTCCCTTTCTCTCTCTCTCTCTCTCTTTCTCTCTCTCTCTCTCTCTCTCTCTCTCTCTCTCTCTCTCTCTCTCTCTCTCTCTCTCTCTCTCCCTCCCATATCCATTATTCCCGAGCTTTTTTTATTTCATAGCAGTTCTTGTCCATCACTTCCCTTACATTCTTACAACAAACCTCCCATTCATATTCTTTTCAGGTTTGAAACAAACTCTTGAAGTAGCTTCCTCATGAGTTGAATGTCTTCTCTATCTCTCAACCCGCCCACTCCACTCAATAGCCAAACTTCCTCAGATGTTCATTTAATCACAACATCTACCACTTAGGAGACCCACTTGATCACCTTATGTTCCTAAAATAAAGTGCTGACTCTGCTATAGGACAGATTAGAAGATTCCGATTGTCATGCTGTTGCCTCCTTTGTAGGCATATTCAAATTCCCTACCCAAAGGCCTCCTCTTTTCACTTTCATGGGAAAATAATTTCCTGTCTCTTCAATTAATTGTGATCTTCCAAATATTTATGTGTTGGTTCATTATTACTTTTACAGACTAAATAAATGTCTTTCTTTCAAAGAGTTACCATTAGCTTTTATTTGTGTGTGCATACATGTGAGCCTGTCTGCATGTCCATGTGTGTGTGGGAACCTACAGATGTCAGAAGAGTACAGCAAAATATTTGGACCTGAAATTAAAGGTGATTTTGAGCCACTCAACACAGGTGCCAGGGACCGAATACAGGTTCTCTGGAAGAGCAACAAGTACTATTGATTCTTTTCTCCAGCCCTCCCGAATGCCTCTTGATCTTTTCCCCACCCCTCCAAAATGCCTCTTGATCTTGACTCTCTTCTTCACACAAATTACTTGCTTTCATGCTTCAGCCAAAGCATCATTATGTAACCTGAACACTTCCTCAACCACTCTGAAGCATTCCAGTGCTACATGGCTCTGCATTTTCCTTACTTTTAACTATTTTTTGTGGCAATTTTCTTGGTTTTGTCTGTTCCAAATCCATGTGCTCTTTTTTTTCTTCACCCATGGTGTGCACTCTCGAGTGGCTTGCCATCCAGAATATCCAGCTTCCTTCCTGCCAAGTGGTAGTTAGAGATAAAGCTAGGTCAATTGACCTTACTCTCTTGGAAATTGAGATCTTTAATGGAGAGACACTGGAATGGGAATGGTTAGTCCTGATTAATACCACCACTGGCAGCCTGACAATAATACCAATTGGTTTCTGCCTCTTATCATGGAGTTCTTCTGGCTCCTGTCCATTTGAAAGCTCTAGTTCCTCTGATTTCCTTCAATCCTGTGAGCAACTCAAATAAGGTTCTTTTTTAATTAAATTAGCTAGGGTTGATTTCTATTGATTGTACCTCCCACCCCCAATTCCTAACTGATACAACTCTTCCAGGAGTTATTTCTTTATTGTCTGTATCCCATAGTAGGCTACCTCTTCTCTTAAGAATTGGAAGCAGACATTGAATAATCTCTTACACTCATCACCTGGTACTTTATCTGCCTCCTAATAGGTGCTCATAACCAAGTGAAGAGTGGCTTATATTGTGGATTGGGTATTACAAGGACTAATGTCAATGCCCATCTCAAGAAATAATACTGATGGCACATAAAATCACTTTGTCTTTGCTAATGGCTTATTTATTGATGTTAAATTTGTTTTATAATTTAAAAATTAAGGTAGATACAAAGAAAATTTCAGCAGTTTTCTTATTTGAGTTAAAAATGGAACATAAAGTAGTGAAGACAACTCAAAGCATCAATAACACAGTTGGCCCAGGAACTACTAACAACATACCGTGCAATATGGTTGTTCAGAAAGTTCAGCAAACAGAGATGAGAGCCTCAAAGACAACTAGCATAGTGGCTAGTCAAAGAAACTTGACAATGGCCAGTCCAAAACAATCATTTTGCTAGAAAGTAGATTTTGTTGCTCTAGACATAGACACTAATATACTTCTCTGTAATTTCTGTCTATGTATGTTACTGTCTATAAGTTCATGTTGGATACCATATTTATTTAAGGTAGTATTAATTTTTAATGTCATATTATTAATCCTTTATGTGATGTTAGACAAAATTGATCTATAAATATCATTTTTGTATTCTAGTTGTTTAATTCATACTAGCTTCATCAAACCTGATCTCTCTCTCTCTCTCTCTCTCTCTCTCTCTCTCTCTCTCTCTCTCAGTCTTTCATAAAGTAGAAGCACCTATTCATCCCAACTCTGGAAAGCTCAGCTACACATTAATGTCTACATGAGCCACCTTTGAAGGAGACCTTGGGAATAGTATTTCTGTTTATCTAATAACTATTATTCTATTCATGTTTTTATTATTCTTGCTTTAATTCTAACTTTTTATATTTTAATATATTTTTATCCTTCTAGGTTTCAGAATGTCAGTTTGTGCTATAAATCTTCATTTTCTTTGAATCACTTGTATGTGTATTTTTATTGTGTCTCATTTATTCACTATGTTATTAAATAGAATATTCACATTTTCATTATTTCACTATCAGTCTTGCAAAAGCAATCTTTCCCATATGAACTTTTTCGACAAACTAAATTTTTGGCAGTGTTTTCTACCAGTCATTAAATATCCATTGAGCACCTGGAATGTTGACCCTCTCAGACCCAATACTGAATAAAGCATTCTGGAAGCTGCCCTCATGGGATTACAAGCCACATTATTCTCTGGTTTCAACTAAGGTTTTGTTGGGCTTGTCCTTGCTTCCTTCACTTTCTATGTGTTTGATACATCTTTTCAAGTTAAATACTTCTTAGTTTTCTCTTCAGGAATGCATTTGCTTCGTGATTCAACACCCTATCCAGTACAATTTCAATAATTCTCATCTCTCTGTATATTCTCTATTACTTTTGGTTATTGATAAATTATAAATGCCTATTAAAATATTACCTGAAATTATTACTAACTGAAAATTCCCCCATATGTTTTTAATTTAGGCATGCTTTAAATAATTATTTTTCAGTTAACAACAAAATATATCTACAAAATTGATCTCATTAAAAAAAGAGTATGAAAGTGTATGAGGGCTGGGGATCTAACACAATTAGTAAAAAGCTTGCCAAAGCCCCATAACATAGACAGTGGAGACAGACCATTGCTAAGGAGGTAGAGGTAGGACAATCAGAAGCTCAAGGTCACTTGAGTTCAAGGCCAGATTGGAGTACGTGTTACCCTGTCTCCTAAAGAGAGTTGATTGAAACTAAAGTAGCATTATAATTTCATAGTGTAATGTAGTGTGTGCATGCTGCCAATAACAACCAATCAAAATGCAGAAATGTGAAGCCCAGTACCAAAGGATACATCTACAAAGCACTCCCACACCTAAGGTTCAGAGAACATTGTGGAAGGCTGGGCAGAAATATTCTAAGAGCCAAAGGATCAGATAGTTTATTATGAGATTGTGTCTCCTAGTAACACCAGAACCTACACCTCTAAAGTTTCACCAATATCAATGTACAAATATGAGTTCAGCGAGGACACCACCGATGAATATGTCAAATCGAATGGAGAAAAACACTCAAACCTACACATACACACACACAGACATACACACACACACACACACACACACACACACACACCAAGCAAACAAACAAAACTATAGGCAAATGAGGAAATTTGGGATTAGAGGAGGTGCCCTTATATTTAGAAATATATGTATATACCTACACATATATGCATACACACAGTGAAAAAAGGACCTTGAATCAGGAGAGAGAGGAAGGATATGTGGGTAGGTAGAGAGAAGGAAGGGAGAAATGTTGAAATTATATTAAAATCTCAAAAATGAAAAGAAGAGTAATCCAATCAATGATATCTAGAGCCTCATCCTTAGTGACAACATTGTTGATATACTTAACATTAAAGTGCTTTTCTTTAAAAAAAATAACAGATTTCTTCTACTTACAAAACAGTAGTTTATATACCACGTTACTCTGGCAACAGCCTCATAATCTTTGTCTTCCAGATCTGTTGACTATATCAAGAGTGGGATGGTTTTTGCATCCTGTCAAGGTTTCTATGAGTGAGTAAATTATTTGTTTTCCCAGTGCTGAAGTCACTCAACAGTGAACTTCACAGGACTTATGCCTGTGCCTAAACAATGTGTGTCAATGGTGGAGAACTTTCCTAGGATCCTCAGACATCTGTTGTGATCACTTCCTTCTACAACACATGTGAGTATATGCGTGCATATATGCATACATGTAGGTGTTTACTTAACATCTTTGCTTCTTTAGACATTGTGCTTGACTGAACAATAATTTCACTCCAGAATCATGTTCATATTTCACATATTCTTCCTATGAAAAAGATATACATCTCTGAATTGATATGTGTTATCCAAAAATTGTTTTCCTTTTATGTAAGGAGTTTCTGCAAAAAAAAAAAAAGCTCTCAACAAAAATTGTATGAGATAAAATGAGTTAAAAAGCTTTATTTATCTATTTACATTTAAACAATTCCTTATCTTATTAAAATTGAAGCTGTATTTTAAACTTTTCATCACTTTGAAAATATTACCACACTTGTTTCCTCCCATTGTTGAAAATTGCCAGCGAATATCTTTGAAGCTCATTTTAGGCACTTCTTGCTTTCTTTGCGGGGGAGGATGCAGGAAATTAACAGGGAGAGAAACACAGTGAGCCACCTGTTCAGCTACCAAATATCATATGAACTTATTTGTGTCGTAGTTTCAAAATAATAGGCTCACCAGCATTTCCAATAGAAAAAAAAAAACATTTCTTACAAACCAAATTCTTACTTTGAAGCTTGCTTAAAGACTTAAAGAAACATAATACAACATAGCATAACAACAACAAAAACTATCTTAAGTTTTTTTGGTTTTTCCTGCATAGTTTTATATATTTGGTTTTGGTTTGACTGTGAGGATTTACCTATCCTGGAGGGCCCCAGATAAAAGATATTGTGCCATTGTTCAATTACAGGAAATGATGCTAAATGCAGTCTTACCCTCCTGAGTACATAACCTTAAGCAAATTTACTATTATCAAAGCAGAGTGAAATCTAGCCAATTATCAGTATAACATAGTCCTTTGGCACCAGAAATCCTAATATGAAAAAAAAAAAAAAAAAAAAACAATAGAGAGGTAGTCAAGATGGTCTCTAAAACTGTCTTACTTTAAGACAATCAAGACAGAAATGAAGAAATATAAGTTTGATGGGTGCATGATTGTTTGGCTAGATCCATCAGTAGTTTTCTTTAGCTCTTTTCTGTGCCGGCTAATGTTTAATTTGAGTAACCTTGTGGAAAGACCTGTTTAAGTGGCACTATCAAACAATAGCAGCAAGAGGAAAGATAAGAAGAAAGCATAAAAGGATTATTAGAGAAATGCTGGGGGTGGAATTTATCTCCAAACAAATCAGGGTGTGCAAAGCTTAATAGAAAAATCTTGTAATGGCTAGAGAGATAGGAAACGTATTTTCCAAAACTCAGGAGCAGAGAGTGTTTTCTCTCTGATTTGGGTCCAGGAGGCTGGGTGTGGGGAACTGTGACTTTCAGATATTACATGTGTGGTAGACATCCTAGAATGCTGATATTCCAAACAGTAGTTTTTAATGTCATGTCACCAATTGGCAAACAATTAAACTGAAAGGGTGGATAGGACAACTTTCAGCTTCTGTGCAAGATTTAGCTATATAGAAAGAAAATATCTTTTGATCCCTTTTAAAATCATAACACATCTAAGAGCAATGCTAGAATAAGATTTTTCCCTATTATGTGGTCTGTTCTATTGCAGACATTTTGAGAAGGAATCAAAGTACGTATACATGAGGAACACAGAAGAGAGAAATAAGTGACTAACCAGGCTGGTTTGTGTCTGGCCAGTACAGGCTCAGGTTGCTGACACCTGAGTTCAGATGATACATATATAGATATAGATATAAATATATATCCCAAATATGTTCGTTGCATTCTGTACTAATTCTAGTAGAATCAGTAATCTACATGTATTGATTTCATTTTAATTTGTATGGTTGTTGGAACCAATGGAATGATTGAAGAATCCAATATTCTATTTGTCCATTTAGCTCATATTTGTGAAGGATTTAGGAAGTTGCTCTAATATAGAGACTCTGAGAAGGGCTCTCTGAGTGGACTAAGTCCCCTGCCACAACTGATGGAGGGTCTAAGTCGGGAAGGCAGACATGAAAGAATCAGAACTATGTAGTAACATGCTCTGGTTCTGTCTGACTGAATGGCATCCTCTGTATGCAGAGACCACTCATTCGTTCCCAGCTGCCCAGACCCGAAATAATCACACAGAAACTATATTAATTGCAATATTGTTAATTAATTAGTTAGTAGCTTAAGTGTATTATTAGCTAGCTCTTATTCCTTGAATCAATCCATTTTTATTATTTTTTATTATACCACAAGGCTTCACACCAGATTCAGTACCTCAGAATTATCCTTGAGTGAAAATATTAGACTTCATATTCACCTAAAGTCATCTGTTTAATTACTAAGTCCCAATATAATTATTTAGAGATGCCTTTCAGAGCTTGAAAGGATCACAGCAATGGGGTCCTTCAGATGGGATCAAGAGTTTTGTAAGAGAGGTGAGACCACAAAGCGGGTGGTCCTAAGAACATGGAAAGAAGGCAGCTATATATAACCCAAAGATTACCGCCCCCCAGACAGATACCTTGATCTCAACTCAGAGTCTCCAGAGCTAATGAACGGTCTTATGCTTGTTCTTCAGCCTGTGGTATTTCATAATGGAGGCTCAGGCAGAAGAGCACACCAAACTCTAGGGTCTGTTGACTTCTAAGATCCTTGTCTTCTGCCCCTTACCAAATCTGGCAGGATAATAAATAATGAAATATAAATGAATATCCTTCTGATAGTTTCCTTTTTGTACCTTTGACTTTCAGCCTTTGAACTCTGGTCAGCACTATCTAGAATGGGAAGCAGGTTCATAGGCATAGGTTACAGCCTCCAGCCCCCAAAAAGTCTATATTGGACTTCTAATCTCTAAAAACTTGAAATTGATGACTTTGTCTGATTACAGGATCTTTATAGAGTAAATAATGTTCAGATGAGGTCATTTGGGTGTGCCCTAATAAAATATGACTGTAGTCATTATAAAGCTCATGAATTTGTACGTCGAGTTTTAGGGCAAATGCTACATGAAGACTGGAGGTAACATAAATCAAAATTACTGCACATTGGCAGCCAAACACTAGAAGATAATACCAAGGTCATGAAGAGATTTTCCCTCAAAGCTCCCAATCAGGGTCCACACTGCCCACACCTAAGTTTTGAATTGGCTATCTTCTAAACTGTGACACAATGACTTTCTGTTATTTAAACCACCCAATGTGCTTCTTATGCCAACTGAAGATAATGAATCAACAACCAATGCAGAGCTGAAAATATTGAAGATCCAAGATGTTGAGGAAAGATTATTTGCATTATATATATATATATATATATATATATATATATATATATATATATATATATTGAAATTCCTAAAATTTGCCATTTTATGTGAAGATACCTCTGGTTCTCAAAAGATCTTGTGCCTCAGAAGTCCTGGGGGTTTGCAAAAGCAGAGAGTGTTGGGGTGACCATTCTTCTCTGAAACAGCAGGACCTCAAGGAGGCCAGAGAACTTGCCAAAGGAACTACCAGGTGGTATCCATGTTGTTCATCAGGGATCAGAGAATGCGTGCTAGATGACCAAAGAGTCCTTTTAATCACCAAAAGCAGAAGAGCATTAGAACAGCTATCTGAGAAAAGAAGGTACAAGTAAATATGAAAACTAGTCATGGCAGCTGAGGGAAAGGGAAGAAAGGGGTTGGTGCTGCAACCTTCTAAGGCAACCTGATTAGCCATGTTCCAAAGCAATGTAAATCTAAGTCCACAGGAACATCCCGGCTACAATCCTTCAGGAGTTCTCATCAGTGAGCCACATTTTCCCAAACGTACAAGTCTGAGATTGCTAGATTATTAGAGCTGGGGTTAGGAGAATAAGCAACAAGAAAACTGCAAGCAATGTTCAGGAATAAACAGCATACAGAAATCTAGGCTGATGAAAAACACACCGTGCATTTAATGAGAGAGGTCTTTTTGACCACTTTAATAAGAACACAAATCTCCTTCAGTTCTAATTCATGAGTTCCCACCTTCAGGATTGATCATCTGCCAGTGGTTCCATTTCCTAGCATCTCGGTGGGAGGGATGATTTCACTACATGAATTTAGGGTGTGAACATAAAATACATCATAGCACAGAGAACAGTAACAAAGCTCACTCAGTCTGAACTTGGCCTCTTATTGGGTCAAAAATTCCAAGGTACACCCTCCTGGGAAATAGGGATAGATCCCTCCATTGATTAAACCAGAGGTCATGGTGGTGACTCTGAGAATAATGGACACAGTTCCTGGGAGGGGGATCTGACTTTGCCATTCCCAAAACACAGAACAACCCACCAACCTGCAGGTGGCAATTCTCTAACAGAATAAAGGAAGACCCTTCTCTGAGCAGACCAGCATGCACAGAAAGTTCCTGGCAGCAGCCTCATCTCAAAAGAGCAGAGAGGATTTTTTTCTGCAGAACTGTTTTATTTTCTTTTCCTGCAGTGTAGTTGAAGCCTCCCCTGAAGCTGATTCCAAGCTGAGAATGGAAAAATCTCACCCAGGAGACCAGTCCCACAGCACCATCCCATGTAGCACAACCTTCCCACTGAGCATGCTGCTGTCCCAGCCTTCGCTTTTACATTGTTTTGTTTGGGTGGAGCTGTATTTGTAATTAAAACTCTGCTTTAGAAGTCCCCACCATGGGGCTGTTGAGGTGGATCGGGAGGTAACGCTTGAGTTCAATCCCTGGAGCACACAGAACGGAAGGAGACAGCAGATTCCGGAAGTTGTCTTCTGACTTCCACCCATAAGCAGAACATGCTCACACATATATTCACATACACATCACACATGTGATGTATATACAATTGATTTCTTAAGACTGTGTTCAGCCAGGCATAATGGGCCAGGCTGGTTATCCCGGCAGTGGATAAGCTGAGGCAAGCAGACCCTGAGTTTGAAGCTATCATGAGCTATCTAGTAAATTACAAGGCATCCTTGGCTACAAAGTAAGAATTGTGTCAAGTAGTAAAATAAAACAACAACAAAAAAAAAACCCCAAACTTCTTTTAGACTCTTCAAACTGAATGGAGTCACTAAAAGAAAGTTTGAGGACAAATCTCTGAAAATGACATTACATGGCACTCAATTGAAGTCCAGGTTCTGCTTATCTTTGTAATAGAAATGCAAAGCCTCAGAGACCCTCTTATCTTCTTATCACTAAGCTGATCCCACTTAATGAACCCATCAAACACACTTCCACATCCATGAGCAATGTGATTAACAAATAGTCTTGATTGAAATAAGCATTTCCTATTATTCAAATAACTATGATTTTATAAAGATACCATAAAATATGGAACATATAGAAGGCTGAGAAAATAAGTTCTTCTAAGACCAAAAAAATTAACTACAATTTTCTAGTAATTTAACCACTTCATAATCCAGTTTATTTGTTTAATTAATTACTTTCTGAGGCAAGCTGGCGGAAAGCTCTGGCTGTGTAGCTGAGGATGACCCTGAAGCTCTGATCTCCTTCCCTCTACCTCCTGAGTTCTGGGGTTGCAGGTGTCTTCCACCACCCTCAGATTTGAAGAGTACCGAGGCCAGACAGTTTCATGCATGCTGAGCATCCTCTCTACCAACTTAGCAACACCCCCGGAGTTGCTAAGCCAGTTTCTAATATAAACCAACAGAAACCTAGTTTGACAATGAAATCTGTAGGGCAAATAAACTCTGATACCTAAAGGAAGCTTAGAATCTCACGTTTTCACTTCTAAATGGTCAAATTAGGCCTCCAGAAGAATGTGGTGTTGCTCCATTTAGGCTGTGTGTTGTTCGGTTTTTCCATTGCTATGACAAGTATCTGTATAAAAAAAAAGAAAAAAAGCAAACAATATAAGAGGAACAATGTGTCTTAGAGGTTTCAATCCCTGCTCCAGGCCTCTCCTGAGGGCAGGGTACCTTGGTGGAAGGGTATGTTAAGAACACTTGCTGACTGCTCACTTCACATCAGTGAGGACGAAGAGACAGAAGGAGGGACAAATGTAAGACATATCTTCACAGGATACAATACCACTGACCTGCTTCCCCCAGTGCCCTCTTTGCACATCTTCCAATAAAGCTGTCATGTCATGTTCTGAATCCATTAGGTCAGATAGGCAGAATCCACTCACATTCCAGATTCAAATAGGCAGAATCCATTCACATCCCAGATTCAAATAGGCAGAATCCATTCACATCCCAGATCCAAATAAGCAGAATCCATTCACATCCCAGATTCAAATAGGCAGAATCCATTCACATCCCAGGTTCAAATAGGCAGAATTCATTCACATCTCAGATTCAAAGCCTATCAAGGTACTATTAAAGACTACTATGGACTTTCTGGCTTAAACAGAAGCATATATTCAAGTTCTGCAGACTGGGAATGCCAAGATTAGGGTACCAGCAGGAGCAGATGGTTCCTTCCTAATTTCCCCAGGTGAAAGACAGAGAGAGAAAAGAAACCAGTGTCTCTTATAAGGGCACCAATCCCTTCCTAAGAGCTCCATTCTCATGACTTAACTTCTCCTCCAAAGCTCTACCATCAAATATCATCAATCCAGAAATTAGCAATTTAACAGGACATGGTAGAAGGAACAGTCGTAGCTCATTTACTGCCTTGTTCGAGGTCAGAAAATCACAACACAAAGCCCGTATTCAAACACATTTCATTGTTTCCTCCGAGCTAACCTCTTCACTCACGATTCACATATGCCGTGACTGAGTTTCTTTCCAAATGCATATGTGAGTCTATGAAGCCGATTCTAGACCTCTAATTCCATGTAACCTGAATAGATGATTGTGCTGTGGTTTAACAAAATATTTTTTTCATCACAAAGTTTCTGTGACGCCTGAATGCACTTCAGAGATGTGATCCCAGGAGGAGTGTTTTCAAAGCAAACCAACCTCAGGCGTGTTGCTGAAGGACACTGGGCTTAGGATGGAATTCTGGAGTGTTTAATTATCAACATGGGCCTTTCCATCCCAGGCCTATTAAATTATGGGGTGGGCTAAGAATAGCCGGTTTAACCATCAGGAGAAGATGGATGAGTTTCCCTTCCTGTTTTCAAACCCAAGAAATCTACCCTGCTTCTGAATTACAGACGGATTACTGAGGGAGGCATCTGTAGGTTGGACAGGGAACACTGGAGTCTGGGCTGGCACATTAGTCTCAGCAACAGGCTCCTTCCCTGCCTCCAGGCCCTCCACCTGGGAACACTAACAGAAAGAGCCAAGTTTAATATGTGAGAAATTTAATATTTGTGTGTATGTCTGTGTGTGTGTCTGTGTGTTTAAACTATCTGCTACAAATAGGCCCTGCCTTCAGCCTTGTAATGGAAGTTTTACACGTACCAGAACTACTTTCCAAAAGGGAAGCTTAAATCCATAGACGGTGTGTTTATTACCTGTTCTACCCATTACTTTTCTTACTGCTTAGAAAATAAATAAATAAAATTTTAAAAAAATAATAAAAGCATTAAGGAGGGAGAAGTGCACCCTGGTTCAGCTTGGGGGTGCAGTCTCCTGCAGTAGGGACAGCATGGTGGGAAAAGCATGAGGCAGACGGCCACACTGGATTTTTAGATGGGAAAGGAGAAAGTAATACTCGTGCTTAGGTTGCTTTCTCCTTTCTCTTTGGTTCAGGACCCTCAACCTCTAGAAGGCTCCCATTCAGTTGATCAAATCTAAGTAGTTCTTCACAGCCATGCCCAGGCATTTGTTCCCACAGTGATTCTAAACCCTGTTCATTGAACCATCAAGAGCAGCCATCACAGGGTCGATAAATGAAGAACTATTCCCAAACTTCAGTGTCATAAGCTCTGGGTTCTTCTCTTTAGAGGGTGTGGCTGGAGACACAGGTCACAGCCCCATGATGGCTGACTAACATGACCAGCAGGTTGTTACTACTTGTCAGCCAGAACCTTAGCCTGATGTGTTCTTGCTGAGGTAACCTGGCTGTGACACCAGAACAACAATCCCTAGGTTGCTTCTAGGCCCTTATAGCAGAGTGGCTGGATTTCTAGAAAGAATATCATTTGAGTTCCATAAAATCCCTAAGACTCCTTGTAACGGAACCTTTTTGGAAGGAAGTTGCAGAAAACTCCCTGCCATCAGTTACTTCTTGGTCAAACACATCATTTTAGCAAGCTGGAATTTAAGGGGATGGATGATGCACCTTCATAGTGGATTATCAAAGACATAGAATTGACTCTAATTTAGCAGAGCAGCAAAGTCATGTTTGTTCAACTTTCCAACCTCCCCTCCACTCCTAAACAGAACAGAGATGCTTCCCAGATCTTTATCTCTATGTTTGTCACACCTCCCTGGGCTCTGGATACTTAATCATTCTTTGTGATGTCTTGAAACAATGGTTTCAATCAAGGCATTAATCACTCAGCTTCCATTTATTTGTGTATTGCTCAACCCTCTCCTTTCCCAGCCCATTCCAGCACATTTGGGATCCTGAAGAAGCAGTTCTGGCCTGTGGCAACAGGGCACTCTCTGTGGCATAGAGCAGGCAGACCATGGAGAAAACAATTAAAATATACTTTCCAAGTAACAGAATGAATTTAAAAATAGTAGTGCTTTTGAGATACTTAGGTAGCTTTCAAATCACCCTTTCTTTTTTATGCCCCAAGGGATAAGGTACCAAAAGAAAAAAAAAAATCAACTCTACAGATCCTATCAGTACACCCAAAGTGGAAATTAACCAGTGGTGAGAATCTCTTGAATTGAGCCCCTCCATATACATTCATTTGCATGTGAATCTCCAACTAATTGTTTTGAAGTAACAATTAAGAGAACAATAGATGAAAGAAAGGGGCTTGAAGCTGCAAAAGACACCTGGGTGACTTTTCAAAAAAGTTTTTTTACATATTTGGTTTTATTTTTTAAATAAGAAAAAGGAACTAAATCCAATCCACAAAGTCATGTCTGACAAATGAGGTTGGGAGGCAGCCCCTAACCTCCTGATGCTGTTTGCTCACCACGGAGGGTCAATAAATTCTTTCTGTACTCATCTGGAATAGGGAAGTCTTGAGGTGTGCTTAGAACCCAGAACCCTAGTAGAGATGGTGCCAAAGCCACTTCTGAGCTGCAGTTCTGTCCCCAAGCTCATCATTACAGCTTCTTCTTCAGTTTGACAA
Source organism: Arvicola amphibius (assembly GCF_903992535.2). Classification (NCBI taxonomy): domain Eukaryota; kingdom Metazoa; phylum Chordata; class Mammalia; order Rodentia; family Cricetidae; genus Arvicola; species Arvicola amphibius. Next base: position 49,657,408 of record NC_052047.1, on the reverse strand, counting down.
TTTAAAAATGTCATTTGAAGTTCCTCTCCCTTCTTGGAGTGTCTGTCCACTGTGAAAGGGTGCAGCAGCAATCTCCTTTATGATCCTCAACGGTTCAGGTCTGGCCCCAAATTGGCAAAATACACTCAGGCAAACAAATGCTCTGTGTTTAAGGCTTCCTGCAGTTTAGCAAAACACCCACCCTGTATCAAACATGCTCTTCGAGGGTAATTCTTACATTTTCATTTTCACCTTCCACAGGACTTCATCCTTCTTCTGAGGATGGCATCTTGTTATTTCTTATATAAAATGTCTTTCTCATTCTCAGTCTCAAATGCTTTAAGAATCGGATTAAAATAAGAGAGGCTGCGTCCAGGTTTGGGACTCTGTTCCTCTGTTCTTGTAATCAGCCCTTACTAATAATGCATGCCTATCTACTTTTCACTTTTATATTTATTTATTTGTTTGTTTGTTTGTTTATTTATTTGTATGTGTTACCAGTGTTATATGTGTGCACGTGGGATTTTGCAAGTATATGTGAGGACTGGGTAGAGGAAGCGAGAAGAGAATTGTGATTTTCTTTTCTGTCACTCTCCATCTTGAAACAGTCTCTTACTGAAACTGAGGCAGGGCTACCGGCCCAGAAGTTCCAAAGACCCTCCTGTCTGCCTCCCATCTTCACCCTCAGCACTGACATTGTAAGCAAGTACCTGGCCATGCCTGACTTTTTACATGGGTGAGAGAGACTCAAACTCATGTCTCATACTTTCATGGCAAACACCCCTCCTTAATGAGCCATCATCCCAGCCAAACATCTTTCAATCGGGAAATATATTGTTAATGGTTTCCTCGAGTTATTTATGGTACTGGCCCTAAAATGCATTGCTAAATGGGGAATTTTACCTTAAATTGATTCCACTGGCTTTTGATATAAAACATGAAAGTCAATAAAAAGCTCACTATTACAAATTATGTATGTATTGTGGGATTATTTGTCATCATTAGCTAAATTGCCCAATGTATAGTTATGTAATTGGTGTTACTGAGCTTTGTACATGCTCCATGTACTCATATGTTCTTGTTCTTCCTTTCTTTATTCCTTTATTGTTAATCAGCACAGGAGATAGAGCCATGGACTTCATCCATAGGAAGCAACTGTTGTATTCTAAACCCTGACCCTCTTGGAACAGAACCCAGAAGGAAGAGTTTAATCTATACCACGAGATTCTTATTAATAGTTCTGTTTTATCACAAGAGACAAGTTCTGTAGGGATTGCACTGGACACGTCTACCAACCGAGCAGAAAGGCATGGACCATCTTGTCATCTATAGGACACAGGGATGAGGTGAGATGGAGGAACTGTTGACAAAGACAAGACTGGGAAACTGTGAAAAGTGCATCATCTGTCACAATGGTGGAGACGTCCTCTCTTGAACTAGCTGCTGTAGAGGCCGCCAGTGCCTAAGATTTTGTTGACATTCTAGAGCCTTGCTATAGGCAAAGGTCACTGGCCAGTGCCCAGGGTTAGGTGGTACGGAGCTGTGAGAGCTGGGTATCCTCATACCTCATAAGGAAAGGAACCTCTGTGCTGTGCTGACCGGTGCTGTGCTTCACTGCTGTTATTGTTTCCACGCAGGTCGTCTAAAAATGAATGTGTGGATTTTAGGCGTGCTTAGCCAGCTCGCTGTATTTATCACTACTCTTTTCTGACTGTCCTGATGTATAAAAATATAAAATGCATTTTTCGAATGTTAACAATGCTAAAATGATGTGGCTTTAATAGGACATAAATTCTCATAATACACTCATATTCTCGAAGGCATTCTAGAAGAGGCAATTTTCTGCATCTCATTTCATATCCAGTGATGTCTGAGGCATCCTTAGGTGAGCACTAGACTAGCAACAGTAACTATGATAAGACACCTCACTGTTTAATGCCACGATATAATAAAACTTTATCTCATTTTTCTATGAGTCATAAATTTAGAAGGAACTCTGTTCTACAGTTCTGATCCCAGGGTCTTTCATATGGCAACTGGTGACGATAGCATCTGGTCTCACCTCTGTGGAGCTAGGAAGACATGAGTATTGTGAACTTGATCCTTAAGTTTTGGTGATGTCATTTTACAGTTTCTCAGATGATTGACACAGAGCTCGTTACGTGGGAGATAAGAACCCCAAAGGCAGATTGGAGCATGAAGAATAAGAGGGAAGTAGAAAGAGAACTGGTCCAAGAAAAAAAGCCATATTATTCTTTTTCATGATCTAGCCTCAGAAGTCAGATAAGCAATTTTGCCATATTATAAGAGTTGAGAAGTCAGGCTCATGTTAGAGAGGACAGACAAGATATTTCACCTTTCAATGGATTATCAAAATCACTTTGTAAGGTGAGCATGTGCTATGAGATTAATACTGGTGTGGCCATCATTAGAAAATCCAATTTACCAAAGGTATCCTGGCCACACTTCCCCTTAATCTAGTTCTGATGAAACACACTGGATTTGAATTTTAAAAAAAATGTTATAGCTAAAAGGAAAAGACCATAAAATAATCACAGGCAACTTTTTCCAATTACTGATTCAAAGAGTTTAAGTGATTGCCCAAGGTAAGACTGATAATTAGATATAAATATACTAAAATTAAACTAGGAATCTCTACCATGGCCTCCTTTCAAAGAATTACAGCATTAGGACTTGTTTTATTGAACTCTGTTGTACAGGATCTTGGCCATGGTATAGCTCAAGAATAACCTCTGATTCTCAAATTTATTGAACTTGAAATCACCAGCTATCCAAGCTAGGATACTTGGCTTGATATATTTAGCTGGTGATTATCTATACCTGAATCATTGCTCAAAAATGAAATATCAGATAACTAAATAACCAAGTGATACTTGGTGGGGTTTTCTATTTATTCTCAGCTCAATGAACTAATTTGTATGAGACACTGACTATTTTAGTTACCTTGTTATACAGACCTCAATACCTGACCAAAACAAATTCAAGGTTAACATTAGATTCTGGTTCGTGGTTTATAAGTTTTAGCCCCATTGTGACAAGAAAGATATGATAGGACATCTAACATTATGGTACATGGAGAATATGGCAAAGATTTTCTAATGCATAATAACAAGGAAATAGACAGCAGAGGATAAAGAAGTCCAATATAATACTAACCCAAAGAGTCACTCCCGGGGAACATATTTCTTCTAGCTAGACTCTATCTTCTAAAAGTTCAATAACCTCAGTAAATAACCTCATTAACTCATGACCATTTATAAAATTTTAGAGTAATACTCATAATACCTCGTGTCCCACTCACAAAACTCATATAGCCATCTCATAATGTAAAAATGTATTTATTTAAACTCCAAGAGCCCCACAAGTTCTAAAAGTGATTCTAAAAGTCCAAAGTTCAAATTCTATTCTGAGACTCAAAGAAATCTCTTGTCTGTGAGACGTTGTAAAATCTAACAAAAAAAAACCAGTTATATACATTTGATATATGGTGACAGCGACCTAGAGCAAGTATTCTTGTTCCAAAGAATAGAAGGGTTCTATTTGTTCCAACGAAAGAAGGGTTAGACCAATCAGGAGCAAAACCGAGCAGGACCAGCAATAAATCCTGTACGTCTATGTCTAGTTAGTTAGAGCTTGTTGTTAGCCCCGTGTTGGTAACACACATGGCCTTTCTCCTGTCCTGGTTCTACTTTGTATCTACAGCTTCCCCCACAGATACCCGATGTTTCTGGCATTTCTTTTTTTTTTTTCCCACGTTTTAAAAATTTATTTATTTTTTTTCCTCATTTTTTTTTTATTAAAGAGTTCCATCTCTGATGGAGGATTCCCATTGGCTAATAAAGAAACTGCCTGATCCATTTGATTGGCCAGCTCTTAGGTGGGCAGAGTAGACAGAACAGGAAGAAGGAAGTGAGGTAGATGACTCAGTCATATGCCACGCCTCTCCTAAGTTAGTCAGACTGCTGTGCCTCTCCTCAAGGAGAGAGACAGAGATGAAGCTCCAGCCCAAGATGGACGTATGCTAGAAACTAAACGGTAAGGCACCACTTCATGGTGCTACACAGATTATTAGATATGGGTTAATCAAGATGTGAGTAAGAGGCTGAAAATAATGGACCAGGCAGTGTTTAAAAGAATACAATCTGTGTGTTGTTATTTTGGGGCATAAGCTAGCTGGTGGCTGGGAGCCTGGCAGTGGGAAGCCAGCCCACAGCTCCCCACTACAGAACATCTCCTTCCCTCCTCCTCCCCCTTCCCTCCCCTCCCTTCCACCCATACCCCCACTCCACCCCTCTCCAAGACAAAGAGCCATCAGGGTTCCCTTCACTATGTTAAGTCCAAGCTCCCCCTAAGTCCAGGAAAGTGAGCAACCAAACTGACAAGGCTCACAGTGAGCCCGTCCATGCTGTAGAGTTCACGATCATTGCCGTTGTCCTTGGTTTCTCAGTCCTCCTCCACCGTCAGCCACATTCAGAGAGTCCGGTTTGGTCCCCTGTTCCATCAGTCCCATTCCAACTGGACTTGGTGGTCTCCCGTTAGATCTGTCCCACCGTCTCAATGGGTAAACGCACTCCTCACAGTCCTGACTTCCTTGCTCATGATCTCCCTCCTTTTGCTCCTCAACGGGACCTTGGTAGCTCAGTCCGGTGCTCCTATGTGGGGCTCTGTCATTTTCTCCATCCAATGCCAGGTGAAGGTTCTATGGTGATATGCAAGATATTCATGAGTATGGCAATAGGATCTGGACATTTCTGGCACCCTCTCCTCAGCTGCCCAAGGACCTAGCTGGGGGCGTCTTCCTGGACACCTGGGAACCCCTCTAGAGTCAAGTCTCTGCCAACCCTAGAATGGCTCCCTTAAGTAAGATACATAATTCCTTGTTCCCATATCCACCCTTCCTATATCCCAACCATCCTATTCCCCCAAGCTCTTCCCATCCTCCACTTCATACTTTTCTCGCCCCATCCTCCCTCCCCCCATTCCACCCCACCCCTATGTTCCCATTTTTTGTCCGGCAATCTTGTCTACTTCCAGTATCCAGGAGGATAACTATATGTTTTTCTTTGGGTTCACCTTCTTATCTAACATCCCACCATCTCCATGCCATCTTAGGTTTCATCCTTGTAGTTTCATCTGTGACACTTGCAGAAGTCTCTTGCATCAAATCTTACCCTACTACATATTGCCTAGCCTCTCTGACTTTGCTCAAATACTGTAGTAAAACTTAATATGACACAAAATTTCTTGCATCGCTCATGCCTGTAATACAAGCTCTGAGTTTATGGTGTCAAGTTCTCCTGCCATCTTAAACAGTAACTGAACCCACCCCACCCTTACATCAAGATTTTAAAGATTCCTGAGTGTTCGAGAAAGTTAAACTGGGAAATAGTCCCTTAGATAGTCTTTATTACACAGGGGGACCCAAAGACTTTCCCCCTACAAAAATAAAAAAACCTCTTTATTTTCAAATAGTCTTAAATAAATTTGCTGATTTTTATCTGGGAAATATATAAGAGAGTTACAAAACCCCACCAATTCTTGAAATTCCTTCAGTACACTGTTAGTATTTTTTTCAGTATTAATTGCTAGGCTTCTTTTGTAATGGTCACAATATTTTTAACTATAGTTTTTTTTCTTGATGGTTAAATAGACCAGTGAACATTTTCCCACACCTTTCTGCTCTGCTTTCTTTTTATCTTGATGCTGACTCTAAATGTGGCAAAGTGAAGTCACCATCAACCTGTGCCACTGTTTGAATGCTATGTACCTTGAAATTCCCTCTTAGTCAGATTTTCAGGGCTGGCTCAGCCAGAGACAGACTATTCCTTTAAAAAAAAAAAGTAATATAATGGCCTCTCGTTCAATTCATAACATAGCCTTGTTCCTATCTGGAAGCTAGGAAGTCTAGTCTTCATTGTTGAGATTATTATCATCGGCATTCCTGTCTTTTGAACTCTCATCAGAATCTCTCACTGAGTTCTACTCGGACATTCTGGGGCTTCTCTAGACCTGGTCTCCAAATGCTTATGAATCCCTCCTGAAAAATGTTTCTAAGGATAAGAATCATGTGGTCAGGTGTAGTCACAATAACATTTCCACCTTCTTGTTACTGATTTTATGTAGTTATTTCTTCAATACTGTGATTGCAATAGCTGACAGCACTTACCTAAAAGAAAAAAAGTTTAATTTGGCTCACAATTTCATAGGATTTTAGTTCACAATGTCAAAGAAGGCATGCAACCAGATAAATACAGCATATGCTGTTTATTTATACATTCATCTGTTTGTTTATATTGTTTATTAAGGCTGTTTATTTCAAAACAGATCAGGAAGCAGAGAGAATGACTATAAACCTGAGATGATGCAACCGAATGACAAAGCCTGAGCACTCAATAATCTCCTCCTACCTCTCCCCAACTTCTTAAAGGCTCCACAGCACCCAATATCAGCTCCACTGGCATGAGACAGGACATTAAAATTATGAACATGTGGGGAATGCTTACTATTTAAACTCCAATGTTATGTTGCTTGTTTCTATGAAATCTTTGAACTAAAGAGAAGAGGTCAATTTTGCCTGAGATAGCAAATTTATATGCCTAAAAATATTCCAAGGATTTTTATTGAGTATTTTAGGTACTTTTTGCAGGTCTATAGTGAAATCCTTGGCATTGTATGTGATACTAGTATAATTTTTCATGACCCACCCTTGCTACTGTGTTTATTTTGCTGCTCATTTCAGACAATCAACTATGGTTTTATAAAGTTTGTTATTGTTACATTCACTGATTTCTACTCAGTTATGTACAATTATTTCCTCCAATTATTGTCAGTTTATTTTTATATTTGCTTCTAGATGATTCACAAGGCAATTTAAATTACTGATTTCAAGCATGTTTTTGGTTATTAATTAATTTTATTTTTATGCATGTTTTAATATTGGTTTAGCTGCTATCTCACAGATTTTGATGAGTTGTATTTTAATTTTTATTCAGTTAAATATATAATCTTATATATACCCAAATAAAAGAAACACGTCTAGTTAACAGCATTGTTGATTATTTGTCTGTGTTTCCTGATATTTTTTCTTAATGTTTCTACAAACTTTTAAGATGGGTTGTCAAAATTTCTATGTGTATATTTGAAGTTTATTTTTAGTTCAGGCCTTCTGGCTGCCATAAGTTATGCCTAACACATTGTGTGGCCTTGTTTTTCGTAAACACATCTAAGATTAGGTTAGTAGTCTGAGTTGACTTATCGTTTTATAAATACAGGGCCCACTCTCTTTCTACTAAGTTCATTTGATCTCTACACAAGTTTATCTAATATTAATGCAGTTACTATACTTTCTGTTATTGTCATAATTTCTTTATTTTCTATATTTAGGTCACATTTTATAATTCACCTTACCAATACTTTTAATTGGGGAGTTCATTATTACATTAAGTATGACTACCGTTTTGCTAGAGAAGACCATTCTATTTTCTCAGCTTTCAGTTTTTCCTATTTACCTTGTCCTGCCCTTCTTTTACTTGAAGGTATCTAATGTCTTTTTGTTTTTCCATATGAAGTTAAGAATTCTCCTTTCAATATTTGCAAAGAATTGTGTTGTAATTTTGATGAAGGTTGCATGAAATTTGTAAACTGGTTTTGGTAGGATAGCCAGTTTTACTATGAGCATGGGACATCTTTTCATCTCCTGTTATCTTCTCCAAATTTTTTCCTTCAAATACTCCCTCCCTCCCTCCCTCCCCTCTCTCTCTCTCTCTCTCTCTCTCTCTCTCTCTCTCTCTCTCTCTCTCTCTCTCTCTCTCTCTCTCTCTCTCTCTCGTTAGTCTGCATTCAGCCACTTTGCTGAAAGTGTGTATCTGCTGTAGGAGTTTTCTAGCGGAATTTTTAGAATCACTTATGTATACTATCTTCTGCAAGTAAGGGCATTATGATTTCTTCCTTTCCAATTTATATACCCTTGATCTCCTCCAGTTGTTTTATTGCTCAAGATACAACGTCAAGAACTTAATTGAATATATATGGAGAGAATGAGCAACACCTTGTCTTGTTCCTGATTTTAGAGGAATTTTTTGTGTTTCTTTCCATTTAACTTTATGCTGACTATAATCTTGCTGTACATTGCTTTCATTATGTTTTGGTATGTCCCTTACAACCCTAGTCTTTCCAAGACTTTTATCATGAAGATGTGTTGAACTTTGTCAAAGGCCTTTTCTGCATCTAATGTGATTATCATGTGGTATTTTTCTTTCAGTTTGTATATATGGTGAGTTTATTTACTGATTTTAATATGTTGGACAATCTCTGCATCTCTGGAATAAAGTTTACTTGATCAATGAGGAATGGTGGCTGAAACAAATAAAAGATACCTAATGATATTCTGCTATACTATAAATAAATGCATTACCCAAACATTATTAGAGAAGGTTTCCTATGGCAACAGATTAGACTGGAAAAGATTCAGAGACCCACAGCCAGATATTATGAAAAAAAAAAAAGAAAGTCTAAATTGGAGATTCATCAAATCCCACCCCTCAGAGCTCAGGGAGTTCCACAGAAGAGGAAGTAAAGAGTGTAAGAGCCAGAGGGGATATAGAACACCAGGGGAACAAGCCTTCTGAATTAACTAAGCAAGGGGTATATGAACTCACAGCAAGCACAGGTACAACATGGGTCCCTGCATATATATTATAGCTTTTAGGTTAGTACTTTTATGGGACTCCTGATTATGAAAATGATAGGGTCTTTGATTCTTGTGCCTGTTCTTGGGACTCTTTTCTTCCTGTTGAATTGATGTACCCAATTTTGATGCAGTAGTTTTGCTTCATCTTATTATACTTTATTTTTATCATGTTTAGTTGTTCTCTTAGAAGCCCATTCTTTTCTAATGTGAGACAGAAAGGGAATTGATTTGGGGGTAAGTGGGGAGGAATACGGGGGGAGAAGCTATAATCAGGATACTTTTTTTGAAAAAAAAATCCATTTTCAATAAAGGAAACATGTAAAATAAATTAAGTCATATGGTAGTTGATGGGGAAAAACAAGCTGAAAGGAAATCTAGGCACCACGCCTCTCTTTAATGTTTCATGCTCTCTTCTGCTTAGCGTTGGCTCGCCACTTTTCTTGAAATACATTCAGAAACCTGCACTACAGTGTGCTAACTGCTGTTTCAGCTCCCCTAAAACAGAATAGAACAACACAAAAGCAATTAGAAAATTAAAAAAAACGAACAGCTGTTATATTTTTTTTCTTGTTACTTCACCTTTCCTGGCATTTTTAAATTTTTTGTCTTATGTTTGTTTTATATTATTCAGATGGCCAGCTTTGGCTATTATTTACATCAGCTTTGAGAGTGAACACATTCTCTTAGTTTTTCCTCATTGTAACATTTTAATTTCTTCCTGAATAATATTCCTCCTGAATAATATTTTATCTAGGTATGATGCTGTATATTTGGTTTTCTTCTTTTACTAAAATGTCTTCTCTCTTCATTCTAAGTTCCATAATTTTAATAGGAAACTATTATTTTGTTTTTCTCTTAGAGGTAAGGTATCAATTTTTTTCTGATTGCTCTGAAGAATTTTTATTTGTCCTATTTTCAAAGAAAAAATAATCATGATGTGTCTGCATTTATTTTATCTTTTTTCCTATTTAAGGGTTATTAATATTGATTCTGTAGGTTTATACCTTTTAATACATTTGAGTAAAATTCTATAGTCATATTTTCATGTATTTTTTAGCTCTCTCTGGGACACCAATGATATGAAAGCTAGATCATTTGTTATAGTCCCTGGGACCTCTAAAACTCAATTCATGCAATTCATTTCTTAAATTCAACTTTCTCTTTGTTATTCCTAGTGAGTGACTTCCATTATTCTATCTTCTAGCTCACTGAATATACCATCTGTGCCATCCATTCTGTTCTTGAGTCTATCCATTGAGCTGTTCATCTCAGTCATTGCTCTTTCAGTTATGAAGTTTCCACTTGGTTGTTCATGTGTCTTTTAATTGTTTATGAAGCTGTTTTGTCCTTTCTTTTGTCACCAGCACATTTTTATTGCTCATTAAAGCACTTTTTTTTTATCTTTTAACATCTTAGATAATGTTGACAGTTTTGTGGTGTTGGTGATAGCATCCCTTTATTTCCATTATTTAAAAACTTCTGTTTGAGTTCTTCCTAGTGTTCAATATGACAAGGATAATTTGGTTGAAACCTGGACACTTTTTGTGCTACAAGATTCTCAGTCTATGGACATCTCATTTGCTTTTTTAGTTAAAAGGTAGATGCTTGCTCCATTCTCCTGCAGCCAAAGCTTCGCCAACAGGTTTTTAAAAATAACATCACCTAGGCTTAATTTTCTTATAGCATGTTTAATTTATGAAAAATCCATAATTCTGTTCATTTGAAAGATTGCCTGGCTCATGGCATAGTGGCTGTGCCCAACCTGCCCTAATGCGTGGATTCAAAATGGACTTTTGTGTTGATTCATAATATTGGTATCTCCTCAGTCTCCCAAAAAGCAGAGTAAATGATAATCTACTCTTTTTTTTTTTTTTGGTTTTTCAAGACAGGGTTTCTCTGCAGCTTTAGAGCCTGTCCTGGAGCTAGCTCTTGTAGACCAGGCTGGTCATGAACTCACAGAGATCCGCCTGCCTCTGCCTCCCAAGTGCTGGGATTAAAGGCATGCGCCACCACTGCCCGGCGATAATCTACTCTTAATGTTCACTTAATACACAAAGTACTTGAACCAGGCACACACATGCATCTAATATTAAAAATAAATGAAAAAAATGATTATAAGCCAGACACATTGGCTTAATGTATAATCCATTGTTCAAAACTAAACTGACTCTGGTGCCTAGGTTCTTTTTGTTTTGTTTTTTGTTTTTCTGAGATGGGGTTTCTCTGTAATTTGGAGCCTATCCTGGAACTAGCTCTTGTAGCTCTTGGTCTTGAGCTCACAGAGATCCACCTGCCTCTGCCTCCTGAGTGCTGGGATTAAAGGCATGTGCCACCACTGCCCAGCATAGGTTCTTGATTATTAGAAACTTGGGATGCTTGGAATATGCACTTAGTGCCCCATATTGAAAAACACAGAAATAATATTCACGATCATAAGAATCTTTACAGTTAGCCCCAGTGATCAACTTGCAGCTGGGATTTGCAACACATATGAGAGAAGGGGGTTGAGGGACTGTAAAGAAGAGGAAATTATGAGTTCACAGACTCAGATCAGTGTGAAGATTACTTGACCCATTTGAGGGGACCTGATGGAGATTTAAGAGTGATCGTGGAACTCATAGGGAGCAGAACATATTGCTCCAGTTGCTCCAACATTGATAAAAATCATAAATCATGTTAGTAACAATCATGAACAAGCAATCATCTTGCCACACAGCAAGGGCTGAGCTAAACCGTCACATACATGTTAATAACCAAAGATACACCTTTGGCTCAGGCTTGGATTAAGTACCATAGATTTTCCGTATCACATTCTAAAAGGATGCATACTGGATCCCAGCATTCAGCACTAAAGGTTTCAGAGTCCTCATGGAGAAGTATTGCTTTTCCCAGAAACTAATGGATCATAGAATGTGAATCTTGGACTTTGAGTTTATGGTGATATAAACATTGTCCCATGAAATTTTAATACAGTGGGTGTCATCCTTCCTCATGCTATGACCCTTTAACATGGTTTATTGTTGACTGAGGTTTTGGTCACACCAAGTCCCACAGCCATTCAGCCCCAAAGAAACACACAGAGGTCTACATTAATTGTAAACTGGTTGGACTATTAGCTTGGGCTTCTTATTAACTAATTCTTACATCTTAAATTAACATATTATTCTTGTGCGTGGCTTGGTACATTTCATCAGCAAAGCATTCGCATCTTGCTTCCTCTGCAGCTGGGTCACAACTGAAGACTGAATCTTTCCTCTTCCCAGAATTCTCCTGTTCTCATTTCCCCGCCTTTACTTTCTGCCTGGTCACCCGGCCTATGCCTGGCTACTTGTCAATCAGCATTTTATTAAACAAGTACAAGAAACAAATCTTCACAGGGTAAAACTGTTGTCCCACAGCAGTTTCTCATCTTGTGGTCACACCAACCATAAAATTATTTTGTTGCTACTTTATAACTGTGATTCTGCTACTGTTATGCATCATAACATAAATGTCTGAATTTTCTTATGGCCTTAGGCAACCCTTGTGAAAGGGTTGCTTGATCCCCAAAGAGGTTACGACCCACAGGTTGAGAACCATTCTCCCACTCCTTTTCTTTTCCTTATTATTTTTCATTTATTTTACACACCAACCACAGTTTTGCTTTCCCTCCCCCCTCTTTTCACCATTTCATTCCCCCACTTCCCATCTACCCCTCCCTTCCACTATTCCTTCATTCAGAAAGGGACTCCCATGGGAATCAACAGAGCAGGGCATATCAAGTTGAGAAAGAACAGTGCTCCACCTCTTGCATCAAGGCTGGGCAAGGCATCCCAGCATGTTAAATAAGTTCCAAAAAGCCAGCTTGTGCTAGAAACAGGTCCTAACCCACTGCTAGGTGCCCCACAAACAGATCAAGCGACACATCTGTCACCCACATGAGGAAGGCCTAGGTCTGTCCCATACAGACTAGCTCCCTAACTCTCAGTTCAGAGTCCTTGAGCTCCCAGGAGCTCAGGTGGACTGTCTTTGTGGGATTTCCTGTCATAATCTTGACTCCCCCTTACTCACACAATCCCTCTTATCTCTCTTATCTCCTAGAGCTTGACCCAGTGCTTGACCGTATATCTCTGCATCAGTTCCTGGATGAAGGCTCTTTGATTACAATTAGAGTATCCACCAATCTGATTACAGGAGAAGTCCAGTTCGGGCACCCTCTCCACTGTTGCGAGGAGTCTTAGCTGGTGTCATCATTTGGATTCCTGGGAGTTTCCCTGGTATTAGGTTTCTTCCCAACCCCAAAATGGCCCTCTTTATCGCCATATCTCTTTCATTACTCTCTCTTTTCTTTTCCCAACTTGACCAGCCCAATCCCTCATGGTCCAATTCTTCATCCCCTACATACCCCACTGCCCCCAACTTACCCAGGTGATCTCATTTATTTCTCCTTCCCAGTAAAATGGAATGGCCGCTAAGAGCAGAAGCATCAGTGGAGTGGAGCCTAGAACAAGCTTGATGTGCTGCAGAGGACAGAGCAGAAGAACCCATGCCCTGTGGGGAGCCTAGAAAATCGTGAGTGGATACCAGACATTAGATACTGAGTTATTTATAGTTGCAATTTAGTTTGGTTTTGTTCAAATTATGACTGTGCCCTGGTTCTTCCCTCTTGGAATGAGAAAATATTCAACTTGTTTCTCATTTTATAAAAGCCCATAGTTGACAGACATTAGATTTTTAAAAGATTGGATTTTTAAAGAGAATGGATATTTTAAAGAAACTGAAATTTTAATGTGTTTGAAATTTGTAAAAACTGTGGAACTTTTTACTTTCGTAGAATGTTTTAGATTGCAATGTCTATATCAATGTATAATCTTGGAGATGAAAAAGAAAGGAAAGGTTGTGACTTTAGCAGTGAAGTATTTTTGTGTCAGGTTGACAAGGGGTCAGTTGTGCTCGCTGCTTTATGTCAACTTGATGCAAACTAGAGTCTTCTGAAAGAAGGAGCCTCACTTGAAAAATGTCTCCATAAGATAAGACTCTGGGCAAAGCTTAGGGAGTTTTCTTACTTAGTGATTGATGTAAGAGCGATTAGGCTACCCTGATTGGGCCATTCTCAGGCTTGGGGTCCTAGATTCTATAAGAAAGCAGGCTGAGCAAGTCAGTAAGCAACACTCCTCCATGGACTCTACGTCACCTCCTCACTTCTAGGTTCCTGCCCTGTCCTAACTTCTTCTAATAATGGACCACAATGTAAAAGTGTGAGTCAAATAGACCCCTTCTTCCTCAACTTGTTTCTGATCATGGTGTTGCATCGCAGCAACAGAAACCATAAGTAAGACTCTTCTTGACATCTGTCCAGCTATCAATTATTTATTCAGTAACTAATTACTGAATATTTGCTCTATGCTAGGAATCATGTTAAATCTTTCAGTTACATAAAGGAACTTTGTTGAGCTAATTGCCAAAAAAAGACTGCATAGCACAGCAGATGCACTAGTTAATCATAGGAATAACATAAAAGAGTGGATTAGCTGCTGCAAAATCGAGGTCTTCCTTGCTAAGAAAAGTTTTGTGACACTGTGCAGCAGAGAGTAGTAATCCAGCCCAAGAGAGCAGAAAGCTTTCCCAGGGGAAGTGACATTTAAACAGATGCATTGATTTTGAATGAGGTGAGCAAGGCCAATGCTAAGACAATTCCAGTCAGATAGAATGGCCTACACAAAAGCCCTAGGTCTTGGAGTTACATCACAGACTGAAGGAGCCACAGAGAGGTGGTCACTCACCCCTGTGACGACAGAAGTGTGGAAGAGAGCATCTCAAGGGTCAAGACCAAGGCACACACTGGTTAGCATGCTGAGAGTGCCTAAAGCTGACCAGCTCAGTTTAGTTACTTTGGGGGTGACAGGAGTCTCTGCCTAACTCTATTGCCTTTCTGTCTTTGTACTGAGCGAGGATGTAAAAGGTGCCCTCCTTGTATCTTGAAAACCTCATCTTCTGCACAGCAGGGGTCTTCAAGGCACCCCCACTGGCATTTGAAGAGCAGCACTGACTGTGTCTTGTGAAGAGTCATCTCTGAGCAGCAAGAGTTATTTCTGTGTCAGCTCCTCAGATCACAGGCAACTGGACTTCCAGGATCTTCCCGGCCTGCTCAGGTCATCACGTAGCTTATGAAAGGCAGAGGAACTCACCCAGCTACAAGCACTAGCATGGACTAACTAGACAATATGCTGTAAGCTACTTTGAAACCTGGGGGTGTCTTTTCTTCTCTTTGGAGCTCATTACAACACTGAGCCTACTATTGACAATCCCACCGAGTCTCCTATCAAAGAACAGCAGAGAGGTATAATTTCCTGCGCCATTCAGTCATCCCATTTCCCTGAAACTCATTTCACTATAAAATGGCAGGGTCACATAAATCTTATATACTTTCCTCACTTACATACAGCTGGAATTCTTTTAGCAGCATTTTTTGTTTGTGTCCAGAACAGGTATGCTACTTTTGAAAGTGTAATTAGCAACCGTGTATTGTTGGAAGTACTGCTTACATGACTGATTTCATCAATTAAAAAAAAAAAAAAACACTGACTGATTCCACTTATCCATAAAGAACACTCCTAGGTGCTAGAGATACAATGGAAAGAGACCCTTCAAATTCCTAACAATGTAGCTCAGAAAAGAAACTCAGGCAAAGGAGAGGGCCAGCGAGATGGCTCATTGAGAATGATTGCTGTTGTCAAGTTTTATGATTCTGATTCAATCTCTGGGCCTTGCATGGTGGACGGAGGGAAGTGACTCCTGACTGTTTCCTCCACCTATGTGTCATGGCACATGCTCACACTCACACACTCACATAGAGATCCACACGCTAAATAGCTAAATTAAATGTAAAATCAAAATAAAATGAAAAGAAACAGCACAGAAGAGATGAAACAGGAATAAAAGATGAAACATAGGAGTAAGGAGAAGGGAATATGGAAATGAGGCGGTGGGGGAAAGAGACTGCTGGCAATGTAATTAGTGAAGAAATTCAAAGTGTTTGTGTTAAAAATCCTTGGAACATTTTCTGACCAACTGTTACCATGTAGCACTCGACTCTAAGACTCTGTCACTTAAAACAACCTAATACTTTAAAAACAATGGAAAGGTTTCTGGATTGACAATTCTGGAAGGATTCAGTTGAGTCTCCCTCCCCCCCCCCTCTCCATGTCCCTGTCTTTCTCGTGTGTGCTTCTGTTTCTTTTTCTGTCCCACAGCATTTCATCCTTGAGATCTCCAGATCTCCATGTAAACTTGAGTTCCTTAAAGTACATTAATCATAAGAAAGTTGCAGTAACTAACTGACTTCTAATGAAAGTTAAAAACTTCCAATCACTTCATGTCAAAGCCTAAAGCTACACATAGCACCCTGCTTGCTGCTTCTCTTGATAGGAAAGTTCACAGACTCTATGAGACTCAAGTAGATAGTATGAAGGCCCGCCTTCCAAGGGAAGAAGTGTGACGACGTAAGCAGTCATATGTAAACAACTGCAGGGTCTGCGACACAGTATGGAGTAATCGAGTATGACTTTTCTCAGGAGATGATAATGACAACTGAGTGAAAAATGTCAAAAAGAAACTTAAATGTTAGTCCCCTGAGAGCAGACCATACTAGACTTACAAGTATATGACTCATGAGAGACTGCTATATGTGAGAAAAGGGTGACTGTGTGGGTGGCTAGGACTTACTGACCCAGAAACAGACTTTAAGGAGTAAGGTGGGAAACGTAGAATCAATTAATTCTGGGCATGAATTTGAATGCTCTCCTTAGTGTGAATGATAACACTGGAAGTTTTTGAAAATACAATGAATGAACTATTAAATATTTTAGGACCATAGAAGCTCATAAGCAGCCCTTGGTCTAGACACAGAGAGGTAAGATGTACTCATGTAATCTTGACAGCATGGTTCCTCATAAGCTCTGAAAATGACAATTCTAGTCAGCATGGCAATGTTGATGAGGGAAATCTTAAAGGTCTTACTTCTAGATGAGAAGCTAAAGGTAATCAATGACTACTAAGAGAGGGGACTCTGTAGGGATGAGATTCCTGATAGATTTTCTGGTCAATCCTAAACACATGTACATGTGAGTAGCATTAAACAGACTCAGTAGGTTGTGTGTGTGTATAACAATAATAATTATTTGTATATTGTTGTAAGTAGTTGTGCATATATAGTTATACATATATAGTTATATGTCGATATGAGCAAAAGCAATAAAAAGGTCATGAATTTAAGAGAAAGTGGAAGAGTATGGGTGGAGTTGGAAGGGGATATGTGGAAATGATATAAATACAGTACTCAAGTATAAAATTCTCAAAAACATAAAATATTGAGAAAAAAACCAACAGATTGAAGAATAGCAAGGGTACTATAGTGATAATTAAAGTTTGAGGTGAAAAAAACTTGGACTATCTTCATTCCATGTGGCATACATATGCAGATAGATAAATCCAATGTACCTGAATAAATTAAGTATGGAGTCCTATATGTATCTATAGGTGTCTAGGCATAAATACAAGCATATATATATATATATAGATATATAGATATATATATCTAGATATATATCTGCATAAACATTTGACTAGATTTAGAGGTTATGAAATATATGTGCATATATACAGAAACACACACACATATACACACACAGAAGAAACATATCTTAAGCTAATATAGAAAATTAGTCTATAGATTTAAATTTAGATAAAGATCAAGATAACTTTAACATAGACATATTGATTTGGACAAAGGTAGATGCTCCAGAAAAGGCTATAAATACATTTGAAATGGAGGCAACACGAACTGCTAATGGGTTAGGTAAGAGACTAAGGATGATATCAGCAATTGGATGTTAGAAGAGATGACTTCATGGGAGGGTTTGGAGTTGCTCCACTAGAGGAGAAGAATGGACTCAGGAATAGCCCTTAATTCTGCACTACCTGTAAGGGGATGCATCATTTTTATGGGTACCTGCTGATATTTTACCCCATCACCCCATGGACAATTTCCTTTGCCCCTTCCTTACATCTTAGCATCCCTTACTCCTGCACTGTTATGTTGGGAGATGATTTGTAAGATCTGGAACAAGGAAGAACTGTGCTTCACCCAGGTGACTGCCAAGTACAAGATGTACGCTGCAGGCAAATTATCTCACTTCTTGAACCTTCTGTCATTCAACTTCAAGTAAATAGCATGGCATAGTGTTCAAGGGCTGCTATGAAAATTAAAAAGCATAAAATGTATGATATGTACTTAATGTTATATCTAGAAACCAGTAGGGTTCATGTGATTCTCAAGTGTCTCAAATCTTGCTTGTTCTTCAAGATCAAGACTTTCTTTGATGGTGCATGAAGCTTTTTTTTAATCATCCCAAACTTGATTGCACCGAAGCAATGCATCAAGTAATCCCATCCTATAGCTAAAATATGACATACTGATTTTTTAATGTGTTTATTACAAATAATTTGTTTTATTAAAAATATGATATGATTAAATTTAACTTTAATTAAGGTGCTGATTTACTGTTCAACTTGTCTTTCACTCTCTTCTAACATCTTCCCAGTCTGGAGTGCTTCATAAGTACAGTGCAATTCCCTACAGATTGACTCCCATTATTTTTCCATTTAGGGACTAATTCTCCCCTAATATTAAAAGTCCAGTGGAAGATGACTTTTATAAATTTTTGAAATAAGTAAAAAGTTGTAAAGAAAGATTATAATTTTAAGAGAGAGATAGGTTGAGGAAATCTTGGAGGAGTTGAAGGAGAGAACAAAGTGTGGATATGGTAAAGATACATTGTATCTTTATGTGTGAAATTTTGAAAATAAAAAATTAAATCTAAAAAACTAATATGTGTATTCTTAACTAAATATGTTGGTGATTTTGGAAGACATTTTATTCTTTTTTTAAAAAAAATTTAAATTTATTTTACATAAAAACCACAATTTTCCCTCCCTCCTCTCTGACTGTTTCCTCCCACTAACTCCTTTTTACTTTCCTTCATCCACTCCTCAGAAAGGGTAAGCCTCTCATGGGAGTCAACAAAGCATGGAATATCAAGTTGAGGCAGGGCCAACCTCCTCCCCCCTTCATCAAGGCTGAGGGAGGCATCCCGCCATAGGGAATAGGTTCCAAAAGGCCAGCTCATTCACCACGGACAGGTCCTGATCCTCCTGTTAAAAATGCCACATACAGACCAAGCTACACAACTGTCACAGGCATGCAGAGAGTCTAGGTCTGCAGGCTCCCTAACTGTCAGTCTCTAGTCCCTGAGCTCCTAATGTGTGGGTCAGCTATCTCTGTGGGTTTCCCCATCGTGATCTTGACCACCCCTGACCCCACTCATATAATCCCTCTTCCCTTTCTTGGATTAGACTCCCAGAACTTGGTCCAGTGCTTGGCTTTGGATCTCTGCATCTGTTTCCATCAATTACTGGTGAAGGTTCTATGATGACAATTAGGGTGGCCACCAATCTGATTACAGGGGAAGGCCAGTTCAGGCATTCTCTCCACTATTGCTTGGAGTCCTAGCTGGAGTTATCCTTGTGAATTCCTGGGAGATTCCCTCCTATCAGGTATCTCCTAAATTCCCAAATCCTCTACCAAGATACCTCTTTTATAGTTCTCCCTCTCCACCCCCACCCCATGGACTAGAGAAGTTTTATTCTTATTATTTTTATTTAGTTTCAAATTCAGGAACATTTTATAGATGTAAAGTGTAGGGTTCTCTGATGGAAAGATTTTTTTGTTATGATGTCACTTGGAAGTGAGGCAGTCAATATCTATAAAATCATATTGATGTCTCAGAGTCCGAAGTATATTATATTATATTAGAACATGTATGAATAATAAAAGAATATTCAGACCTACAGATATAAAATTTATCTCTGATAATGTAGCTTCTTGTGGTAGACGTGCAGACTAGTATCTCAATGTATATGAAATATATGCTGTGTATATGAGATAAAATGTTTTATTAAAAATATTATTTCTAAGTTAAGTCGTATATTAAAATAAAATCCTGTGAGAGATGCCATTGTTGATAAAGCACTTACCACACAAGCATAAGAACCTGAGTTCAAATCTCCAGGACTCACATCAAAGTCATATGCAGGAGCACTTGTTTATAACATATAAGGGTGAAGAGGAGGGACAGAGATCATAACCTTAAAGCTCATTGGCCAGGCAGGAATAACTGAACCGGTGAATTCCATATTCAGTGAGAGAACCTGTCTCAAAAAATAAAAGGAAGAGGAATCTAGAAAGATATCAAAGGCCAACCTTTGTCTCCTCACATCCATGCATGCATGAACTCCTCCCACACACATGCACACACACATGCACATGTACACACAGCATACCTTGTTATTCTCTAGTCTACTGTGACCACAAGCACGTTCTGATATTTCTGTATATTATAAAGACCTGCTCTCCAGAGCTGGAGCTCTGTCTCTCACTTAAAAATTAGGGCTACTCGTGTTTAGACTTTCAAATTCTCATCAAATGTACTCCCTTAATGGAAAGAGAACTCCTCTTCTGAAAGAATCCTAACACTGTTTATTAAATTAATTCTGTATTCAAAAACTTAATATGCCAAGATTTTTTTTTCTCATTTCCTATCACTGTTCCTTTTGCAAGACTAGAATAAAAGCATCATGAGGATAAGCTGTAAGTCTGTCTAGTCATTCTGCTCTAGTTGCTTATGAAAGGACTTGAGCACAACAGAGACTCAGCACCTTTCCTATGTATCACTGAACCATGACTTCCAGCATGGAAATGCTTTGGGAGCAGTGACCCATTTCCAGGTTTCTGTGTCATGATTCTCCATCCTTTGAAGTGCTCTCCCTACCACTTAAAATAATGAGTCTGATTAATGAATAATAAAATATGACAGTCAGGAACAGAAAATCCTGGGACAAAATACTACCTTGACAAGTTCATTCATTAATTTATCAAGATAAATGCCATAGATTAGAGGTTCTCAAACTGTTGGTCATGACCCTTTGGAGGGGTGGGTCAAATGACACTTTTGCAGGGGTCATCAAAGACCATCAAAAAACACAGAGATTTACATTATGATTCATAGCAGTATCAAAATTACAGGTATGAAGTAGCAACGAAAACAATTTTAAAGTTGGGGTCACTATAACATGAGAAACTCTTAAAGGAGTAGCAGCATGCAGGAGATTGAAAACCACTATCCTAGATGATGTTATTAGATATTTAAAGTAACAAATTATTGGTATCATCAAATGTCAAAATCAGATAGATACCAAGTTATGAAGGGCCTCACATATCACCATTTTTCAAGTATATTTGTTCAAAAGAATTAAAGGGACTTGTCAAAGTGTATGTGTCCAAGTCATCCCCATCTAAGACTCATTTGGGTAAAATTTCTTGGTATGAAACTTCAGAGCCCAGATTTAACAGAAACAGACTTGCCTCTTGTGGTCAGCAAATTTGAGGAAATAGAATATAGTACACATTAAAGATAGAACACTGAAGACTTGGGCAAAGAAGTCAAGGAATTTTAATATTGGGACAGCCTTCCAGAAGGGGTTGAGTATGTCTAACAGTGAGGATGAAGACAAAACAATCATTTGTAAGATAGTAAGAGGAAAGATAGGCATGGGCTTTGGTCTGTGCTGAGATGTGTTGGCTGTGATATCCCTTTCTGACTACACAGGCAGAAGTAGCACCTGTTATTGAAATAGCCTAGTAGAAGACAAGATGGAGAATAGGGGTTTGGATCCTTGGCAATAAACGGTTTGTCTATAGAAATTTGAAGAGTACAGTTTCATATACCTAAAACACAAAGGCCTGCTGCTATATTGCATTCCAACAGGCAACTAAAAATAATAATAAATAACCATAGGTTAAGATTTTTGAGAGGCATTTAGGTTAAAGGTACTGATATAAGATGGTAGAGACATAATGAAGGGTGTGGGTGGAGGTTAGACATTGTGGAGTTCCAATAGTTGAAGATGTACTTTGGGAGAAGAATCTGTCAAAGAAACTACAAAACAATTCCTAGACTCTAGTGAAGAATGGTATCATAGGAAAGTTTTAAAAGGAAAATTGCAGAGTTCCATTTTTTTAAGGAATAAAAGTAGAGCTAAAAATGTTCATGGTGCCGGGCGGTGGTGGCGCACGCCTTTAATCCCAGCACTCGGGAGGCAGAGGCAGGCGGATCTCTGTGAGTTTGAGACCAGCCTGGTCTGCAAGAGCTAGTTCCAGGACAGGCTCCAAAGCCACAGAGAAACCCTGTCTCAAAAAAACCAAAAAAAAAAAAAAAAAAAAATGTTCATGGCATTTATAAAGCCCTGCTAGATGTGGTAGTACCTGCCTTTAAGCCCACCACTTGGCAGATCTCTTTGAGTTTGTCTCCAGCCTAATCCACATGGAGAGTTTCATGCCAGCCAGGATTTTATAGTGTGACCCTGTCTCAAAATAATCATAATAATAAGTTGTGGGTAAACATTCAGTAGGTGGAGGGCAAATAGCAGTTTTAGTATAATGACCCAAAGCATGCATCTACTACAGAAACAGACACCTATGACAAAGCACCTGACAGTCGGTTTCCAAGGGGGCAGACTTGAATAAATTATGCGAGTGTTAAGTGATGCCGACTTCTAACACAGAATCTACCAATTAGTGTATATTCAAATGTTTGAAGAATTTTTTTTACATTTTACTTTTTTTATTGATTGCATGTCACTGCACATGTGAGGACAATTTGTAACATCACTGTTGGTGAATTAGGCTGGTACGATAAATAACAAGACCAGCTCAAGAACCACAGTTATTATTTTAATAGTTGAAAAGGGGAAACTCACGCTACAAGAGTGGGAGGTCCAAATTCCAATAGGTCTAGCAGGCACCGCCGGGGGGGGGGGGGGAAGAGAGAAAGAGAGAGAGAGAGAGAGAGAGAGAGAGAGAGAGAGAGAAAGAGAGAGAGAGGGTGTACCTGGATCTCCCAGTATTTCTACTTGGGCCCCAAGTAGCCACACCCTAATTAGATGTGATTGGTCGAGAGTTTCCCCATCAGGTCACTTCTCTCCTTCTATCAAATGGTTTTGGGGGGGATTAAACTCAGGCTGGCAGCAAATGCTTTAGCCCACTAATCTGTCCTGACATCACTCTAAGGTTTTTTTTAATTCAACATTAATTCAGACTTAATGTACTTCACTTTGCATGATGTAAAAGCAAAGAATGAATTTCACGAAGACGGTGACTCATTTTCTTAACTGATGATTTTTAATGAGGTAACGCTTTGATGCACATTGCCTTTGCAAAAATTCTTCTGGAGAAAATGTATTACCATGACTTCAATACACTAGCCAGAAGCATGCATTGCAAGCTTCATACCCCATACACAGCCTGTGCTATAATAGGGGATATAATACTCAGCCTCATTGATGCCATCATAACCATAAGGACATAACAGAGGAAGTCCACACATAAAAGGAGATGAAATATTTACCCATCATTAACTTCTAAAAGTTTGAAAATGGGAGCCTTTATCCGTATGTAATTGTACTTTGGCTTGGACAGAGTTGACAGTGTTCTATGTTGGCATTAAGAGACGAGTAGAGATAATGAATCATTGATATGTAAACACTGAACAGTGTATGAGACCAGGAGTACAAATGTAACATTCTGTTATACATACGCCAGCATGGCAAGAGTTGGGTTCCATTGTTAATGTGAGTGGAATTTAAACTACACTGACTAAGAGAACGCTGTTACTGTTAAGTGTGTTAGCTGGTTAAACTGTAACCCACATTCCTGCGACTCATCTCCTCAGGAATTATCCTCCCAGGGCGATGAGCTAGACTTTTAATTAGAAACCTCTTGTATCTCTAAATAAATTCTGGAACTTACTGCATGGCATAGTGCCTATAGTTAATAATAATGTATTGTATAATTACAATCTACTTTTAATAAACAATACTAAAGAGGTGAAAGAAAACATTGGGAGAGGTATGTGTATTTATAGTCTTGATGGTGTTGTTGATTTCATGAATATGTGTTTATCTACAAACTCACAGAGATATAGAGACATGCATTAAATATATATATATATGTATATGACTCTTTTATAACTTTTAAAAAACAATTATTGTTACTGTGAGGTGGGGATACACTCGTGCCCAGGTACATGTGCATGCTCAGAGAATGATTTAGGGATTCATCTCTTTTCCTACGCCTTATTGAGAAAACTCTCGCTTATTTCTGCTGTACAGCATATGTCAGGATACTGCCCTCAAGCTTCTGGGATAGTCTTACATCTTCCATTTCCCTTGGGAGTGCTAAGATTATAGATGTATACCACTGCATCCATTTTTTTTAAAATGTGGGTTCTAAGGATCAACTCAGACTGTGGAAATTGCAAAACAAACACTTTGATCCACTGAACCATTGTGCTGACCCTAAGTATCTACAGCTCCTGATAGGTTCATCATATATCATCAAAGTAGTATAAAAAGAAAGTAGAGAAAAAATGCATTTCTTTCTATAGATTTAAAGTTCAAGCAAATGAGGAAAAGAAATCTTTGTTTAGAAGTACCATATTTGCTGGCTACCCAAACCATTAATAATATCTCTTTGCTAATTAGCATAGTGACTACCAGAAAAATTTATATAAAAATTAGAATCCAACCAAATATTCTGTTTACTTAGATTTTATTGCTAAAATTATTCAAAATATATGAACTAACAACGATATTTTTAAAAAATTCCTCATTGTTACATATGGCTGTATAAACCCATAGGCATCTGCAGCCTGAATGTTAGGGAAACTTTCTGAGTTTCCATTAGTTAGGAAGTTGCTCTATTGTTAATGCAGAGCATACAGGCCACAGATTCTTTCCTGATCCTGCTGTTGAATCTGCATTTGAAAAATGTAAGATGATGATCCATGTACCTAAAAAGACAAGCTTACAGAAGGGGTTGAATGAACTTTCCAATCTCTATTTCTAAATAAATACTAAAAAAATGTAGTTTATGTGTTTTTAAGTTTTGATTGTACTTTTGTGCTTTGTGAAATATTTAAATACCTAGATAACTTTATAGGTTAGCTAGCCCTGGCCCTTCTCAAACTACTGGCTGGCACAATTCTATCAGTAAGAATACAGAAGCTGCATTATCTAGATGTGCTTAAGGGCTGTGTGTAATGTGAACACACTTGGAGGAACACATGTTGGGAAGAAGTAATTTTGAATATTTAAAAATAGACATGATTGCTATGACAACACCATCATTCAGGAATGGAGAAAATACAGATACCAGGACTTGTCTCCAATGGACCCATTCTCTTTTGATTCATCCAGGATCCCCCTGAAAACCCATATGGTTATCTTGTCTATATGGCTTGGGTCCCCAAAGTACACTGCAATAGTCACTGTGGTATCTTCGGAACACAGACTGACTCACTCATTAGAACAACTTCCTATGAAGCCATTCATTTCTCAAGTGTTTTATAAAGGCAGTTTACATTCAAACATCTAGAGTGAAAAACTGAGACATCTAAACACTCTATGGCTAATTCTCTAAATTATTGCATATTTCTCCACTGCATGATTCTGTATTTGATGCCATTGCATATGGATTTTAATAGAAAACATAGTACCTCACTGTACACATAACATTACATTTATAAGTAGTTTGGGGAAATTGACAGGGTGCTAGCTTCGTCCCTCAGAATATGCCTCATAAGTCAACACAAAAGAGTAGAAATATGTGAACACATCTCTGTAATATTTAGATTATACCTTCACTCCATCTGTTGGGAATACTTATTGACCTGGAGACACTTTGCAATGATATCACCCTTCCCCTAGAGCACTGAGAGAGGAAACTTAATGTGTGCATCATTCTGAATCCATTCTAAATGTGTTTGATTGGAACACCAATTGACTTTAGGTCTTTAAGTTTGCAAGTGGAAAGTAGGTTTGGGGTTGAGGCCACTTCAGGTTTCACTTTTGTACTAGAGAATCAACATCAGCAACCAAACAGAACATGTCTACCTGTCTACTGGATGTTGAAACACGTCTGATGGGAAGGAACAGAGAGTTGATAGCAAAATGACAGTTCCAGGGGCTTGGTTTTGGGGTTTTTTTCCCTTACCCTCCTTCTGTGATATCTGAAAAAGAACCAATGTAAGAACTATTGCTTCATCATAGGTCTAGAATGTTCCAAGGCCGTTCATCTGGGAGTTGCTTCTGTTTCCTTTACATGCTCATTTTCTGACATATTCTTATGGATTTCAGCTGAGGAATATTTTTAATAGAAGCTGTGTCTTTTCATACAACATTATATAATTTGATAGGATAGGGCAGGAAAACTAATTTTTCACAAGACACTATTAAAACTGCCCCTGTGAAGTGCTTCCTCCTCATTTCAAATGTACTCTTGTCAGAGCCTGGAGTCAGCCAGAGGCACGAATGCAAACTTTTAGGGAAAGCGTTTGCATTTTCCCGTGCAGGTCTGCGTCAAGGCTTCTTGTCATTTTTAAGCTGCAAGAGAACACTTTAAATACTTAATGTGTTCTGTACATATCTAGAGCTGTTTGCGATCAATTTCTATGTGGCAGAAGAACGGATCCTGGCTTGGCTTTGCAAGACATATGTATTAGTTCAGCTTCAGAGTGATACATCTGTATATTTCTTGTATTTTTTTTTCTCTCTGAGATTAGAGAAGTTTCTAACAGTCTACTCTTTCCTACAAAAAAAGAAAACAACAAATGCCACCTTCCTAGGGAATCTTGTCAATTGGGTTCTCAGGACCGGATTATCAGAATCCCATCTTCAACTATAGGATTTCGAATCAGCAGAATTGCAGCTTTATTGCATGGTAAGAACAGATTGCCTTGGCTCTAAGGTGGGATTGCCAGACTCTGACACTGTTTTATTTGGGTTTGGGTTTTAAGTTTGTGGAGTCCCAAAACAGGGAAAGAATCTCTCCTCCTGAAACATTGCTACCTGCTGCTTTTCTGTAGCCGTTACCTCTGTGCTTCAAGAAGACATGACTAATGACTCTGAATTCCAGTGGCCTGCTGACTTGTCAGTGACAGATAAATAAGACGGGCTCCTAAACTAACCACATCTTCACCACCTCCAGTGCTGGCTTCTTCTCAGCCATTCATAATCAAGACTCAACACTATTTTAGCAACTTTTAAATATCCAGATAATCCTCTTTAAGATAGACAGTTGTTGGAATTTGAAAGAGGATCCTGCAATTTGGAAGAAAGTACAGTTCCTTTGGCAAATGAAGTTGGGCTTAAAAGCACCCAGAGAAAACAGTTCAAAGACAAAGAGAAAACACATAGAAGCAACCCACAAGGAATCTCGTTTGTTTCATTTCTGAAAACCTCTCCCTTCCAGAAGTGGGGTTTCTCTCCTCTGCAGAAATGTTCTGTATAAAAATCCTAGTTGCTTTCTTGCTTTCTGGACTCTGTGGCCCTTTCTGGTCTCTCCCTCTTCCTCCTCCAGTGTGTGTGTGTGTGTGTGTGTGTGTGTGTGTGTGTGTGTGTGTGTGTGTGTGTGTGTGTGTGTGACACTGCTCTACCTCTTCCTCATTCACAGGCTATCACTTTGAGCCACCTTCACAGCTTTTCTCCCAGACCCCTTGGATATGTGTAAGTTCCTGGAGATGTTACCCCAGTGCTGCGTATTTGCTGTTCTGCTGGCTGCTCATACCTGGGCGCATCCCAGAAGTTCCAGTGTTTCCTTTTATGAAATCGACTCCCCCTCATGGATTAGAGGAGGAAGGCACTATAGTTCACTCATTCCTTGCACTACAAATAAAGGCTGCAGAAATCCTTAGAAACAGTGCAGTCTGTTTGGGCCAAGTCTTTTCTCCGCAGCTCATTGTGCGGGAGGGTAAGTGGGCATTCAACTTAATCAGATTCTTTGTCTTGGAACTTTGAATCTCAGCAAGAGAGATTTAAGATCTGAAAGTGTGGTTGATGTTCATTTATCCTAGCCTGACTCTCTTGATATCCTGGCTGAATAGTCCTCCTGTCCTGATTGTGCCTGTTCTGTTGGGAACTTTGAATGTGTGATCTTGTTTTCTGGTCTGTACATTTATTTCAGGAGCTATCCAATATCTTTCCAGTAAATTTGCTTTCACTTACATTGTTCACAATAGGCTTTTATTATTGCAGCTAGAAACAAACAAAACAAACCAGAAAGGCTGAGGGATATATCCATTGTGAAGCACTTTGGAGACGAGGTTAATTAAGTATGAACACAGACTTTTGTCGTGATGCATTTCCTCAGGAGCTGGAGCTTGTTTTAACCCTGAATATCTGTTGTGAGGCAACTTTAATGAAAACTCTAAATATTGATTGCACTTTTTGTCAACAAAACGTAGTAGACACTCACTATGTATCACCTTCCAGTTGGGAACAGAGTGGGTGGTCAAGTGAACAAGAAGGCACTCTTGAGCAGCTCCTAACCAAGAAATGGAGATACACAGGACTGGAGATATGGCACCGAGGCAGAGAAGTTGTTTATTATGCACAAAACCTAATATTTAATCCTCCATACTAGATTAAAACAATAACACCAAAAGATGTTTTCAAAATAAAACATTGGCACAGACGCATGATTTTCTAGTATGACACAGTATATCAACTCTTTATCCATATTGATTTAGCACATCCCATGATGGGGTAGAATACCTCATTACTATTGATTTGTGGTGAAGGAAAATGAAAGATTTTGTTTTGAAGATCCTGAATTCAGCCTCACGTATGTGATTTTTATGTGTCCCCTTTCGAAAATTTTTATGTGTTTTGGTAATCTTGTCCTTTTCTAATCTTTTTAGACTTTCTTATGGTAGGGTTTCTTGTAGTTCAGATTGGCCTCAAACTCTCCGTACACTTTTAAAAGGCCTTGACTTTTTCAACTGCCTGTCTCTAGAACTCAAGTTCTTTAATTTCAGATGATTTTCTTATCTGGTGTAGCCACCAGTGTCTTCATTTACACCTTTCTTCTTTTTATTTGAACCATATTTTTTTCCAAAGTAATCACTGCTCCAATTTTTCTTCAACTCATATTACTGTTCTCAATAAACCAAAGGCCCTCTGGTCAAATGAGCCATCATTATAAGAACAAAATAAGCATAGAGATATTTTGGCAAAGCTGATATATGATATGGGCCCTAGTTTGTACACCAAATTTGTCATTTAACATGGTTCTCCACAAATTTTATAAACTCTATGACTTTTATTTTACAAGGCATAACATAGACCTTATTTCTTTCGGAGGTCTATTTGAAGATAATCTGTATGCTATACAAACTCCTTGATATCAGGCTGTTGGAATGATTCAGCTGGTATAAGGCTCTTGCCTCATGAACCTGAAGGCCTGAGTTTCATCCCTCGATCCTATAGTAAAAGGAAAGATCTGATTTTTGAAAGTTGTTTTCTGGTACTGCACAGAGTGGACCAAGAGAACCTTCATCCAATATAATTTATGGAACTAGATGCAGAGATCCATAACCAAGCACCAGGCCGAGCTCTGGGAATCCAGTCAAAGAGAGGGAAGAGGGAATACATGAGCAAGGAAGGTCAAGATTGTGATGGAGAAATATAGAATCAGCTAAAGCAAGCTCGTGGAAACTCATGAACTCTGCGCCAATAGCCGTAGAACCTCCATGGAACTGAACTAGACCCTCCATATGTGGCAGACAGTGGTGAAGCTTGGACTATCTGAGGGACCCCTGGCAGTAGGACCAAATCTATTCCTGGTGTATGAGGTAGTTTGTTGGAGCTTATTCCCTGTGACAGAATGCCATGTCATCCTTAATATGGGGACTTGGTCCTGTCCCAACTTAATGTGCCAGATTTTTTTTGACTCCCCATGGGAGCCCTTACCCGTTGGGAGGGATGTATGGGGTAGGCTGGTGGGAAGTTGAAAGAGGACAGGAGGAGGGGTGGGAAGGAGAACTTTGGTTGAAGTATAAGATGAAATTTTTAAAAAAATATATAAAAATAAAAAATATTTAAAAAAGAAAGTTGCTTCTGACCACCACATATATGTTGTAGTATATGTGCTCTCCAATTAATACATAAAACAATTAACAAATTGTAAATATTTCATGTTATAAATTTGTAAGAAAATAAAACTTTCATAAAGGACATGGTGTGAAAATAAAAACACCTTTAAATTGATCTTTCCCCAAGATGCAAGCTATTTCATAAATTAGGATATAAAAGAAACTAAAGAGTGAACAGATAAATAAGAGGGATACATGCCAAAATGTGCATGATCTTCTCTTTATAGTGTGAAATTAGATGCTACATAGAAATGATACTTTCATCCAAAGTATCTTCTTGAACTACACCTGGATGCATCAAATACTCTCCCCCACTAGGAATATTTCTTATCTGGTCAGTAGATTGGAATCTAGAAGAATGAGTTTGTAGGTACAGCAACCAACTCTTGAGATTTAAGCCTCTTAAGATGCCCCTTTATAAACCAGAGCCTCACCCAAATAGATGCTTTTTCTCTGTCAGAAATCTTCTTTCTTTAGGAGTTGGTTAACATATGTAAGACTTACTCTCCGGTAGAAAAGTGAGCTTCCTCCCGACCCAGTCAGAACTCAGCATAGAAATGATTCACGATCCAGGTGATGATGCAGTGGGCATGGAGTACTGAGCCGTCTCGGGTGACACAGATCTTCCTCTTCACTTGGAAGTCCTAAAGTCCTTTTCTTCTGTGAAGTTCCCCTTCCACTGGATATAGTGAGAGAAGATGGAGGAGCAATGCAGCCCAGAGTCTCATAGGATTTGGTCCACAGCTCATCGCATTGTCTTACCAGGGTGTGTGTAAACTATTAACTATTTCTAAGCAATCCCTTCTACCAGAAGTGGGCTTAAAGGAGTTTGATATATACAATTAAGTTGGAAATATAGGTAATAGATTTCATACCTTCACTAACTTAATACCATGAGAAATGAGGACCTTACAAATATTGAAGATAGAAGTTCTATGTGAACCAGTTGCTTTATAAGAAGCAATGATTATGATAACCTCTGGCCCCAATATGAAGAATAAACTAAGGAAGTATGGCAAAACTTAATCCTATATACAGCTTCCCAGAAGGCACAAGTAACTAGGTCAGAATTTTTTTGGTTTTTTTGTTTGTTTGTTTGTTTGTTTAATACTATCCCAACCTGATAGGCCTCAGCCATGATCTACATAACAGTTCCATGTAAACCACAAGACATCTCTGCCTTCAGAGCACTTGAATTTGGCAGCTGCACAGCCACCTGTCATCCTTTCAAATAAAACTTCAAATGCAGAATGGCAGGGGGTCCTGGGAGTATAGGTGTGGATGTTTTTGCCCAGCTGTATGGCCTAACACCCCAGGGCCACCCAGTCCTCACGATGCCGTCAGTGCTAACTGAAAGAAAACGTAAGGCAAAATGTGGCGCCCACATGCAAAGGATTCTTACGCTTATGTCTTCAAATTCAAACAAATCTCCATGTTTATCAAGAAGGGAACCATGCACCCCTAGCTCCCAGTCAATGACAACTGATAACAATACATACTTAAACACTATGAAGACATTTATAAAAAAAATGTATTAAGGGTAATCAATAGCATCATAAAAATATCAACGTTTACCTCAAAGGGAAGGAGAGAGTTTAGAGTCAAATATGAATGACCATAGTATGGAAACACGAATTCAGATTTCCCTAAATTCCATATTGAAATGTGGTAATAGTTTCATAAAGATTTTATAGCTATAAAAAAGAAAGTCATAAATCAAGACATTTTGTAAATGCCTTGGTGGAAACACCAATGTAGCCGACTAAAGAAAGCTCTGCGATAGGCTTCAGATGCTATCTGATGACAATCTGGGTTTGGGGTTGGTGGAGGCTAGCGGTCTGCTAAGTTAATACAACCCCCAATATTTCCTGTGGTAGTCCCAGGACGATGAGCGAGATGTACAGAGATGGGTACTGAATGACTATGAAAGAGTCTAAGGGTAGCCAGAGATAATTTGTTTCTAGGTCTCTGTGGTGATTGGAATAAGAATGGTCCCCACAGGCTCATATATTTGAATACTTAGTCATTGGAGAGTAGCACTACTTAGAAGGATTAGGTGTGGCCTTATTGGAGTAGGAATGGCCTTGTTGGAAGAAGTGGGAAGTGTGTCACTGAGGGTGGGCTTTGACGTGTCAAAAGTCCTAGTGCCTTGCTCTCTTCCTGCTGCTTGTGGTTCTGGATATAGGATCTCAGCTACATCTCAAGCACTATATCAGCCTGCATGCCACCATACTCCCCACCAGGGTGGTAATGTACTAAGCCTGTGAAACTCTAAACAAGCCTCAATCAAATTATCTCTTTTATAAGAGTTTCCATGATTGTGATATCTCTTCACAGCACTAGAACAGTAGCCAAAACAGACTGCAACATTTCAGCATCTATCCAAACACTGAATTCTAACAAGTCAGTCTTTGGAGACTGTCAGTAAAGATGAAGCACTGTTTCAGAAACTAAAGTTCACATAGAAAGTAACCTCGTATTCTACTTGAAGTTAGATGAGATGACAGTCATTTCTTTCCTTCTTTTCCAACCCGCATTGAATTAAAGATTACGAAATATGGACTTAAAGTAACCCAATTGAAATGCCCAGTGTAGCCACTTATTGTGTTTCTTATGAAACTTCATTAGTGGTTCTGTTGAAAATTTAAAAATTATGAAGACCAGTTTACAAATAATAAATAATCTTAAAAGATTTAAGGTTATTTTTGCTTTGTTTTAGTGTCCTTAGGGCTCTCACCTCTGTTTGGTTCTAATTCTCATAATCTCCACAAAAGGAACTCAGAGGGAACACACAGAGTTTACCATAGGCAACAGGGTATATTATAAAGTAAAATGAAGTTCTGTCAGGGGTGTGAGAAGGTCATGGCCAAAAAGACCATTGTGTTAACTTTCATTTTAGGCAATGGAATCTGCTAAGATCTGCTAAGATCTGCCAACTTTTCTGCATTACTATGAAAAGCATATATTTTCTTTCATTCTCTTTTCTTTCCTTCCCATATTGGGCATATCTTGGGCATGCTTTCTAGATACCATGCACTTTCTTATTCTTTCCCCAAAACAAATGACTGCTATGCAACCTGTTCATCTGAACGCTACTGCTAACCTCCAGGCCTAAATGGTTTTCTCTTCTCTGTCTTCTTCTTCCAAGCTTTTGTTGAGATTTAGAGTTTGTCTACTCTGGGTTTTTCTTTAAAACATATTAAAATTTTCCAGTAGCCTCTTTCTTACTGAGTTTTTAAATTATTTTATTAATGAGATTTAGAACCCTAAAAGTCAACACCAAGTTCCCCAGTTACCTATGGCATTCCAGATGAGACATCTCCTAGTTTCATGTTAAAAAGAAAATGCCCTTCAGTTGTTGGTTGTGGTGGAACACACCTTTAACCCCAGCACTTTGGAGTTAGAGCCAGAGAGGCAGATGGGTCTGTGAGTTTGAGGCCAGTCTGATTCAGTGTTCCACGATAGCTAGAGCTACACAGGAAAAAACCCGTATTAAAATAAATAAAAAACAAAAACAAAACAAAACAAAAAACAGACTAACAAATACATCAAAACAGCCCTTCAGATTGTTAGTGTGTAGCTAACAGTTTCACATTAGCAAACACACACCATGGGCCAAGAAACAAGCTTTCAGTGAAAGATTAAATGAACACAGTGAGGAACATCAGGCCTGCATATTTAAAAGACAATACATTTCCTGAAGAAACCCTGAAATAGAGAACAGAGTTTCAGATGACAGCATGAGACTTCTCACCTGTCTTCTTGCAGAAGGATGTACTCAGAAGCTCAGAAGGAGGATTACCAGAAGACCATTATGACCAAGTTGTCCTTAGAATTAAATTGCAAGGTGAGGGTTCCATTCAGATGATAATGCTGGCACTCCAAGATCATTCAGTTTATTTTTGGAATCAAATTAGGTTTACTGTAATGAAGCTTCTTAAGTATTCCAAATAGATACATATATATGAATCTTTCTGGAATCCCCATCTTTCCTTCTATTTTGGAACAAGGAGGCTGGACTTTTCTAGGTGACCAACCCAGGGCTTCCTATGCTCAGACATTCTGATGTTTCCAAGTCCAAACAAAGAGACTGAAATGCAGTTGCTATGGAATGTACTAATTAATTACATTTACTTTACATAATTGGCGTTAGGGCTTTTTGAACAAAAATGCAAATTTATGGAAATTGGTTGAAATCTTTATGCAAAGTAATATAAAGTGGACTCCTAAATTATTGGGGAAAATAAGGTAGTTTTAATTGAACAGCTAAAAGATTTGTACTTTGTTACATGATTACATCCAGTAAACTCGATTTAAAAAATAAGTTCATTTGCTTTTATCTAACCCTTCCATCTCTTGTTCAGTATTGTTGCTATAATTATCACCAATAAGGGACCAATCTTATTTTCTATTTTACTTTGCATCACGCGTTAGTTCTGTAAACAGAAATGGAATATGTTATTCTTTTGAACAGAACCTCGTGCATTACAAATTAGGGAGAGTTGGGCCAAAGCATAGCAAAGCAGCCAATTATTGCTTATAGAGGACACAATGCAGCACCCTGCTCATTTGCTGCTTTGCAGAGGGAATGACTTTGCTTTAGAGACAGCCTTTCCGCAAAGGATCCTTGTGGCACAGTGGTAAAGATGGCCTTGCAATCGATAGAGTGTACCTGACAACTGTGGCAGGAACCTGTGATACTGATGGATATGGAGTCAGTAATACAAGGAAAAGGATGCCGAGATGCCCGTGATACAGGAGGGAATACTGATAAATGATGCCTTATTTTTTAAGGGCCCAGAAATGGGAATGCACATGGGCCAATACTAAATGACAGAAGGGAGAAATTAAATATTGTCAGGGTAAGAGGCACAGACATTTCCATACAATTAAGAAGCTGTTAATTATTGGTGGACAACTCCCCAAATTCATAGAGCTTCAATTTAACATGCATTGTGTTCATCAAGAAATTAGAGTGACCTTCAGACTCCGAGGGGGTACCGTAGCATCACAAGATTCAAATAATTACATTAATCCTTGAACTTTCATATTCAGGATTTTTCTTGGAAGTGGTGGATAGTTGCTGTTAGAAACAGGACGGGTGTTGGGGGCTCTAGCACTGCCTTATCCCCTCCTTTGAGCTAATTATTCCTTAAAATATGGTTGGAATTCAGCTTCAATTATTCTCCTTAGATTCCTACCATTAAGTAGAATGTAATGTGAGATTGTTAAAGAATATTTAAAGCATGTTAGCTTCTCATCAGGAATGGTGGGTGAATTGATCTTGCTTGACAAAGATGGGACTGCACTCACACTTTTGCTCCTCTGCAATGAGAAGTAGCTAAAGGACCAATCTTTGCTTGTAGTATGAAGCAGAGAAATAAAAATTTTAAATCTAACGATTGCCTTAGATACTCAGAGTTTTCAGGCTCCGAAGCCTGTGATCTTGTTACTCAGTACTTAGGCTCATAAGCCTGCTTCTGTACTTTTCCTGTACTCCAAAGAAACTAAGAAATAGAAATGGGCGAAAGAAACTGGATTTATTTCAGTTTGGTCTGATAGAGGGGATAGGTGATCCCACAGGTGATAGCAGGGTTCTAGGTTCTCATGTCCCTGAACAAGGAGCCAAGCAGAGTGAAGCAGTAGCTTTAGAAGCCAAGGTGGTTTAGCATGTGATAACTGCACTCACAAGCAGGAGGCTACTAAGCAGGAACAGAGAGCGTTCAGCAGCTTCATTGCCTCCTGTACAAAATGTTAAGTTTTTATGTTACTTTAGTGGGTTTGGCTCATTTGCATAATGTGCAATTTTTACCTTATTTGCATACCATGGGCTTTTTTGTGTACACTCTGCCTCGTATATATAATTCCATGCCCCAGCTTCATGACTTCCATGTTCCTTGCCATCTTAAATCTCTACCCAAGGATAGTCTTTGGTCAGTTTTGGTGAGTTTGAGCCTGAGGCTTCCCACCTTACAACTTTGCAGCTGTTTGTCTTTCCCATACATCTTCTGTAAGGTGTTGTAGAAGACCTTCCTTTGGGACATTGCTGTGCTTGATGCTCCACTCTCTCCTCCTGTCTCCGTGGAGAACCTAGCTTCCTCCCTACCATGCCCATGGGCATCTTCAATTCACAGAGAGCCGTGAGTCAAAGACTAGAACATCTGAAAGTGTATCTGTAGCACAAGCTCTCCCGTCAGTTCCCAGAGGGAAAGGAACCTGGACCCTCAATGGTGCCTCAACTTCATTCATTGCACGCTTCTGTCACTTCTATTACAGGAAATTAGTCCCGAGAAGAAACATAGAAATGCAACTCTTTCAAGACTGCTACAAAACCAAAGCTTCCCTGGCAACCAGAGTAACCAGGCAACCAAAGTAACGAGGTCCTAACAGAGAGGGCTGCCTTTGTGTTGTCAAGCCCGACTCTACCTCAGACCTCTGCTGTCCAGCTAGCCTTAGGGCTTCATCTGGAAAGGGATGATAGGTCTTCAGGCCTCTCAAAACTCTCCTCTCCTTCCTTCTCCAAATTTCAGCTGTGCAGAGAAGAAAGTAACAGTGTGTGGAAAGTCCTGAGATAGGCAACAAGAGACAGTTGCACTTCTGACACCATGTGGTTAGGGGCACATTCTCTCCTTTATAATAATTCACCTAGCAGCCTGCTTCCTTCATATGCACATGCTGCGCATGCACAACCGTCTCCAAACAATGCACCAAACAGCATTGGAGCCTTTAGCTTCCCACTTGTACCTGGCTATGCATGCTCCTATCTCTGAGCAATCATCTTCTCTTCTGGTAATAGTTAAATTGAGGCAGTTTCTAGTCAAGTGTATTTGCAATGTATCTGGTTATGAAAAGTAGAAAGGCTATTCCAGTATGAGCATTTTTTTGTATTCATGCACAATAAGATATAACTGTGTCCCTTAGTTAGCTTCTAGGGAGGATCCTGCACATAATTGGAAGTGCATATTATTGGAATCAGAGCATTGTGGAAAAGGACACACACAGAACAGGAATAACTATATAACCCAATCTAACAATCAAAATAGAGAACCACCCAAACTGTACCTCTTTAGAAGTCAGTCCCTCCTTCCTTTATACCCCATAAGGAGAAACCTCAGAGGATAGCCTGGAGCCCATGAGTACTCTTATTCCTGTGGCCTGCTGTTAGTCCTGGCAGTTAGTCCTGGCAGACTATTACATTTGTTCAAAATGAAGTTATCTTACTTCTTTTATAGATCTGTGTGAACCATTATTTCCAATATTTTGGATATGAAAACAAGAACCTGAAAATACCCCAGCCAGACCCCAGCACTAAAAACAAGGCTTACCTAGGTTTGAATGCCCACTGAAAAATTGTGATGGCATTAGTGACCACTGTGAATGTGTTGGGGAGAGGGAACTTGACATCACAAGGCTGTGCACTTAGGATGACACAAGTGTCCATCTTGATCCTATTCTACAGTGGATAAATTATGCGTGAGTAGCTTTGCTTTAAAAGGAGCCTGTTCTGAAACAGCATTCCCTGACCCCCTCTTTCTCTCTCTCCATACCATGTGTCCTGCCATGGTAAGATCCAATAAGCAGGCACTTGACAGACGTAGCCCTTTGATCATAAAGTTCCCACACTCTGCAACTTCAGTGAAGAAATGTCTTTTCTTTACAAATTACCCAGTGTGTGGTGGTCTGGGATAGTAGCAGAAAATGGGCTCAGACAGGGATATATTAAAAGGTGTAAAAATTGAAACTTAGAGATAATTAGCATCCTTGTTCCTAGATTAAACATATAACAAACCTGACTGAGAACTTCGCTTCTCCTCACTTAGTGATTGGCATCACATAGTTCATGTTAGCATGGTTGTTAGCAGCAGCGAGGTGATTATGTCACATTTCCTTCTTCCCTTCTTGTCTCTCTTCATTCATTATTCATCCTTAAGTTGAAGCTCTTCGGTTGCCCTGTCCAAAACTTCCAGGAGAAATGCTTGCCAAAATTATGAGAGGTAGACATTGAGAAGGGCATGTAAGAAAAAAAAAAAAAAAACCCTTGAGATATTCACTTCAAATGGTTGAGCACTGTGATATATAAATTAGATGCCAATAAAATTGCTACAAAACAAACAGAAATCGTGAGTTAACTGGGAAATTGATACCAATAAAATCATCAGAATAATTAAAGTCTGCTTACCAGTTCATTCACAAATTCTCTCAGTGTATTGTTCATTAAACATTTTATGCAACAATGGAATTAGACTCATGCATATAAATCAGTCTCCACCCTGCCACCATCCTCAGGAGAAAAGAGGCAGATGTGTCAAATATCATTTAGCACAAACAGAAGGGTACTGAGTCAATGAGAACAGCTTCGGAGTTGAGATATGGGGAGAGGGGGCTCAGGAAGGACGATGGACATACAAGGAGCACCAGGAATGTTAAAAAGGATCTTTGGATATGGTGGGCTTGGAGCTTGGGTTCTATAGTGTAATAGATATTTATGGAATAAAATGCATGTCAGGTTTTGTAAAGGCACGGGAAAGGAAGTCACCAGGAGGCAGGGTAAATATGGATTGAACTTCAAGCAAAATATTTTAATAATGACAGCATGGATCTCAAGAAAAATGTTCAGTCTTACTGAACATATTAGTTACTAGTCTTATAATTTAAAAGTATCTGAAAAAAATTACATAACGAAGGATTTGTTTTGACTGATATTTTAAGTGAAGTCCATCATGGTAGGCAAGACCTGGAGCCAGCCATAGGCTCCTGGCCATATTGAATCCTCAGATAAGAAGCTGAGATTGCTGGAATTCAGTTTGATTTCACTTTTATATCACTCCGGGTTTCACAGCCCATGTGAATGGTGTGCTGGTCATTGTTAAAGGATCCCCTCATGGTCTGTTCTAGACAACCTCTTAAAGGCACACCCAAAGGGTTATGTTCTCATGATCCTAGATCCTTTCAAGTTGACAACCAGGGCAGTGGTGGCATGCACCATTATCTATCACACACAGTATTGCAGAAATGATGAAAAATGGGAATTAGAGTATATAGTTATAGAAATTAAATAAGGTACAGGTCATCTTAAAGTTCAGAGTTTCCCAACTGCTCCATCATAATTACATTTGTATAGTTTAAAAACTGGAGTGGAAAATGCTCCACTTTAGCTCTCTTCATCACAACTTAATTAATATGGAGAAAGATGGGAATGGAGAAATCGACAGAATGCCAAAAGTTCTTATGTTGCCCCTTATGGAATAGGTTCTGGGCCAAATTTTGGAATAGAAAGCGTGTTAGTGTTTGAAAGGCTTTGAAACTCAATGTCTTGTAATTTCTTATATGGACGTTCATATTCAGTGCTAGCCAAGTACTATATGTAAATATATATTTATCTAATTCTCATAATAATACTGAGTTTAATTTCACAATTAGAAACGTATAAGTAGTAGGTATTTCTTAATAAATACTATCTAAATCTAAAAGGATTATTGAGTCTATTTTCTTTTTTTAATATTTATTTATTTGTTATGTATATAATATTCTGTCTGTGTATATGTCTGCAGGTCAGAAGAGGGCACCAGATCTCATTACAGATGGTTGTGAGTCACCATGTGGTTGCTGGGAATTGAACTCAGGACCTTTGGAAGAGCAGGCAATGCTCTTAACCACTGAGCCATATCTCCAGCTCCTATTGAGTCTATTCTCATCATTGAAACGGATAGAGCACTTTAAGGTTTAAGTTTCTTTTCAACCAAACTTCTAGATAACTGGGAAGGCTGAAGACTAGCAAATTAATATTACACTGAAAGATGATTTTTATAGAAATAATAAGTACAAAAGAGAGAAAAATCATTTTTAAAAACAAGGGCATATATTAGAAAGATTTCTCATACTCCAGTGACATTCTGATTCCTACTCTTATCAGGTAATTGCTATAAGTACCTCTGTTTTATTGAGGAACACTAAGTGTATAAAATATTTATAAACTTTAATCATTGACTTCTGAGCTCTTATTTAAATTATTAGACACTTCTCAGTTTTATCATTCTTATTTCTTGTGTCCTTTCCACCAAATTTTCAGCAACATTCTACCTTGCACATT
Organism: Arvicola amphibius; assembly: GCF_903992535.2. Classification (NCBI taxonomy): domain Eukaryota; kingdom Metazoa; phylum Chordata; class Mammalia; order Rodentia; family Cricetidae; genus Arvicola; species Arvicola amphibius. The sequence goes on along the minus strand of NC_052047.1, from coordinate 49,617,546 downwards.
GCCAAGGTTTATAATACTGTCATTAATTTCATAAACTATAATTATGCCATCTGGCCTTGTCTGAACTCTTCCCCCAAAAGCTGAAAATTCATTGCGTTTAGCTCCAAACAAGGTAGTTTAAACATAACTATAATAAACTCTCCCTCTTAAAAGAGATTATTTTCCTAATTTAAATCATCTTTCCTCAACTGCTCATGATCTGGCCATGCTTTTGTAGCACAACTACAAATGCATTTGATCCATTCATGTTTAACTATTTTTAAAATGTATTAAGCTGTTGCTACCTGAACAATTTCCTGGAAAAATACTCTTTTTAGGATACCAGAGGGGTAGGACATTGAGAAGCTTCTTTTATCCACTAACATTTTATTTTCTCAATTTTTAGATTTAGATGTGAAAAAGGTTTAATCTAATTCTTGAACAAAATTATTAGGATTGTCTTAGTCCCTTTCCTAATGTTGTGACAAAGCACTATGACCAAAGTAAGTTATAAAAGAAAGAGTTTATGAATGCTTATAATCTCAGAGAGTGATTTTATGACTATCATGTTAGGGAGCATGGAAGTACGCAGGCAGACATGGTACTGGAGCAGTGGCTAAAAGACTGAATCCTTATCTGCACATAGAAGGCAGAGAGAGAAAGAAAAGCAGAGAGTTAACCATGAATGGCTAGGGCTTTTAAAACCTCAAAGCCTACTCCAAGGAACTTACCTCTTCAACAAGGCCATACCTCATATTCATTTCCAAACTGGTTCACCAAATGGAGACTAAATATAAAATTATGAGGCTATGATGGTCGTTCTAATTCAAACCACTCAGAGTGATCACACATACATTGTTTGCTCACCTAAAGCATTTTCTTTTGATGCAAAACATTTCTCTTTCTAAAGGTTCTAATTCTTTTGGTTGATAATAAATTATTCACTTTAAATATGTGAGACTTGAAGCATCTCCAACAGAGTTGATGCATTTTATCACTTCTTCCTGGACAGTCTTCTATGTGAATGTCTTTTCCTATCTTGCATACTGATGTTCCTCTGCACTGGACATCCTGCTCAATTCTGATCCCAAGATTTATTTCATGTGCTACTTCCCTGGTTGGAAATGCTGCTGGCTGGCAGCTTCGGTCTTCCCTCTCTATATCCTTGAGTCCATGCTGAAACAGCTTCCTAAGGGAGGAACAGGATATAGTATACCATGCAGGATAATTCCAACAAGAGCAGAGTGCCATAAAATGTTTACATTTTTGTGTCAAAAATCATCAGTTTTTCACCATATAATTGGTAGATAGTTTGCATGGCTGAATACTTCTTTAAAGAAGAAAATTTCCTTCTGATCTTTTAATGTGATGCTTTATATTTTCTAGACCTGGGTTTGCTAGAAATAAATCACATCTTTTTCTTCTCTTTTCCAGGCACCTGACCTTTCTTGAAAGCTTTTGTGATCTTCCCTTTATCTCTATGTTCTAAACTTACATAATGATTTCTTGCATCCCCCCTTTCTCTCTTTGTTTCCATTAATTATTTGTAAGAGTTTAATAGTGGAATAGCTATGCAAATTTTAACAAATTAAAGTCATTAGAACATTCTGTTTTTGTTCTCCGGTTGACTCTTTCTTCCAGTGTAGTGGCTCCTGCTCTTTCTAAAACAATAATCATTCTAAGCACTTGAAGAAACTGACTTTGTAACATTGCTGGTGGAGTAGAAAATGGTAAAACTATATAGAGGGCTTGCCATATTTTTGTGTTTGTCACTTCTGGTTTTTTTTTCTATTTGAGAAAAGATCTCCCAAAGTCCAGGCAATCTTGAATTCACCATATAGGCAAAGATGACCTTAAATGCTTGATCTGTCTGCTCCCAAGTACTAATACTATGATACTATGTCTGGTTTTGTTTTGCTTCATTTTGAAGATGTTTTCTTTATTTGAGAAAAGGCCTCATGTTGCTCACTTGATGGAGGACTCTCATTGGTTAATAAAGAAACTGCCTTGGTTTTTTGATAGGGCAGGATTTAGGTGGGTGGAGTAGATAGAACAGGAAGAAGGAAGTGAGGCAGATGGCTCAGACAATTGTCATGCCTCTGCTCTCTGGGCAGTCGCCATGACTCTCCTCTCTGAGGTAGATGCAGGCTAGAATCTTCCCCAGTAAGCCACCCCTCATGGTGCTACCCAGATTACTAAAATTGGGTTAATCAAGATGTGAGAATTAGACAATAAGAGGCTGGAACTAATGGGCCAGGCAGTGTTTAAATGAATACAGTTTGTGTGTTGTTATTTCGGGGCATAAGCTAGCCAGGCGGCTGAGAGCCAGGTAGCAGGAATGCAGCCCGCAGCCCCACACTACACTCACTCTGACCTCCAACTGATTCTGAAGCAGAAGGAGACTACTGTAACTCCCCATCTTTATGCTTCTACCTTTCAACTAGGGCCTGTGATCACACCCTGGTTCTTTTTTTAAAAAAAGCCAATTTGAAGATATGAAAAAAGGGAACTTTATTGTTTATAAAACAATAAGAATATTAACAAAATTATCAGAGATCAAAAATTTCAGAGCTGATATTGTAATAATTGAAATGAATTAAAATAAAAAAAACTGACTAAATGTTGACAAGGACAAATGTTAGGATGGTTTAGTTGTCCTTATTTCTGTGGATCAAGAGTAGTCCTGAGAGAGGACTAATAGCTTATCTGAGTAACAGAGTCCACACTTAGCATATACAAGTCTGGGTTCAGTCCTTAGCATGTAAAGAAAAACAAAGAGTAGACTTGAAAATGTAGAGCTTCATATCTTCATATCTTCAGAGGGTACGAGAAAGCAGTCCCAAACAATTACTAGGAGATGCTAGGAAGATGGAAAGCTTCCACCAGGGCTCTGTCACAGGGAATTTTCATGGTTTAATCCATTATTCAACTTTAGTAAAATCTCCGTTCACATGATTTGTTTTCATGTGGTCTAACTCAGAGTTCACTCAATGTGTAGGCTTCTCTCATGAGCCTTGTCATTCAAGTAACTGTTCATTCTTTGTCATTGCTGGTTTCAGGGTGGATATACCAACTGAAGCAGTAGATAGGATTATTAGGAAACTTAAAGTATAAGAATAAGATAGTCATTGGTGCCTTTAGAAGCACTGGACATCTAGAAAGCAAGATGCATTTGAGAGTTATATCCTGAAGAAGGTCTCAATCTCTCACCTTTAGTTAACTATGGACTTTATGTCAAGCAAAAGTAAAATCTACAGTAGAATTATAAAGTCAAGGATATTGAAAGTGTAACCCAAACACATAGATTTGTGGAAAAGCTAGAAGTCTTATTAAGGAAATACTCGATTTACTCCAGCCATGGAAGCAGACAGAAATTGGAAACAACCTAGATGTTCCTCAACAGAATAGTGGATAAGGATAATGTAGTACATTTACACAATGGACTATTACTCAGAAAGAGAAGGAGGAAGAGTAAGAAGTTGTTTATGAAATTCAGAGTTAAATGGATGAAGCTAGGAGAAAACCATCCTGAGTGAGGAATTCAGATCTAAAAAGACAAATATAATCAGTGCCTTGTCCAGCCATCATCAGAGAAGCTTCCTGCTGCAGCAGGTGGGAACCAATACAGAGTGCTCCCACCAGACATTATGCAGAGAGTAAGAGACCCTGCAATACTCAGCTTTACAAGGGACATTTTCATCAAATCTCTCACTACAGGGAACAGTGAACCCCACAGAAGAGGATGCCAAAGAGTGTAAAAGCCAGAAGGGATGGACAGCACCAAGAAAACAAGATCCTTTAAATCAAGGTGACACACATATGCAGACATCTTTGAAGGTTTCTTGTTTCAAAATGTTGTTTTATGGCTTTTCTTTTTTCTATTTTTAATTCTTTCTTGTTTTTGATTTTTAATTTTATTTTAATCATATATGTTTTTTCTTTCGTTTTACCCTACAGGTATGTTGTGCATATATTATGGCCTCCAGTTTAGTGTTGTTATGGTACTCTGAGTAGGTAATCTAGTAAGTCTCTCTTTCTTATATATGCTCTTAAGCTCCTTTCCTTCTCTTTGCCTTCTCCAATATTAATGTGTTAATTTTTGTTTTATCTTATTTTGTAATATTTCATTTTATTTTATTATTATCCCTTAGAAACTTTTTTGTTTTCTGAGAGAGAGAAAGGGGATGGATCCATGTTGTGGGGGAGTGGAGAGGAACTGGGAGGAGTTGAAAGAGGGGAGATCATAATATATATGAAAGAGAAAATCTGTTTTCAATAAAGGGAAAAAGAAAGAAATACTCTGTCTAATCATTACCCATGAAACATTAGAAATCTTAAACATGTGAATATTTATCCATTTTTTGAAAGACATAATTTGCAAGAAGATTATAAAAGACAAATAATCAAGTGTGATATTAAACCATAGGAAATATTAAAAGATATTAGTATAAATGAAATAAATAAAGCTAGTGGTACAAATATGGAAGTCACATAGATATAACCCAACAGTTTTAGGAGAAAAAAACCCTCATTTGTAAAAAAAAAAATGTAATTAGGTTCTGTTAAGATAAGCATGCAAATATAAAATAAACATTTAAAAACATAAAAAAAGAAATCTTAAACATGGATTACGATTTTGACATATAATTATTGAAAATAATCAGTTTTCAACAAGGAATTATGAAACACATGAAGAAATAGAATGTTGTGATTCTTGCATAAGAATAAAAGCAATCAATAGCAACTAACTTCAAGAAAAAACTGAATTAATAATTAATAAACAGAGGCTTACATTAACTATGATAAATATACCCAAATGAATTATGGAAATCCTATCTAAAAATATAAGTGTGAGAATGATGTTTCAGTGAATAGATTAGAAAGATACAGAAACTAAAAAGCAGCCAAATAGATGTCATTGAACTCAAAAAGAACAGTAAAGTCACAGAGAATTTAAAATTGGATTTGAGTGATCAGAACCAAGAATTAATGTGCTTGAAGACAGGTGTAATGAATGTATTTAGTCCAAGAAACCGAAATTAAAAAGAGTTAATAGAAATAATCCTGAAAATCAGAAATGAATGGTCAAATATAGCAGAAGTGACTTTAGGGAAAATGAAGATACTGATATTTTAGCAATGGGATAGTTTAATAAATGTTTGTACAAATCTGTTGTGGTTGTTTTATTTAATTGTCAGATTGATAGACTATAGAGTCACCTGGACAAAAGTCTCTGAAATGCCCATGAAGATTCCCTTGCTCACCTTGGTTGATGTTGGAAAAACCGCCCACTGTGGGTGGCATCAATTTTTGGATATGGGCTCCTGGCCTATATAAGATAACATGGGCTTAGTGTTGTCGAGGGCTACTAGTTCATTTACAGACCACCCTGACTTGAAATAACCACACAGAAACTATATTAACTGCAATACTGCTTAGTCAATTGCTTAAGCTTATTGCTAGATAGTTCGTATATCCTAAACTAGCCTACCTCCATTAATCTCTGCATTACCATGAGGTTGTGGCCTACCAGCAAAGTTTTAGCGGGCTCTGGTGGAGGTGTTTGCCTCCTGTGGACAGCTACATGGCTTCTCTTTGACTCTGCCTACTCTCTTTATATATCTCTTTCACCCTGGCTTGTAACATGAGAGCCTGCTTGTTGGAGTTTCTGTCCTGCCCAGTTCCCACAGCCGGCAAGTCCCAAAGAAAACCACACAGAGAGTCTGTATTAATAATAAACTGATTGGCCCATTAGCTCAGGCTTCTTGCTAACTCTTATAACTTGTATCACTTCATTGTTCTTATCTATGCTAGTCATATGGTTCAGTACCTTTTTCAGTGGGGCAGGACTGTGGGGGAGGGGAATGGGCTTCCTCCTTCCTAGAATTCTCCTGTTCTCATCACCCTGCCTTTACTTCCTGTCTGGTTGACCTGCCTATACTTCCTTCCTGGCCAATCAGTGTTTATTTAAAACATTATTGACAGAATACAGACAATTATCCCTCACCACTGGCTTTATTCTGTTAAGCCATTGGCTGAAAACAGCTTCTTTATTAATCAATGGCAATAAAACATATTACAGCATACATCGCCTCACACATCACCTCCCTTTTTCAGTCTAAATAAAAAGGAAGTTTTTAACTTTAACATGGCAAGAATACATATAACATAACATTTATCAAGAAAGAATTATAGTTATATTTATATCTACTTTATTTTTTATCATAACTATGGAAAACGATAGCTATAATTATCTATCTATTCTTCAACTCTATCAAAGTCTCCAGAAGGATATAATATTACCTAAGTAAACAGGAAGTGCATAGCAAGCAACTTCTAAAACTTTAGAATTGAGAGAGACATCTTGCTGCCTGGACATGCAGTTATAAGTCACTAGAAATCAATGTTGGAACTGAACTCTAATCTTCCAAAAGAGTAACAAGCACAAGAGGGTTGGGCTACATCTTCATCTGATGACACATGTGGAGTGCATGGAAACAGACTAGGCTTGAGAGACATATTGTGTGTGCTACAGGTTGCAGGGCTGGAGAATTCAGAAAGTTCAAGCAGTTCATTAAATTACAGGTCCCAGATGCCCAAATATGGACCTGAAAGACATTACGTATTCACTGATGGATTTTGCTTTTGGATTTTGTTACTTATGGTGGTGGAAATATTTATTTTGTGTCATTATGTGTTAGAAACCTATAACTTATTTTGATTTTATGGACCCTCAGTTAAGAGACTTTGGACTTTGAATCTCTCTCTCTCTCTCTCTCTCTCTCTCTCTCTCTCTCTCTCACTCACACACACACACAGAGAGAGAGAGAGAGAGAGAAAGAGAGAGAGAGAGAGAGAGAGATACAAAAAAATAAATGTGTGTGTGTATGTGTGATACATGTGAATGTCCACAAAGGGCATTAGAGAGAATGTAATTCCATGAAACGGGCTTTACATGCAGTTATGAGTCACTAGAAATCAATGCTGGAACTGAACTCTAATCCTCCAAAAGAGTAACAAGCACCTTTAACTGCTAAATCATCTCCCCAGTCCAAGTAATGGACATTTAGAGTTGCATTGTTTTTTAAAGTATGAAATAAACATGAGGTTTGGGAATAAGTAATTAAGGGTTATGGCTAAAAGTGATTAATTTGTATGTAGGATGTCAAAGGATGGTTAAGGGATAGTTTTGATTGACAGCTTTTCACAATACTAGTAACTTGAAAGAAAGGTCACTAAGAATGTCTGTGGAAGATTAGTTTGATGGCCCTTGGTATGGAAAGATTCACCCACTATGGGCAGCATAATCTCTGAGTATGAGGTCCTGGACTCTATAAGAGTAAAGAGTGAGCTGAGCACAGACATGCCTACAGTAGTTCATTGCTCTCTGCTCTTGACTGCGGATGTAATACAGTCTGTTTCCTTCAAGTTCCTGTCACATGCTTCCCCCCCCCCCGTAATACTGGAATAAAACCCAGAACTATGAGCCAAATAAACCTTTTCTCCCTTAAGATAATTTCATAAGTGTATTTTGTTATAGCAACAGGAAATGGAGCCCAGACACATATAAAACACCAAGAGAAATCTTATATAAACCATAAAGTCTGGGAAGTAATTATTTACACAGAAATGCTAATCAGCTGTAAAAAAATGCAACAGTTGTATGTTGAACCATCCCTGCATCTCTGGGATGAAGCCTACTTGATCATGGTGAATGACTTTCTGATTTTTTTTTTTTTTGGATTCGTTTTGCTAGTATTTTACTGGATATTTTTATCAATGTTCATGAGGGATATTAGTCTGTAATTCTATTTCTTATCTGAGTCTTTGTGTGGTTTGGGTATCAGGGTAACTGTAGCCTCATAAAAAGAGTTTGGCAATGTTCCATCTGTTTATATTGCATGAAAGAATTTGAGGACTATAGGTATTACTTCTTCTTTGAAGTTCTGGTAGAATTTTGCACTGAAACCATCCAGCCCTAGGCTTTTTATGGTTGGGAGACTTGATCACTACTTCTATTTCCTTAGGGGTATGGGTCTATTTAAATTGTTTGTCTAGGCTTCATTTAGTTTGGTATGTGAAAATTGTCCTTTTCTTTTACATTTTTTTTTAATTCTGTGGAGTACAGATTTTCAAAATATGATTCTCTGGATTTTCTCAGTATATATTGTTATGTCTTTCTTTTCATTTCTGATTTTGTCAATTTGAATATTCTCTCTCTGCCTTTTGATTTGTTTGAATAAGGGTTTTTCTATCTTGTTGATTTTCTCAAAGAATCAGCTCTTTGTTTCATTTGATTTTTTGTATTGTTTTCTTCTATTTTATTTTTGTTGATATCAGCCCTCAATTTGATTATTTATTCTTATCTACTCCTTCTTGGTGAGTCTGTTTCATTTTGTTCTAGAGTTTTCAGGTGTGCAGTTAAGTTGCTAGTGTGAGATTTCTCAACTTTCTTTATGTAGGCACTTAGTGCTATGAACTTTCCTCTTAGCACTGCTTTCATAGTTCCTCATAGGTTTGGGTATATAGTTGCATTCATTTTCATTGAATTCTAGCAAGTCTTTAATTTATTCCTTTATTTCTTCTTTGACCCAGGGGTGATTCAACTGAGCATTGTTTAATTTCCTTGTGTTTGTAGGCTCTCTGCAATTAGTGTTGTTGAATTCTAACTTTAAGCCATGGAGATCTAATAAGATACAGGGGTTATTCCAATTTTTTTTATCTGTTGAGGTTTGCTTTCTTACCGAGTATGTGGTCAATTTTACAGAAGATTTCATGAGGTATTGAGAAGAAAATATATTCTTTTATGTTCAGGTGAAATGTTCTATAGAGTTCATTTAAGTCTATTCATTAGAGTCTATTAAGTTCATTTGAGTCATTATATTCGTTAGGTTTCTTATTTCTCTTTTAAGCTTCTGTCTGGCAGACCTGTCCATTGGTGAAAGTGGAGTGCTAAAGTCTCCACCTATTTTTGTGTGGGGTTTCATGTGCAGTTTCACCTTTAGTAATGTTTCTTTTACCTATATGAGTGCTCTTATATTTGGGGCATAGATGTTCATAATTGAGACTTCATCTTGATGGATTTTTCCTGTGATGAGTATGAAGTGTTCTTCTCCATATCTTCTGACTGATTTTAGTATGAAGTCTATTTTGTTAGATATTGGGATAGCTACACCCACTTATTTCTTAGGTCCATTTGATAAAAAAAAAATCTTTTCCCATCCCTTTATTCTGAGGTAATGTCTGTCTTTGAGGTTGAAGTTTATTTCTTGTATGCATCAGAAAGATAGATCCTGTTTTGTATCCATTCTGTTAGCCTGTGTCTTTTTTAATCAGTGAATTGAGTCCATTGATATTAAGTGATATTAATAACCAGTGAATTTTAATTTCTGTTACTTTTTAATGGTAGTATTGGTGTGTTTCCCTTCTTCGGGGTTTTCAATGTGAAGTTATCTATTGCCTGTGTTTTTGTGGGTGCAGCTAACATCCTTGTGTCGGAATTTTTCTTCTAGTACTTTCTATAATCCTGGATTTGTGGATAGGTATTGTTTTGTCATGAACGATCTTGCTTTGTCCATCTTTGGAGATTGGAAGCTTTGCTGCATTTAGTACTCTGAGGTTCCTTCTGTGTCTCTTAGTGACTGCACCACATCTGTTTAGGAATTTCTGACTTTCAGAGTTTCCATTGAGAAGTTGGGTGTAATTCTAATAAATTTGCCTTTATATGTTACTTGATTTTTTTCTGTTGAAGATCTTAATAGTCGTTCTTTATTCTGTATAATTCATATTTTGATCGCTATATGATGAGGGGACTTTTTTTTGGTCCAGTCTATATGGTCTTCTTTAACTTTCTTCTACCTTCGTAGGCATATCCTTCTTTAGGTTGGGAAATTTTTCTTCTAAGATTTTTTAAATTTTTTTCTAAGATTTTCCTGAATATATTTTTCTGTGGCTTTGAGCTGAAGCTCTTCGCCTTCTTCTATCTCTATTATTCTAAGATTTGATCTTTGCATGGTAATCCATATTTCCTGGATGTTTTATTTTAAAAATTTGTTGGATTTAACACAAGTTTCTTTGACTGATAAATCTTTTTCCTTTATCATATCTTAAACTCTTGAGATTCTCTCTTCCATCTCTCGTATTCTGTTGGTTATGCTACATCTGTAGTTCCTGTTTATTTACCTAGATTTTCATTTCCAGAATTTACTTGGTTTTATTTTCTTTATTGCCTCTATTTCAATTTTCAAGTCTTGAACTGTCTGAACTGTTTGCTTCACCTGTTAAATATTTTTTCTTAGTTTTCTTGGCTTTCTGGAAAAGATTTGTTGATTTTTTTTTCCAATTTTTTGTTTGTCATTTTCTCCATTACTTTTAGGGAATTTTTAAATTTCCTCTTTAAGGTTCTCTATCATCTTCAAAAAGTTACATTTAGTTATTTTCTTCTGCTTCTTCTGAGTTAGGTTGTTCATGTCTTCCTATTGTAGGACCACTAGATTCTGGAGTTGCTATATTGTGCTTTAGGCTGGTAAATGTATTCTTGAATTGGCGCCTAACCATCTCTTCCTCCAATTGTTGCAGGCACTGTTTTTGCCACATGGTCCAATCATTGCACTTGCTGTCTGTGTCTCAGGGAGCCACTGTTATTCTACTCTGAGTAGTCACCATCTGTGTCTCAAGGAGTTGCTGAGGTTTCCAAGGATGGGTAGGTTTGGAAGCAGAGTGGGACATATAGATTAAAGGACCTTATGGGGGCAATGTTGTGGGAGTCTGCTTGCAGGAAGCTTTCCTTCTGGCTGGCTAATGCAGCAGAGGCTGGTGAGGGAAGGTCCCAGGGTTCTGCCACAGTACCTAGGAACTAGAGACTGGGCTGTCCCATTGAAAGTGTGGTCACTCACCTCTTGGTTCACTCTGTGCAGTCACAGTCTGTGCCTTGGAGAGCTACTGAAGTCTCTGTCAATATAACCCACCATATAAATAAACTGAAAAAAATGTATGATCATCTCATTAGATGCTGAAAAAGCCTTTAACAAAATCTAACACCCTTCAGTACAAAAGGTCTTGGAAAGATCAGGGATACAATGAACTTACCTAAATATAATAAAAAGCAATATAAAGAAAGCATACAGCCAACATCAAATTAAAAGGAGAGAAAAATCAAAGTGTTTCGACGAAAATCAGGAATAAGAGAATACTTGCACACTTTCCATATTTATTCAACACAATACTTGAAGTTCTAGCAGAGCAATAAAATAACAAAAGTAGATCAAGAGGATACAAATTGAAAGGGAAGAAGTCAAACTTTCACTCTTTGCTGGTGATATTATAGTATACCTAATGACCCCAAAAATTCTACCTAGGAACTCCTACAGCTGGTAAATACCTTCAGTAATGTGGAAGATTATAAGATCAACTAAAAAAAATCAGTAGCCCTCCTATATATAAAGGATAAAAGGACTGAGAAAGAAACCAGAGAAACATCACCATTTATAATAGCTACAAATAACATAAAATATCTTGGGGTAACACAAACTAAAAAGGTAAAAGACCTGTATGACAAGAACTTTAAGTCTTTGAAGAAAAAAATTGAAGAAGATACCAGAAAATTGAATGATCTCCCATGATCTTGGATAAGTAGGATCAACATAATAAAAATGACAATCTCACCAAAAGCAATCCACAGGTTCAATGCAATCCCAATCAAAATCCCAACACAATTCTTCAAAGACCTTGAAAGAACAAAACTCAACTTCATATGGAAAACAGAAAAACCCAAGATAGTCAAAACAATACTGTACAATAAAGGAACTTTCAGAGGCATCACCATCTCTGACATCAAGCTCTGTTATATAGAGCTACAGTAATGAAAACAGCTTGGCATTGGAATAAAAGCAGAGAATTGGACCTATGGAATCAAATCGAAGACCCTGATATTAATCCACACACCTATGAGTTTTGACTGATTTTTAACAAAGAACCTAAAATTATATAATGTAAAAAGGAAAGCATCTTCAAAAAATGGTGCTGGCATAACTGAATGTCAACATGTAGAAGAATGCATTTAGATCCATATCTATCCCCATGCACAAAGCTCAAGTCCAAATGGACAAAAGATCTCAATATAAATCCAGCTGCACTGAACCTCAGAAAAGAGAAAGTGGGAAGTAGACTTCAATGCATAAGCACAGGAGACCACTTCTTAAATATAACGTCAGTAGCACCCACACACTGAGAGCAACAATAAATAAAAGGGATCTCCTGAAACTGGAAGCTTCTGTAAGGCAAAGGACACAGTCAGAAAGACAAAACAGCAGCCAACTGAATGGGAAATGAACTACCCCATGAACAAAACTCAAGTCCAAATAAATTAACGACTGCCGTGTAAATCCTACCACATTGAACCTGATAGAAGAGAAAGTGGGAAGTAGCCTTCAATGAATGGGCACAGGAGACCATTTCCTAAATATAACACCAATATAGCACAGACACTGATAGAAATAATAAAGAAATGGGACCTTCTGAAACTGAGAAGATTTTGTAAAGCAAAGGACACAGTCAATAAGACAAAAAGGCAGCCTACTGAATGGGAAAAGATCTTTACCAAACCCACATCAGGAGGAGGACAGATCTCCAAAATATATAAAGAACTCAAGAAACTAAACATCAAAATACCAAATGATCCAATTTAAAAAAAAAAAAAACTGGAGCACAGATCTAAATAGAGAATTCCCAACAGAAGTATCTCAAATGGCTAAAGAACACTTAAGAAATTGCCCAATATTTTTAGCCATCACGAAAATCAAAATGAAAATGACTTTGAGATACCATCTTATACCAGCTAGAATGACTAAGATCAAAAATACCAATGATACCTTATGCTGGAGAGGATGCAGAGTAAGGTGAACTCTCCTCCATTCTTGGTGTACGTGCAAACTTGTACAGCCATTTGAGAAAGGCTGTATCTTAATAAAATGATTTTAAAAGAAAATTTTGACTCCTTTTAATAGATTTTTAAATTTATTTTTATTTGTCTTTTTAAAGTTTTGGATATTTTCCTTTGTACATAGTTATTATGGACACCAGTTATATATAATTTATGTGTCTTTCATTTGTTTAACTAAAGTAAACACAATGTACTTGTAAAAGACATTAGACAAATTTGATGTTTAATGTTCTTATGCATCTGTTTTAACGAAGATGCTTGAATTTCAAATCAGTGCCCTTAGTTTCATAATACATTTGGATATTTTTATTGGGTACTATTCATTGTCTTTTAAAAAATTACTGGGATGGGAAAAGATATTAACCAATCCCACATTGGACAAAGGACTGATATCCAAAATATACAAAGATCTCAGAAAATTGGTCATCAAAAGAACAAATAAATCAACAAAAATGGGGTACAGACCTAAACAGAGAACTCTCAACAGAGGAATCTAAAATGGCTGAAAGATACTTAAGGAAATGCTCAATATCCTTAGCCATCAGAGAAATGCAAATCAAAACAACTTTGAGATTCCATCTTATACCTGTAAGACTTGTCAAGATCAAAAACACTGATGACAACTTATGCTGGAGGGGATGTGGGGTAAAGGAAACACTCCTCCATTGCTGGTGGGAGTGCAAACTGGTACAGCCACATTGGATATCAGTATGGCGATTTCTCAGAAAATTAGTGAACAACCTACCTCAAGATCCTGCAATATCACTTTTGGGTATATATCTAAAGGATGCTCAATCATACCACAAGGACATATCCCAAGGATGCTGTTCATAGCAGCATTATTTGTCATAGCCCGAACCTGGAAACAACCTAAATGTCCCTCGAGTGAAGAATGGGATAAAAAATAAATGTGATATATTTGCACAATGAAGTACTACACAGCAGAAAAAAAGAATGACATCTTGAAATTTGCACGCAAATGGATGGATCTAGAAAACATCATATTGAGTGAGGTAACCCAGACCCAGAAAGACAAATATCATATGGACTCACTCGTAAGTGGCTTTTAGACATAAAGCAAGCCAACAAATCACAATCTGAGAACCTAAACAGAAGATTCTAAGAAAGACATACATGGATCTAACCTACACAGAAAGTAGAAAAAGACAAGATCCCCTGAATAAATTGGGAGCATGGGGACCATGGGAGTGGGTAGAAGAGAAGGGGAGAGGAAGGGAGATGAGCAGAGAAAAAATATATAGCTCAATAAAAACAATTTTAAAAAATAAGGTAAAAAAATTCTGAGGTTTGAATTTTCTGTGAAAGAGGAAGATATTGTTTTGTAGCCAACTCTATTCATCTATGGTAACCCCAAATCTAAGTTTCAGTTTAATTGAAATCTCTACACTATGTGAATCAGGTCGACAAACCTAAGCAATTGAAATTCTAGGACCACAATTCCACAGAAAACAATTGATGCTATTTTTTAAATTCTCTTTTCTTTCTCTTATCACTTCAGCACCAAGTCGATTTACTTCAGATCCCCAGGGACAAAGTGACACCCTGTTCACCATTTATCTCCCCTAGGCAATGTGGAAATGTTCCCTGTTCCATGTGTGATGGAATCTGCTTGCTAAAATCCAGGCTTCTGGTTTCCTAGCGGCAGCAAATATTCTCAGACCAAAAACTTCTTTTACCTTTTCAAGGTATCACTAAGTCCTGTCCTTCCATATTTCCATACACTTCTCACTTCATAGCTCTTCAGTATCTTTCCATATATTTAATGCACAAAATTAAATTTAAATGTTTTTTACAGAAATTTTTGTCAAATCTTGAAAAGCGTTATTGCAAACAATGTGGACCCCTCAAACTGAACTTAGTGTCTATAGTTTTGTTTGCAGCAATGGTGTTTTCTTTTGTGTTAATTTCCTTAAAATTCAGTTACTTTACCGGCATGATTTGATGGGACTTGGGGATAGAAGTTTTATTATTTTATCTTATTTTCATTTGCAAATGAAGCTTTTCTCTAAATTTCAAAATAGCTTCTCTATTGTCTATTTTAATTTTTAAAAATATCCCATATGTTGTATTTTCATCTGCATAATAGGAAACTGCCTTTTTTATTATTACATGTGTTCCATTTCCTTTTTTCTGTCTTCCACACTGGGAATATTTTCTATAAACATTAAACATTATGTTTTTCTGTTCTGTGCAAGTTTCCTCAAGCCCACTTGTCATGTTCCTGACAGACTTCCAGTTTAAGTTGTGTTATTTGTATTTCTTAACTGAGTTGTCTTCCTATTGCTTTAATTCTTCTCTTCTATTTGCTTCTTGAAGTTGTTGTGTCTTGTTTATTTTATAATATCTTATTTAAGATAAATGTCTTCTGTTTAGTATCCTGCTTGTTTTTCTTTGGCTCAATATATGAGTCTTCAAGCCATTTGAATCCATGGCTAATTAATTATCTAAACCCCTCTAGTTGTTGTCTTAGTTCTTTTATCACATGAAAATAATTTTTTATTTAATTATGCTTTTCAAAATAACTGAATGCAGGTTACTCATACCAGGCTACTGAATGGAAATATTTCTTAAGGGACTTGTGGATTTCTGTAAATTCATACTTCCTATGTAAAACACTTGGGGTACTGTGAGACCAGGATTTGGCAGTAGGAGCTCATATGTTTAGGTTGAAGGACAAAGTAAAGGGTTTTCTTTTTCTCTATGTAATTACACGATGTACTTTCTTATGTAGTATCACAAAGGTTATGTTTTCAGTATCCTGCTGTACACCAGACTCACTAAGATGTCATAGACTACAATATTACATGCAAAGGCATTTTACAAAATGTCTTATACATGTGTAAAGGTATTTTGAAAGTATAATGCTGTTATTATTCTTGCTAAAAGATTCCAAATGATAGAAATGAGGTATTTCTCTAAAATCCTATATCATAAATCAATTTAAACGTGTCTTTATTCCACTTATCTTTGATGGCTAAATTAATGCAGGGACTTTAGTGATTTAATACAATTTTTGGAAGGAGAACATAGTTATACATAAACCCTAATTTGGGAGCAAAAATTGTAACTTTGTGTGTGTGTGTGTGTGTGTGTGTGTGTGTGTGTGTGTGTGTGTGTGTAAGAGAGAGGGGAAACCAAGGGATATAAATAGAGCACAGGTCAATAGAGGTAGGAGAGATGAAGTCAACGAGGTCAGGGAGAGGGCTACACAGGAGCTTCTAGGGGGTTTAGTTTTTACTTTGAATAATATGGGAAAGGCCCAGGGACTTCAGGCAACAAGTAATAAAATCTCACCTGTGTTTCCAAAGGGACCCATAAACTGGTATTTAACATAAAACTGGAGAAGGGTAGACATGGAACGAGCAGCTGAAAGACTGGTGGGGTGGTCCGTGGGGAATGATAGCTCTCTCTCGACACAGGACACTTGAGAACGTATGGAATATAGCCAGATTTTAGGCCACATTTTCTTTTCTTTTCAACTTTTTTTTCCACTTTTAAATTTTTTATTGATTTTTATTGAGATCTACAACAGTTTCAGATAGAATCAAGATAAATTTTGATATGTTGGATACGAGCAATGAATGAAATCACAGAAAGGAACAATTTTAACTTTCTGGATTTGAGCAACTGAAGGGCTTTGTTGTTAAGTAAAATGGCAAAAACGCTGGTTTATATCTGTTTTGGGGCATGGGATCTGGTGTTTGGATTTATAAATGTTAATTTGTGATACTTCAGGTACATGCCACCCAAAACAGAACGTGGACTTCTGTGTGCTTGGTTACTTGTGTGCTTTCAAATTAATCTACTTGGAAATATTAAATATGACCCTTTTTGAAATGAAAATCTGAAATACAATCATTTATGATAAAATAAAATTAAATTAAGTTTGAGACACATATTTTATACACATAATTCTTATATTAACATATATATGTACATACATATAGACATACATATATTTATATGTACACATATATACATATATACCTGTAGGAGGAGGGCCTGCTGCTGTTCATCCCAGTCACCAGGCTAGCTTAGCCCTAAAATAACCACACAGAGACTGTATTAATTAAATCACTGCTTGCCCCATTAGTTCTAGTTTCTTATTGGCTGATTAATTCTTAATCTTATTTTAACCCATTTCTACTAATCTGTGTATCGCCACATGGCACTGATTTACTGGGTAAAATTCCCAGCATCTGTCTCCGGCGGATCCATGGTGTCTCTTCTACTCTGCTATTTTTTCCCCAGAATTCAGTTCTGTCTTCTCCACCTACCTAAGTTTTGTCCTATCATTCCAAGGCAGTATCTTTATTCATTAACCAGTGAAAAAGCTGCACATAGACAGAAGGACCTCCCAAACCATATACTCTTGTTTTCATTTTCCAACATACAGCTCAAAATATCCATGGAATATCTGGTATGATAGTATGATTGTATAAACTACTTGGTTTGCTAATGGCTGAAGTTCTCTCAGAGGATTATGGTTAGTTTGATAGATAGGGTACATCATAAAAAAGCAGGTTATGATTTTCAACCTTATCTCACAACCTCCTAGGAGAAGAAAGAGATTAAAGGTTATGTTTTTCTCCAGGAACCAATGATTTAATCAATCATGCCTATATAATAAGGCCTCCATCAACCCGAAGAAGAAACAGGTTCCAAAATCCTTCTTTTGAGCTGAACCTGGAAAGTGATTGTCCAGAGAATACATGGAAGGTCTCTTTCTAATAGAACACCTGACTCTTCATCTGAGTCCTTTATAAAATCTATTACTGGTAAACAGATTCATTTCACTGGATCCTATGAGTCACCTAGTACATTGACCAAAATCTGAAATGTAGTTAAAACAACCCTACACTTGAAGCTCTCACAACAAAGACAGTAAGGGTTTGGATGACTGAATCTTCACTGTACGGGCTTTGGTGCATGAGGTAGTGGTAGATCAGGTACCAGATGAGTTGAATTAGGTGGCATCCAGTGGGTGTCTCCTATAGAACTGACAGTTTTATTGGCATGTGGGACAAATATCCATACATTTTGAGGTCACAGAAATGTTAGTTGCTTGGGAAAGGAGATGAGAGCCAGTCAGTAGTTTTTCCTGCACGAGTGAGCCCGGAACTACCATGTATACTGAGGTAAACATGGACAGTAGAGTTGGGGGTACAGATAGACAGGCTCACATTGGAGAAGGACACATGAAAAACGGGGCAGATTTGGAAGAAATGCCTACACAAGCAAACGATGCCAGTTATTGCTGGAAGAGGCGAGGAAGGATCCTTTACCAGGAGCTAAAGAGAGAGATCAGGGGCTCTTCTGACACCTTGATTTCAGATTTCCAGTCTTGCAGGAAAGAATAACTACCTGTTATAAGATATGCATATTGTAAAAGTTTGTTATAGCAGTTCAAGTAGCATATTTTGTGTCACCTGCTCAACCCTCAGTCCAGATTCACTCATTCTTGTCTACTACCTGTTGTATTCTTCTGGGTACAGGTGACCCACAGGACTGACTCCCATTTTTATTTTGAAAAAGACCTGTATTTGGTTTGTTATCTTGTGGTTAGTTAGTTGATTCTTTATTATTATGTGAATAATTTTTCTCCACATAATATATATTTTAGATTTATGTCTGTGAAATTGATGCAATTCCCCCATATAATGAGTTTGTAATTATTTGTTTTTTTTTAAAAAAATAGAGAGCTCACGTAACAGCAGTCTTCAGTATAAGAAAGGATTCCACAAAGTTCTTCACAGAGATGAGAAGATATTATTAAAGTTTGTCAGTTAATTAAAATAAAAAGCAAGCCAATATGGCCTCGTGTTCATGAACTGTAAGTCATGGAATTTGAACATTTAATTCATAAAACAATTCAATAAAGCTCTTTGGAAAGCAACAGTAGCCTTTCTCACCTCCTGTGATTGCAAAAACGTCGAAGTTCTCATACTACAAATGACAGCATCTTATTCAAGAGACCTTGTGTGTCTCCTGTTTTGAAATTCTGTTATCTGAATTTGCTTATGTCTGGTAAAAAAAATAATGCCCATTTATCTTTTATAGTACATCCTTGTCATTTTATTCTCTGTCATTTATCCTCATCATTTTGAGTTATCTGCAGCTGTGGACAGAATGAAGCTGGGATAGTACCCCAGAAATTGCAGAATCTCTCCAAGGGTCAGAACGACAATAGGCTTTTTGGGATAGTAATGGGGATTCCCACGTGGTGAAGATACAATGATATGCTGTGCTGAAAGCTAAGCATCTGGCTTATGAAAATTTTTGCTGTCGCTGCTGGAGCCAGTCAGCATTATGCAGTCCCTTGATCACTAGGGACTTTACGATCTGTCTTAAGCTATTTGAACACTAAAAATAACTCTCAGTCTTTCATGATTTCTACTGTTTGTAGGGGGAAAAAACCATGTAAATTGTGCCTAAAAAATATGAGCATAAAGAGAAGTTAAAATAAGTAGTTTGTATGTTAAAACAGCAAACAAACAAACAGAATGAAAAAAACCGTCATGCCATACAAGAAATCAAGTGCCTTCAGCATGAGAGGGAGAAAAATAGTCAACACAAAACTGAACTGAAAGATGCCAATAAATAAATAAATTTTTCATTCAGGATCCATTTGGAGGCTGTGTTTCTTGGCAGAGTTACTGCTTACTATTTTCCTGTTTTGCGTTCCCTGCCTCCTTTTGTTGGTCTATTGAAAGCTTGTTAAAATCTCATTGGCTTTTCTTGTTCTTTTGTTATTGTTGTTATTGGGGCTGTTTTTGCCTTAAATTTAGTATTAAATCATAGACTAGTAATGTGAAGTGAGAAAAGGGTAATAAACCCATATAGTTACTTCAGTGGCTGGTTTTGTGGATATTTTATACACTGACCAGCTTAGGTTTTATTCCGATGTAATGAGATAAAATTGGGAAATAAAAAGAAATATTTTCCTTATATATTAACTTGCAACACGGATGTAAAATAAGCATTTCCTAAAAAGAACTGATAAAGTTTGAAGGGGAGAGCAGCATAGAAAAGAAGTAACATGTCCATCTATAATGATACCAAAATCAAAGCAAAACAAAAAGCCAAGAGCCTGCATCCACCCCAATCCTCTTCTGACATGAATGACTCCATACATATTTCTGTACTTAAAAAATTTCCATTTGTTGAAGAATGCTTGAAACTTAGCAAACCTCTTATAAAAAAAGATGGCAAAGGCGAGCAAGCATGCAATCAATAAGCTGATGATACCAGAATATCAGCCTACCAAACTAAAAGCTGTGCTAGATCTGGTGGTTCTTATAGTATAGAGTCAAAGGCATACTGTGCTCTCCATCACTTGACTGCCTTCGGAAGACACTAGTTGTGTAGTCGTGTAAAAAGCAGAGCCTCTGTGGGCTCCCCTTTCTTTCAAACACAATCTGAAGAGGCAGCCATTGAAAAAGTGAGTGAGAATATGCATTACTCATTGTTATGGAACCATGCTACTCAGGCTAAATATCAGAGCTCACAAATAATTCACACCACTGGCAATGATGGTGCTCCATCTGAAGGCAGAGCTGTACTCACTCCATGCCCCTGATTTTCTACTACTTCCCTCAGACTTTCTTGATTCCAAGCATCCTCCAGAGAATTTCCAAAATTATCTCCATTCTTGGCTGACTTTCATTATGTGAGTCCATCATGGAGGACCTTGATTTACTTTATATGTGTTCTTTCTCTTCTGAGTTCAACCCCAGTGAACTCCATATTGCACTGGGACCTTGAGTGACTGTAATGAAGCTTTCCTGTCCATTTCAATCACACATGTGGGATCCTATTAGAATATTAATGCCTTGCTTGTGCTCAATATATATTGTGAATCCTGCTTTTACCTTCGTTGCTTTTGTCTGCCTCCCAGCAAGTAAAGACAGATCCATATGCCTACTGGGTACTCTGTTTAGTCATTTGTTGTTGCTTTCTTGCTCCATTCTCATCCAACTTTTCTGCAGACCAATTCAATGATCCACCGATCCTTGGTGCTGAAGTCTGAAAAACAGGTATCCCAACCTCATTCTATAAGAACATCTAGACAGTATCTCACAGTGAAATATTTACCAATAAGCTTAACTATTTATTTTACTAGGGATATGATACAATACCTTTCTAGAAAATAAATAGTGAATATTTTACCTCACTGAAACACAATGAAGTTAGGGCCGGTCTGCTCACAGTAATAAGAGGAAATGAACCTAAAGACTTAATGTTACTTCTGCTGGCACCATCACCACTACCTGCATCCTGCTGCACTGGTGCTAAATATAATCTCTTAGCAGTGTGTGTAAGGCATATCTGAAAGTCATGCAGTAGTGATCCTTTAGGGTATCCTCCTTCCTTTCTTTATTAATGAAAAGGTTTTGATTTGTGCCCTCTGTTATTCCCAGAAGTACAACAGAAAACAAAACGGGAAACCATGATTTATCTTCTATTTGATAAAAACATCTGCAGAATAAAATGAGCCTCTTGATGCCGGAATTGTCATCAATGATGACTTTGACAAAATGAGCAATACATAATTTGCTAGCTCCCTTGTGAAGCTGAAACAGATTGTCAAATAAAACACTAGAGGAGATGCATATGGGCTGAGTAGAGCGGCTTTGAATAGGAACACATGCAGGTGGTAGTTTAGTAGTGGCTCGAAGAAGGAGGACTGCCCTAATTTGGAGGGTCATTTGCATTTGAAAATGCTCATTGCTAAATAGTGAGTATTCCCTATAGCAAAAGAGAATGGATCCTGCCAAGAACACAGCTATTTTTATTCCTGGGTAACTTGAATAAACCAGAAAGCCCAAGGCAAAAGCGAGTGGGTAACACTCAAACCAGCCTTTATGGTAGCCTGATAGAATACAGATCAGTAATATATGAAAGAGACACTTCTAAAATCAATTGCCTTTTGGATAAAGATGGATTTTCTGTTGACAAAAAGCAGGAGAAGTATACTAATGGGTGTGAGCTTATGTGCCTCTTAAAAATAACAGTCAAACTCTTTTTAACAGTCCTTATATCTGAATAGTAGGCAAAATTTGTATATTCTTTTAGAATGGAATTTTATGTGCTATAATTATTGTTCAGAAAGACCAAAGTTGTTATATGTAAGGAAGATGTGGGTCTTCGATCTGAGAGATCTTTCCTCTGAGGATACCAGTTGAGTATTAGATAGAATGTCTTTCTGGTAGAGTTCGCTGTTTTCTCATTTAGACTGGGTGTTAGAAGGAGGACTATGAAACAAAAAGTCAATTTTCTTTCATTTTTTAAATTTATTTTTTTAAAAATCTTTCCTCATTTTACATACCAGTCCCAGTTCCCTGTCCCTCCCCTCCTCTTACTCATTTTATTAGCAGTATATACCTCAAACGGACATGGCTTATGGTGAATTTTATTTATGTTCCATAGGATAGATAATGTTCATTGGGGGTTTTCACTATACAGTTACTCTTTTCATTCACTGCTGTGTTGAAAGAAGTCACTAGTACTGTCCAGATGCAGAATGAGTGGTTAAACCTGATCCACTCAAGAGAAAATATTTGCATTAGTTATTTGAAGTTCTCTACTATGAGACATTTGCATTTTCCATCCATTTATTTAATTATTAAATAATTACATTTATTTAGTTAGCATGTATTAATTATATATAATAGGTCTTATTTTGATACCTTCATATATGTTCATAATATATCTTAAACAAATTCAACCCTGTTTCCATCTCTTATCTGCTTCCTACTCCCACTTCCTCTAATCTTTCTTGTTCCAAGTTTCCACTCTCCTATTTGTGTGAGACCCAGTGAGTCTCATTAGGGTTGTTTATAGAAGTATAGACACCTTATCATTGGCAACATTATGAAAAAAAAATGTCTGTCTAACCTCCACCAATCATTAACTCTATATAAATCCTCAGGAGGGATTGGGTCCCATCAGTCCCTTGTCCATCAATCTTCTACAAGAAGTTGCAGCTGCTGTGAGTACGTGAGCACAATAGCCATGGCATGCCCCCAAATAGCTTCAGCACACCTCTCCTGCCCCTTTCCCTGGCTCTTATATTCCTTCTCCCTCTTCTTTTGTTCTGAGACTCTGAGGGGATGACATAAATGTCCTATTATGGGTGGACATTTATTATCAGGTCTTTGCCCAGGTTTGAGTCTCTGCAGTCATCACTGACTACTAAAAATTAAGCTTTTCTGAACAAACTTGACAGCATCACTAATGTATAAACATAGAGATCGTTATTTAGAAAGCAACTTGACAGATGCATCTTGTTCATTTATCAAAGAACAGCAGTATTGTCTCCTCTAAGCCCATGACCTCCCCAGCAGTACCAAGTAGAAATTTCTTTCTGTAGAATAGACATCAAATCCCATAAGATAACAGTTAGTTGCCCCATAACAAATTTACCTCCTTTGCACCAGAGGATTCTTCTTGCTAGGCTGCAGAGATCTCTGTAAGCATTATGGCCAGCAGAATGTCCATCGATGTGAGGCAAAAAGGTAGTCCAATGTTACATGACTCAGTAGCTATACTGGTTCATACTTCAAGAGTCTGATCCTGGGCAATTTATTTTTTTATTATTTTATTTTATTAATTTAAAAATACCAATCCAAATTCCCACTACCTCCCCTCCTCCCACTCCCCTTCCACCCTTTCCACAGGCCCTCCCCCACCCACCCATTTTAATTATAAGAGAGGGCAAGGTACCCTGCCCTGTGGAAAGTCCAAGGCCCTCCCTTCTACATCTAGGTTGAGCAAGTACATCCAAAGAGAATAGGATCCCAAAAAGCCAGTACATACATTAGAGACAAATCCCAATGCCACTGTCAGTGACCCCTCAGTCTGTCCCAACTGTCAACCACATTCAGAGGGACTAGTTTGATCCCATTATCATTCACTCACAGTCCAGTTGGAGTTGGTGAGCTCCCATTGGCTCAAGCAAACTGTCTCATTGGGTGAACTCCTCATGGTCTTGATCTCCTTGCTCATACTCTCACTCCTTCCACTCTTCAACTGGACCTTGGGAGCTCAGTCCAGTGCTCCATGTGGATCTCTGACTCTGTTTCCATCTGTTGTTGGACAAAGGTTCTATGGTGATATTTAAGATAATCATCAGTCTGACTACAGGGCAAGGCCAGTTCAGGCACGCTCTCCTCTATTGCTTAGGGTCTTAGTTAGGGCCATCCTGGTTTATTCCTGGGAATTTTTCCAGAGCCAGGTTTCTTGCTAACCCCATAATGGCCCCCTCAATCAAGATATGTCATTCCTTCTTCCATCTCGATTATCCCATTCCCTCAAGTTCTCTCCAAGCCTTTCCTCCCCTTCTTTTTCCCTTCTCCCATTCCTTTATTTTAAGCACATTTAAGCTTAAGAACAGCATAGTTCTGGAAAAAAATCTTCTTGTGATAATTAACTCAATCCCTTGTATACAATGAAGCTTAAGATACGATCACATTGAAATTCTTTCCTAAGTACACAGGACTTCTTCCAGTTCTATTAACTGAGAAACAACTCTAAGGATAAGTCTATGAAGGATGACTGAAATAAACATAAGAGTCTAGGGGATCCGGGTTTTCCTGGCCATATAGATAGCACAGAAGTCACCAGGCTATTAACCACCTCTACTCCATTTGTAAAATACATGTACATTTCCCAAAAAGATGAGTTCTATTGACTGAGAAACAATGCTCAATGTATGAGTCTATGGAGTATGACTGAGATAAATGTAAGAGTCTGGGTGAACAAGGTCCTACAGGTAGCCCAGAGATCACCAGATTATTAACCATATCCATTTCCAGTCTCTGGGCAGAGAACAAATTATGTATCTATTCCTTTGAAGAGGCAGCCCTGTGTGTGTTAGCATTCCTGGCTTCCCTAGTGAGTGTCTGTGAGCACAAAGACCTCTGTGTCCACACACTTGGCCCATCCAATATTGTTTTACACAGAGTTTACATCAGAGTAAAAATGTTGCTGACAATTCTATTTGTTGATTTGTTAATGGCAAATCCAGCACCCTATGTAGAAACTGCTGCACTATAAGGGTTACCCAGCAGAGAAACAGATTCCTACCCACTTCTGGCTTGAATACTTTATGTCCTCTATTCAAAACACGTGTTGTGTACTCAACAGTGGACTCTTACTACCTGAATATAGTGGGCAACCTACAGCAGGTGGCAATTGTCTATATATTTTAGGACCTCAGAGGCCTTTCTAAGGCAGAAAATAGATTATACATCTCTTCCGTCTACTCATAGGGAGGGAACCCATCCCTGGTACTGGAGTTTTCATTTAATAACCTGTGACCTTGGAGAGTATCTTTATCTTGGTGGCATGGGGTATCTTCATTCAAATTTAGTTAAAAACATTTTTTATTAGTTTACCTAGAATGCGATTTCCAGGTGAAATTTTCTATAGTGTTAGCTTGATTGACTCTCACCCCAAATCTCTTCTTCTGCCCTCCAAACCATGTAACTTTGAGCATTCCCTTTCCACTCTTGTATCATATGTGTTCTCTTATCTCTGCCACTTCTTCAGAACCTTAAAGGATCTGTTTTTCCTCCTCTAGTTCTTTTTCTATAACACTCACACACATAAATTCACACATATAAAAAAGCTAGAATCTGCATATGAGAGAAACATACAATATTTTTCTTTTTTCTTTCTGATTCTGAGTTGCCTCCACTCTCCTGAATATATTATTACTTAATTTTTGTTGATGACTGAATAAATCCCTTTGTATATCTATACCACTATTAATTCTTAAGTTGATGAATATCTACATCCCATACTCTTGCCACAGTGAATCGAGCAAAAATGAGCATAGATATGCAGAATACAAAGTACATTTTGTACATGCTCAGGACTATAATATGATCATAGGGATTTCTACTTTTATCTTTCTGAGACGCGTATACCTTAGTTTCCATGGCAGTTGCAAAGGTTTCCATTCCCATCGAGTGGATCAGTGCTCCCTTTTCTGCACATCCTCAGCGGTGTAAATGGTCATTAGTTTTTGTTTGTTTTTAGTTTCTGTTTCATCTTTTATTGAGAACCATTCCAATGGCTGTGATTGAATTTGGATGTAGTTTTAATTCGCTGATAGACAAGGGTGTTGAACATTTAAAAAAAAAAAATGTGCTGAAATTCTAACCCCAAAAGTGATGAGAGGTGGGTCTTTGGAAGAGAACTTGGTCATAAAGTTTTACCTCTTATGTGGGATTAGTGTGTTTGCTGCAACCTAACATTATAAGAATGGGCCATGTATATGCAAGAGAGGTTGGCCCTTAACAGAAACCAAACCTGCTTATGTTCTCATGTCGGACTTGCTAGCTTTCAATACTATAGCTAACAAATTCCCGTTGTTTATAAGCACCGGGTTTGTGGGGCTTCATCACAGCAGGCTGAACGGACTAAGATAAGCCACAAGCGTTCCAGTCTATTTAGTTCTTCAGGGCATCTGCTCCAAGCAAGCAAGTCCGGGCTATGTCTTTGCAGATTCATCTTCCTCTGAAAAGTGCAGAGTGAAGTACTTACCCTGCAAACTCCGTTAAAGCTCAAGTTTTGCCTGAATGCCTCTTGTAAGGATTGTGAGTAACATCATTCAATTACTTCATATATCAGAGCTGTAGCTGGCAATCTGTATTTTCAAGACTATATCTAAACTTTACGGATATTTTGTGTAACTCACACTGCTCTTTCAACCTTGAATTTTGGAATGACCATGTCATCGAAATTGCCTTTTATGTTCCTCTTCAAATTCACTCTGGCTGGGAGTGGTTATCTAGAGGCGTTCCATCCCTGCTGCTCTATCTTTAGGGACTCTCGTTAATTTCTCTGGTTCTCTTCATCTACTACATGAGTCACACCAGTTCTCCACTGACAGCCAAGCTTTAAAGATATCGATTCTGGCTAAGAGTTGAGAGACAGTTCAGTAGGAAAAATGTTTGGCACAAAAATTTGAGAATGTGAGTTTGATCCTTGGAAGCCATGTCAAACAAGCTTCGTGAAAAACCCTGTCTCAGAAAGGGAATGCTGGGTGATGCCTGAAGAATGACACCCAAATTTGACCTCAGGCCTCCATGCTCATCTGTGCAAAACACAGACACGTACACTAAATGACAGCAATTTTGATTTTCTTAAGACATCCGTAGTAAATAATCAGAATAACATCTCTTCCTCCCCTCCTTCTCTTCTTGCTCTTCCTCTGCTTCTTCTTCTCCTCTTCCCCCTTCTCCTCTAATTTCAACTGTTCTGTTGTAAGTTTTTGGTGTCATGCTGCCTTACCCCTTTCTTTAGTTTTTTTTTCTTTTTTCTTTTCTTTTCTTTACTTTTTTTTGTCAGTGAAACTTTATGGGTTCCCAAATTGAAAACTTTGAGTCCAGACTAATGACTGTATCACAGCACAGGACAAAGTGTGACATGGCGCTTCCATATAAGAAATGTTTAATCTTTGTTCCTTGGAGACGCCAGAAAACTCTAGTAATTGTGGAAACAAGGATCTTTAACCCTGGAGCCCAACTCTTTATGAACACTATGTACTGTATGGCACACAAGGGCTCTTTTAAAAGGAGTCATTGGTGCAGTAAGCTTACCCTTTGACAAATGATTGTTTTACTGTATGCAATCCTCCCTACAAAACTTCACTACTATTCCACAAAAGGGTGATAAAATGAGATATACCTTCCCCTCTCTATTTGCCTGTCTCTCTCAACTCTGTAACCAAATATAATGTCTACCTGAGAGGAAAGTAATAATTCTGAGGATCCCAGTGTGGCATGGATGAACTGAGCACTGACTGGCCTAACGAGCAGTCACTGGCTTGATACCAGAGTTTCAGTGTTTTATTTTGTTTTTTTCCAATGTCTGTCACACCCATAATCTATCAGTCTATAGTCAAACATCAAGGGACAGTGACTTTGTTGAAAGAATTCTTATTCAAGTTTAATAAGGTAATCTCTCTATGAAGGCCAAGGGGCATTTCCCATTTAATTTTTATTTGACTGCACGGTCTATTACCAAAATTATTCTATACTGATGCACAAATTTAGCAGTGTCCCTCCTCTGCCTTTATCACTCCCGCGCTGTGTGCCCAAAACAAAATTTTTCCTAAGATGGTATCAGATGGAAACAACAATACACCCCATTAATTACTCTCTCTAAGGAAGAGGCATGTGACACATCTTACAGAATCAGCTCAAAAGACAGAGGATCCAGAGCGCTCATTATGTATTTTCTCCTGACGCAGCACATTAAAATCTGAAGAAAGAAGACCATCTCATAAAGTCAGCAAAAAGGAAAACAAAACAAAGCTCCTATTTGCACACCTCTGGCCCTTGGAAGATTATGCATTATGCTACAAATATTATTTTCCAAAGATCCCACAGTGCAGTCAGGGGAACACGGAATCACTAAATAAGAACCAATCAAGTTTCTCAGACTTCCTAATCTATGAGAGTTTCCTGGAGCTGCTTGAACCCCTCTTTTTCTCATACTTAAAGTACCACCTACCACCAAGGGGGACAGGAAAAGTGCCGATGAGACCAAGAAGGACCACTTTGCAGTGATGTGGAATCACTCTTCCACACTAGTTCAGTCCAGCCTACAGAGTCTAGCTACGACTTTCAAAGCCCAGCCTACCTCAAGACACTAAGCATAGCCTAGTGAGCTCTGACAGCCAAGCACATCTCATGTTAACTAACTCTTCTGGTCTTAGTTTACCTCCAGCAGCACAGAGCTGTAGCACCAGACATGTAACTCCACCTCCATGTGGCTTGGAGGATGTTTTGCTGACTGTAGTGAAGATCTGATATTTTAAATACATCTATGTCTCTGTCTTTATATCTTTTTCCTTCTCCCAAGGCAACTGCAGATCAACCACCAAAACAATCTCAGGAGAAATTTAAAAAGTCTTTTCAGAAAAGCATCCATGTGACTCTAGAAATCTCTATTCACACACACAGAGGTTATTAAAAGAACCGACAAAGTGCTGGTGTGTTCAAGCTGGTCTCATTTACAAAAACTGATCATGTTTGTTTGTAATAATTGTGAAAGCACTTCAAACCCGCACACAGACTAGCACATGTAAAATGCCAAAGTTCAGGAAAACTCACAATCTCTTTGCACTTTAATTAAGCAGGGTTTCCTTTTTCTCTATGGGTATTTATACTGTTAAATGTTCAGGCTTCTTAATTGGAACCGAGTGAACCTAAAAGAGAAATGATTTTTACACTCTCTATACTTCCCTCCAGGAAACAGCAATCATGAGCCAAAGATGGAGATGCCGTGGGCAAGCAGTGCCCTGAAAAGAAGTGAGAAGTTTTCATAAGATGAACGGAAGATGTGGCTTGTGCTCATTTTTTCAAGGTTTTTACTAATTCTCTTCTAGAGCCAAGCTTCTTAGACTAGATTACAGTACTACCTGGAACTGAGTAACTGAACGTGGATTCTCAAAATATTTCTCAACAGTGAATGGCTTCTGAACATACAGAGATGAAAACTCAATTCGAAATCAAATAGAAAATGGCCCAGAGGTGTCTCTGCAAGTGTCTGCCTTGTGTCACTTTCCGGAAGCCTTATTTCTGATCACACAACATAAGCCCTTGGCAATGCACGTGCCTCACACCAGACTTTCAAAAGGCCCCCATCAATGATGACTGTGCATTAGGAACCAGTGTCTTCATATGTACACAAAGGTTCTACATAATTACAGAGAAACAGGATTCTGGTATAATTACAGAAAGCAAAGATTTCTAATCTTTCCCAAATACCATTGCTCAGCATGCAAGAATTTAGCTCCTGTATTTTGGGTTGTATTTTGTTAGAATGTTTGGTTTTAAATTTTTCTGTTTGAGTTACTGACTTGATTTTCATTCAAAATCATTAAATGAATTTTGGCTTAGGATTAGGGCAGAATTTCCAACAATTTCTGAAATGGCAGTACATACACTTCTGCCTTTTTAAAATGTGTATTTATGTGAAGCTGTGTTCTCAGCACTCACAGTTATGAAATCAAAATATTAGTCAACTCTGAAAAACACTGAATATTCTCTATATTCTGCAGTATCAACTATTCATCCAACATTTAATTCTTTATATAAAAACAAACCAATATGTCCATTTAATTATTATGAGAATATGTTTCCTATTTAATAACTGTGAGATTATATGCACATCAAACAGTTAAAATATTGATTTGTGATTTAGTAACTAAATATAATTCAGTGAGTAATAAAATGATTTATTTATATACCTCATTTATATACCTATATACCCCAAATTCCTCACCAAGTTCTGGTGAACTTTTACAAGGTAGCTAGCAACATGGGACTTGCCCCTAGATTGCAAAATACTCAAAATACCTGCAAACCCATCTGTGTTCAGTGCTATCAAAAGAAGTTGGGGTAGCTGCAGTTGTTACACAGCTAAAGTGAGGCTTAGCGACACAGATTCATGCAGAACATCACAGCAAGGGTTTGGTGCATTGTTTTCTTCTCTGCCTTTAAAGCCAGTCTGCTGCCACTGTTCCCTGAGTTGAGTGGCTGGGTGAACAATCTGGATGAAGGGGTTGATCATAAATCTTCTTTTCCCTCTTCTTAGAATACACACACACACACACACACACACACACACACACACACACACACACCACACAATTAACCCCAAAGCTCTTATGATACTCAGGGCACCAATTACCTCTCTCATGTGTGAATTTTTTTAATCTCTTCCCTTCTATCCTAGGAACAAACCTCTTTGTTTGTTGTGCCCCAACAGCATCAACTTAAATAAATGACAAATCCCAAACAGAGTAATCTGCAAGACCAATAGTCTTCTAAGATTTTCTTCCTCCCTAGAGAAATATTTATCTAAGTTTCCTAAAGTGAATGTGTCTTTGGCATTCTTCACAAGTCTACCCATACCATTGTGTGCAAAGTTCTGCCTGGTTATCCTGTACAGAGAGACTATCTTTACCCATCCCAATATGGTCAGAGGTGAGCTTCTGGCTTGGGAGCCATGGCTGGCCATAATTAGCTCTAGTTAAACTGCCTCTGTTCATCCTGGCAGGCATATCACCTACATCAATACTGCAGCCAGCTTAAGCTTGCTCTGGGGAGAGATTGTGTGTGACAGACTTTATCTTCAGGGCAAGCTGCCATTGGATGCAGTTGCAGAATCCATTGCTCTGCCCAGTTCAGCTGGAACTGTATGTGATGGATGAGCTTTCTGGGTGAATGTCAAAATATTAAGCATTTGCAGTCACGTGGTACCATTCATCCTGGGATTTCAGAGACCCTCATCTGCGCTTATTACTTCTGACAGAGCTTCCGTGAGTGCGGTGTTATTATTCCCACTTTACAGATGAAGACACCGAGTATTTGCGAAATTATGCAGGCTCCCCGGTGTTATTCCACAGAGAGAGGACAGTTTGTAGACAACACCTAAGCCCAATCAGTTACTGCTGCATTTTGATCATTGTTTTTTTTTAATGTATAATTTCAAGAACAAGTCACATATCACCTAATATATAGTCACCTTTCAATCAAGGAGAGTAAATATCATTTACAGCAAAAACAAGAGCTACTGTCAAAGTAAAATCCCCCATCTAGGTGCTTTATTTTTCAAAGAAAATCCTTGTTTCTTTATTTTTCCTTTTCTGTATGCTTGACTTTCTTTGTGTACATCTGTGTGCATGTGTAGAGGGACCTGAGGAGGCCAAAAGAGGAACAGGCAGCTATGAGATGCCTGGACCAGGTGCTGAGAACCAAACTCCTGTCATCTGGAAGAACATTCATTTCTCCTATGTACTTGAGACATCATTCCAGCTTCTAGACACATTGCTTGTGAAAATTCTTGTCTGAAACTTTTGGTAAGATACATTCATCTCAGAGTAGTGATTGGTTATATTTGAGATGGGCAGCAAGTGGGAACATCATTCAGTATGAGAGGAAATTGGATTGCTAAAACAAAATAAAATGAAAAGGTAACTCCTTATTTTATTATCTCAAAAATAGGGAAGTTACTGTTTAAAAAATGTGAAAGTTCCCATTTTCATTCCTAATGAATCTGCGCAAGAAAAGTAAAAATTTTCCAAATGGGAAAAATGTGCCCAGCTAGAGCTGCCCAAAGCCCTTACTTTGGTCAGCATGTGATCACATTTCTGCTCTTTGTAGGATTACAGAGTTAATGAAAAGGTGAAGGGCAGAGAGAGCAAGCCTGAGACAGATGTGAAGAAAGGGAAATTTGTTTTCAAGGCCCTGCTGTGACCTTTTCTCCATTTGCTTTCCTGTACTCCGGTAGCATGTGGATCTGAAAAATGCGGGGGTTGAGAAATAGGAAAATATTTTGCCATTTTTTAAGAAATACTTTTGATTTCTTTTCCAAATGCCCGTGTCCTCATTTGCAACCACAGAGTGTTGCTCTGTTTATCAGAGTCTGGAAGAAGTTGATATGAAACTGTCCGAGAGCTGCTAGTGTGGCATTTGACCCTTGACAGGTCCTCGAGGACAGGCAGGTGAGTCTGCTGGGTGGTTTTGGAGCATCACTCAATGCCCTGAACTTCCTGATATTCCCAAGCCTTCTTGTATAGTTCCTTCAGTAAGCCCTCTATGGGTCCAAAGAAAGCCGATTCTCCTACAGGCTGTGCCCACTTCCTACTTTCCCACCACCACTGTTCTCTTCATATAGCCTAGTCATCTCTGAACCACTACGTGATCAGTCAGAGTCCCAGAATCTCCCGTTGTTCAATAAGAATATCAGCTTCCTTCTCGTTTCCTTTCTCATTTCCTAAGATTATCACACGGAACAAAAAGGGGACTACCTAGATTGCATTGTAAACGGTAACATGCAACAAATTGTAAGTTTCTCAACATTGTTATTATTATTTCTTAAGGCTTCACTGAAGGAAGAAGACTTATTTTAATTACTCACAGTAAGATATTAGCGACAAAGAGTAAATATTTTACCCCTGCTAGGTAACATTGGTTCCTTTTAATGAAAGCCTTTAATGCCTTATTCCAAAATCGGAAATGCTAGTGAAAATTCAAGACACAGGAATGAACATGGAGGGGAATTTATTTTAATGAGGAAACCTCTAAATTATCTTCTGTAACTTTAATTTTCAAACAAGGATCGTCTTTCTTCAGGTTTGCATGTTGTACAGCATCAATAGAACTTGATGGAGTGAGTGTGAAAGAGAAGTTGATTTCTTGGTTCATACATAACCAGGCCTGCCTTGCCTTGCAATACTGAGAAGACTCTCCAAAATAGCCTCCATGTAAGCCTGTCAGTGCCTCATCACCAAAGCGATGACAAGCTTTCTGCTACATGTAGCCACTGTCTGGAAAAGGACTCTAACCCTCTTCATTGGCAGCAAAGTAGCTATGCTGAGCGTGCAGAAGATCCAAAGAGCCATCCTTCTCCTCCCAATGGGAAATGCTACTGAGCAAAGGTCTGCTTTCACGCAAAAATATTTTCTAGGTCTTTCAGAGGAAGTCCAATGCACGTTTAAAATCCAAGTGCCAAAAGCTAATAAAATGATAAGAGGATCTTGGCACGGATGTTCAGTTCTGACAATGATGTGCTAAGTTATGCCAAATCATGCTCAGGAAGAACATTAGGCTTTGCCTATAAATGGGACCAAAGGATCAGCTAAAGCAGTAGGGCTTAATTAATATTATTAATAATAGCAAGAGTATGTTAAGCTCACCAATCAGCAAGCAGGTATATTATTGACCTTTCTTTCAAAGGCAGCTACCATAATCATATTTACTGCCTTTAGCATTTTATTTTGCAGTAATAATAACAAAGTGATTAACACAAAGGTGTTCCATGATGCACTGATTTTCTTTATTTCTGTTGCACAAAAGGATGGTTACATACCATAATTGAAAAACACTAGGTGCAACCCATAAGGAAATGGAGTGAAAATAAACACTAACCTAGCTAAGAAGAATAGTGCAAACAATGGTAACTGTATTAATTACTTTTCTTTTGGGGTGATAAAATACCGTGACAAAGGCAACTTAGAGAAGAAAGGGCATATTTGTGACTTATGGTCAGAGGGAAAGGGGGATGATGGAGTGGAGGTACCAGGTGGCAGAAGACAGAAGTAGCATCTGAGCACCACAGATAGAAAGCAGAGAGCACATTGGGAATGGTAGAGAATTTTGAAACCTTCAACTTGCCTCCAGTGGCATACTTCCTCCAACAAGACCATATCTCCTAATCCTTCTAAAAATGCCCATCATCTATAGACCAAATATTCAGATGTCCAAGAGTTATGGGATACTTTCCATTCAAACCATTATAGTAAACAATGCAGTATATCACTCCATCCATCCATCCATCCATCCATCCACAACCCATCCAACCTCCTTCCCTTTTGTCAGACTATTCTGTTTCTTTGTTTTGCTTTTGCTTTTGTTGTTTGATTTGACACTCAAAAATATCTGTCTTCCTTAGGCTCAAAAGAATACATAACCACACCCAGACCAACCAATTTTATAATAACCAATTATTTATAAATGACCATTATGCTCTTCTAAATATATATGACAACTCTTTGATACTGTATTCAATATTTTCTAAAGAGTATGGATATAGAAAACATAGTTTGGATCGAATAAATATCCTATATCTTCATTTATTTTTCAAATTGCAAACAATAAACTTTGTGTGCACCAATAAATTGAGACAAAATGATGTCTTTAACTTCAAGGTTAATGCATTTAGGAGGCAGTATCAATCCTATGTTAGCCTTCTGTTACTATGATGAACTAACCAAAATAATTGACTTATGAAAAGGAAAGCTTTATTTTCAGTTCATAATTTTGAAGCTTTCAGTCCATTATATGTTAGTCCTATTGTTTTGGTCTGTAGCAAGGCAGCAGATTTGGGGAGGAATGTATCCTGTAAGAAAAATCATTGTTTCATGGCCATGGAACCGAGAGAGGAGAGGTGGCTTGGGGTTCATGATTTCCTGGAAAAAACTTGATTCTAGAGTCCTGAGGACTCCTCATAAAACCCAGCTCTCAAATGGCCCACTCTCTGTCAGTAGTACTACTGTGGGGTCCAAGCCTTTAAGATGTGGGACTAAAGAGCCTATTCAACATCCAAACGTAAGCAATAGCGTAACTCTTCACCTAGTAGAACAATCTTAAAGGCTATTTTTTTTTCTAATAGCATTCTCTCAATATGAGGAAGAAGGCAAGACCACCCTGTTTCATATGGAAAAGGAAGGACACACTAACCTTGACGGAGCCACCAATATCCTGTTCATCTGAGTAAAAAGTAAGGTTGGTTATTCTGGCCAACACACACAGTCCCTGCAGTGGATTCACTTTGACCTGATGGAGTATGTTTCCTTACGTATAAAACAGATTGGAGCAGATAGGTCTACTTTCTGCCATTTTCGGTTCAATATAATTTCTTTGAGCGTATAGAAAAAAACAACCGTTTAATGACTGACCCTGGACTATACTTTGTTTCACCCGTGCCCATGATGTATTTTCCCATCATTGAAATTCTTGGAATTTTGATGGATGTCTCTTCCATAGAGTTTTGCCCTATTGTGCTGTAAATACGTGTTTATGCACCTTCCTAGGTTAGCATAAGATTGTGATTTCCTCTGGGAACAAGAATCGTCTTTTTGTGATCACTTTGTCATCAGAACCTGGGATGGAGTTTAGCAACCAATAAATTTTTGTTACTGAAATGTAGTTGTGATTCTTGAAAAGAAATTTTGCAATAGCTCATCTGATTCTCCCCTGTGACCATGAGGAAAAAAAAATAGCTTATAGGATGTGTGAGGGGTGTTAGAGAAGGGAACAGAAGCTGAGGAAGAAGGCACCAAAGTACAATCGAGAATACTGGCAGAAAATGGAGATAACTTATTGATGTCAGAGGGAGCACAGGGAAGGCTTGAGGGAGTTAAGCCCCATAACATGGTCCAAAAGTTCAGTTCAGAGCACAAGGGTTACCCCAAGCAGAACACATAATCACTTTTTGAAGCAGAAAATGAAAAGTGACTGTGAATTGAGAGTTTATAGATTGGATGAGCGTGTATCCAATATTTGTGGGGTTTTTTTTTCTTTTCCCTCTAACCAGGGCCATGTATTGCTGGGACTTAGGGAGAATGAAAATTTGAGTTTTGACGGCAGGGTCTCAATTCTCCAGATGTCTGGGCCAAGGAAGGCACAGCAGGTGAATTGGTCAGGATGCTGGTGACAGTTTCAAACTTGTTTGACAAGTAGAACAAGACAGAATGATAGGCTCAGGTGCCAAGTGGAGAATTGGGCCTCTGGTATTGTCTCAACTAATGTAATCAGGGAAAGAAAACATTCTACTCAGTCCATCCCTGCAAATATCTAACCATGGTTAAGAATCTCAGTAAAACAGATACCTCTTGCGTGCTCCTAAGGTCATTTGTTCTACTATTGGTTAGCAAGTGGGTTTTACGTGATACTTCCCATCAATGGAAAGTCAAGGTTAGCCAATACTGTTAACAATCTCTACTTGCTGCTTCTCTGTTGAATCTCAACTTCATTAAGCCCAAATAAACCAGACAAAGACAGTATCTGCATAGACCTCTATCCAAATGAAGTATTAAGTTGCAAGGCTGCAAAATAAAAACAATGAACAAATAAAAACTAAAGATGACTAGAGAACAAAGTGTTTGAGAAGTGCTGATGTGCTGATACAAATGTCTATGCCCTGAATCCACAGGCAAAGGTAATAAATAAAATTCAAAGTCAGGAGATAATGGCATTAGAACAGATGAGAGGGGATAATGTGTAGGATAGGTCTATCTCGTTCACCATTTCTCCTAAAGTTTTCAACAGAGGTGGGTCTTTCTAAAGTTCGGCCTCACTGGGCATGTGCAGATCTGAAATTGTAGGAATTAGTAGACTGAAGCAAGAGGACACGCTCGAGGCCGGTGTGGGGATGCACAGCGAGATACCAGCTGGGAAAAGAAAAGTTTGCCTCTCTGTGTTAGTTGAAATATATGATGTCCTTTCTTAGCACATGAGTCACAAAATCAGTTCTGCTTTTGAAATTTACTTTTGGCTGTGAATGGTCAATCTCCTTTTCATGCAATCTTTCTTTATTCTCTAGAATTTCATACATGTATGCAATGAAATATTATCACATTCACCCCAGTTCCCCATTCATCCTCCTCCATATCACCCCGACACATCTTCCTCCCAATTCCATGTCACCACTGCGCGTGTGTGTGTGTGTGTAGATCTGAGAATGTCATACATGAGTACTGTTCTAATATCATTTCTACTTCTCTTTCTTTCCTTTCTAACTCTTCCTATGCTCACTTCACTCCTTCAAGTCCATAACCTCAACTTTAAAAATTATTTATATTCATATATGTATATGTACATGAATAAAAGCTGCCAAATCCCTTTAATGTCACTTATAAACACACATACATGCATGTACTCATGTGTGTGTGTGTGTGTGTGTGTGTGTGTATGTTTGTAAGGTTAAGTACTTTGGATTAGATAATTTATTTAGGGTTCATCCCTAAAATCAACTGATTTTTCCATCTCTCAGCAACCATTAATTGTTCTCATCTCTTAATCTAGGGATAAGACCTGATGAGAGTTTTTCCATCACATTGGCATATCAACTGGTAATTTGATTGGTATGTCTTATTTATGTTACTATAGTGTTAAAAGATGATGGGTACAGCTTCCCTGTTTTATATTAGAAGAAACTATCTTATGGCATCCTGGTCTTTTGACTCTAAAATTCTTTCTGCCCCCTCTTCTGTGATATTCCCTGATCCTTTGGTATAGGAGGTTTTTAAAATTTATTTTTGGTCAATTGTTCTCTGCATTTTGACCAGTTATGCCTTTTTGTCATGCTTTTTGTCTGTTACAAAAAGAAGCTGCCTTGATGAGGGCTGAGAAATATGCTCATGTATGGTTATAAGGGTAAGTATTTAGAACAATATTAGAAATTATACTAGTTTAGGAAAATTATAGTAGTAGGCTCTCCCTTAGGGTCTATGATATCACCAGCCATAGTTGGTTGGCTATGTTTATGGTACTCATTATGAATCCTTCCCTTCTGAGTGAGCCTTTTGTCCAATTGGATGGCTCTTGGTTCCCTCCAAACGTTAAGTGTCACTACTCCATGCTTGTGGATATGGTATCATCGTGGTCATTTTGTGATTCTTAGTGTTTATGTTTGGGTAGGACTATTGGCTCCTTTTCTATCTTGACAACTTCAATAGTATTTGTATACTTTGAGAGTAATTTGTGTTCCAAGTCCATTCCAGCTCAATGCTTTCAAGACCTGTGTCTGAAATGTGTGGTGTTACCAGTAGTAGAATCGTATCTTCAAGCTACGGAAGGCAAACAAAAGTAAAGAGAAGTTTATATTGTTTTAAAAGTTCCTTAGACTCCCCTAACAAAAATCAACTTCATATGTAAAAACAAAAAACCAGGATAGCCACAACAATCCTGTACAATAAAGGAACTTCTGTAGGCATCACCATCTCTGACATCAAGCTCTATTACAGAGCTACAGTATTAAAAACAGCTTGGTAATGGCATAAAAAAGAGAGGTTGACCAATGGAATAAAATCAAAGACATGGATATTAATCCATTAACTGATGAACACCTGATTTTTGACCAAGAAGCTAAAATTATACAGTGAAGAAAAGAAAACATCTTTAACACCTGGTGCTGACATAACTGGATGTCAACATGTAGAAGAATAAAAATAGATCCATATCTATTCCCATGCATAAACTCAAGTCCAAATGGATTAAAGACCTCCATGTAAATACAACTACACTAAATATGATAGAAGAAAAAGCAGAAAGTAGCCTTCAATACATGGGCATAGGAGACCACTTCCTAAGTATGACCCCAGTAGCACAGACACTGAGAGCAACAATAAATAAATGGGACCACCTGAAATTGAGAAGCTTCTGTAAAGCAAAGGACACAGTCAATAAGACAAAAAGACAGCCTACAGAATTGAAAAAGATATTTACCAACCCCACAGCAGACAAAGGATTGATCTCTAAAATATATAAAGAAATAAAGAAATTAGACATCAATATTCCAAATAAACCAATAAAAAATGGTGTACAGAACTAAACAGAGAATTCTCAACAGAATAATCTCAAATGGCCAAAAGACACTTAAGGAAAGGCTCAATATTCTTAGCCATTAGGGAAATAACTCTGAGATATCATCTTATACCTGTAAGAATGGCTAAGATAAAAACCACCAATGATAGTTTATGCTGGAGAGGATGTGGAGTAAGTGGAACACTCATCTATTTCTGGTGGGAATGTAAACTTGTGCAACCACTTTGGAAATCAGTATGGTGGTTTCTCAGAAAATTGGGAATCAACCTACCTCAGGATCCAGCAATACCACTCTTGTGCATATACCCATGAGCAATAATACTACAAAGGCATTTGTTTAACTATGTTCATAGCAGCATTATTTGTAATAGCCAGAACTTGGAAACAACCTAGATTCTCCTCAGCTGAAGAATGGATGAAAAATATGTGGCACATTTACACATTAGAATACTACTCAGCTGTAAAAATAATAATAACTTGAATCTTGCATGCAAATGGATGGTACTAGAAAACACCATCCTGAGTGAGGTAACCCATACCCAAAAAGATGAATATGGTGTATGCTTACTCCTAAGTGCATTCTAGCTATAAACAAAGGACACTGAGCCTATAGTTCATGATCCGAGAGAAGCTAAGTAATAAGGTGAACCCTAAGAAAAACACATATAGATCCACCTGAAAAGTTGAGATTGACAAGATCATCTAACAAAATTGGGAACATAGAGGTGGGGGAAGAGAGGGTCGAAGAGGAAGAGGAGGTGAGAAGGGGAGAGGTGAGGAGAACTTGAGGGAATGAGATACTTGAGATGGAGGAAGGACAGAGATGAGATCAATGAAAGAGATATCTTTATTGAGGGAGCCATTATGGGATTAACAAGAAACCTGGCTCTAGAGAAATTCCCAGGAATCCACAAGAATGACCCCAGCTAAGACCCTAAGCAATAGAGTAGAGCGTGCCTAAACTGGCCTTGCCCTGTAATCAGAATGATGTATATGTCAAGTATCACCATAGAACCTTCATCCAGCTACTGATGGAAACAGAGGCAGAAACCTGTATCAGAGCACTGGACTGAGCTCCCAAAGTGATGTGGGATTCCCCCTCTGTATGCTATGAATACCATTGGTTAATAAAGGAACTGTCTTGGGCCTATGCAGGGTGAAATAGAGGTAGGCGGGGAAAACTAACTGAATGTTGGGAGAAAAAAAGGCTGAGTTAGTGAGATGCCATGGAGGACCCAGAGGGAAAAGATAAGCCATCAGTTGCATCCTTGCCAACAGGCCACAAGCCTTGTGATAAAATATAAAATAATGGAAATGAGTTAATTCTAGATGTAAGAGCTAGCTAGCAATAAGCTTAAGTAATTGTCCAAGCAGTGATTTAATTAATACAGTTTTTGAGTGATCATTTTGTGTCTGAACAGCCAGGAACAAATAAGTGGCCTCCTACAACACCAAAGTCCAGTTGGTGGACAAAGAGTAGGAGGAGTGAGAATGTGAGCAAAGAGGTCAAGACCATCATGGGTGCACCCACTGAAACAGTCTACCTGAGCTAATGAGAGCTTGACAACTCCAGCCGGACTGGGAAGGAACAAGTATAGGACCAAACTTGTCCCTCTGAATGTGGTTGACAGTTCCATGGCTGGGGCAGACTGAGGGACCAGTGGCAGTGGCACCAGGATTTATGTTTTTCTAGGCCTGTTGTAGGAACTGCAGCCTTATTGATCATGGAATCCTCATGGGGTAGCTATGTGGACATCTGACTTCTCTGTTCCTGTTAGACTCAGCAGGCATGACTTATGCTGGTATAATCTGTTTCTGCACTAGTTCTTGCTAAAATGAATGGGTGGTGAGATCCTCAGTTCTCAGTTTTTACTGCTTTTTTTTGTTGTTTGTTTGTTTGTTTGTTTTTCGAGACAGGGTTTCTCTGCAGCTTTTTTAGAGCCTGTCCTGGAGCTAGCTCTTGTAGACCAGGCTGGCCTCGAACTCACAGAGATCCTCCTGCCTCTGCCTCCCGAGTAGTTTTTACTGCTTTTATTAATGGTTGCTTAACCTCAGACTTAAAGCAGACTTCAGACATGCCTGTTTCACCATTCTGCACTACGAATTGGCTGAGAAATTGCCAGATCTTTAACATTTTTAACAATGCCTACTTCAAAACATCTCTCGTTTCTTACTCTTTACTATAAGCAGTCAGAAGTATCCATCCCTCGTTTAAACATATGGCTTAGAAATCTTAGAAGAATATCCAACTTTATATTTTATGTTCTGTACATTCCACAACAAACCAGAACAGGACAATTGATTCAAATTTTTCCTTGCTTTACAATAAGACTTGTCTTTTCTGTATAGTCTACAAAATGTTCATGATTTCTGTCAGAATCTTTTTCAGAACCTTCCTTAATGCCTACATTTCTACTGATATCCTAGGCAAAATTATGGATGTCCTGTAAAAAAAAATAAAGGTTTTTTATGGGGGTGTCTCACTCTTATCTGGGCCCTCTGGTAGTGCAGAAGTATCAGTTTCTATTAGAAACTTCAAAATTCATTTAGCCACTGAGACAGTCACTAAGACACTAAGTCTTCATCACCTTTTCATTTGTTAAGGAATTACCCAGTTATCAATACTAGGATGCTCTCTAAAGATAGACCCTGTAATTACCGGTGCACACATATAGTAACTTAAGTATGGGGAGACACAGATGGCAGGAGGCTGGGTGAGAAGAGAAGAGGAGAAGGAAAGAGGGGAGGGAAGGAAAGGGAAAGAAGAGGAAATGGAAGGGAAGGAAGGGAAGGGAAGGGAAGGGAAGGAAAGGGAAGGGAAGGGAAGGGAAAGGAAGGAAAGGGAAGGGAAGGGAAAGGAAAAAGGAAGAAAAGTGAAGGGAATGGAAAAGAAAGGAAGGAAAAGAAAGGGAAGAGAAGGGAAGAGAAGAGAAGAAAAAGGAAAAGGAGTGGTTCATATAATTATAGAATCCAAGTTCTACAACCTACTGTCTTTTACTTGGGAAAACCTATGAAGTGCATGAAACGTACATCATTCATTGAAGTCAGCCAGCCAATGGCAAGCATTCCAATCTGATGTTAAAAGCGAGAACAGAAAAGGTGAAAAGAGGAAATCAAAATCCCACTTCAAGCAGTAATCCTGAGAGAGTATAAACCGTTTTTCTTCCCTCTGTTTGTTAAATTTGGCTCTTGCATGAGTTGGATGAAGTCCATTCACATTGCAGAGGGCCATCTGATTTATTCACTTTACCAATTTAGACAATGACCAGAAATACCCTTATAAACATACCTACAGACAACAGTTAGCCAGATACTGAGCATTGCATGGTCTAAGCAAGTTGGCCTACAAACTTAAGCATTTGTTCCTGCAATCTACAAATCTCTCTGTTCTATCTCTTTTATCTTTTTATCTTTTATCTTTTTCCTGCCAGAGCAAAGGGGTGGAACAAAGTTTCTCAAAGGAACTTATTACATTTCTTCTCCATATTATACTAACATTGCTTGGATTGTTATTTTGTTAGCGACAACATGTTCAGACTTCTCAGCTATTTGTTCAAGTGAGTATAGATGTGTACATATAAGTACTCAGAAAAGATGAAAGGAACAAAAAAGCATGCAGCTTAAGAAAGCATTTGAAGATCATTCCCCATTTCAGCCTTTGTAATTTTCATGATACAATGTCTGGGAAAACACAAAAAGAGACAAGAATGCATAATAAACCAAGAAAGTAAGATTGACAACTAATCTACTGCCAAAATCTTAGAGGAATTTCCTCTAATTACAATATTCATAGAGTGGAAAAGAGAAACACAATTGTCAGCTGACATTAGCACATAACTTGTCATTTTCAGGAGATCAAAGCTGCCAATGTGAAGGACAGAACAGAAGCAGACCTCCACATCTCTGATGCTTTGGATTGGAAATGCAGAATCCATGACAGGTAGCAGGCATGGCTATCTGCTGAATTATGGCTGCACTGACCCCAAAACATCTGTGTTCCCTGCATATGTATGTGTATGCACCTTTGCAAAACTGCATTAAAAATGAAAAAGGTCACACATGTATATGCATGTGTGTATGTGTATTTTACCCAATTTAAACTGCAACTTGTAAATACATTAAGAGATAATAATTTGGGAGAATGTTTTAGACTTGAGGGCAGTGGAGATTTGATGTGGGATTCCCCTCTGTATGCTGTGAATATCATTTGTTAATAAAGAAACTTCTTTGGGCCTGTTGGTAGGGTAGAACTTAGGTAGGTGGGGGGAAACTAAACAAAATGCTAGGAGAAAGAAGGACAGGGTCAGAGAGAAGCCATAGAGCTGTCAGAGATGGACACTAGGAACTTTACCCAGTAAGGCAAAGCCACATAGCAATATACAGATTAATAAAAATGGGTTAAATTACTAAAAGAGTTAGCCAATAAGACGCTAGAGCTAATGGGCCAAGAAGTGATTTAATATGGTTTCTGTGTGCTTATTTCAAGTCTAAGCTAGCCGGATGGCCAGGCACCAACAAGTGGCCTCTTCCTTACTAGAGTTTTATGTTTACATTTTTATATTTTGAGCAAAACCTCAGTAATAATTGGCAATATTGATTCAGAAAAGAAAAACTACTCACTACTTTATCATACACAGATAAACTTTTTTCAGGTGATAGTCATAGCTAACATTGAAGACAGAACTTGCTGGCAGTAGTGCTGTTTGTATTCTAATTTCCTCCTACATTTTACAAGCCATGTGACCTTGCATGATTAGCTTAGTATAAAACTATCATAATTTTACCTGCAATATAGAAATAAATATAGTCAGGTCACATGTGGTGACCCATCTGTAATCCTAATGGAACTTAAAATAAGAAGATTTGTGAGTTCAAGTTTGAGGCTAGCTATATAGCTAGACCTGGATCAAACATGGTTT
Source organism: Arvicola amphibius (assembly GCF_903992535.2). Classification (NCBI taxonomy): domain Eukaryota; kingdom Metazoa; phylum Chordata; class Mammalia; order Rodentia; family Cricetidae; genus Arvicola; species Arvicola amphibius. The sequence goes on along the minus strand of NC_052047.1, from coordinate 49,573,558 downwards.
TAGAATTAGGGAAGTTCGGTATGCTGATGTGTTTAAAGTGCTTCAGTTTGCCATATGTTTGATATTAATATCAAATTTACATGTTTGATGGAGAATTAAAAAGCAATTATGACTTAGAAAGCAAACACATAATAAATTACAAAGAGAAACAAAAATTGGAATTGTTTTCTACTTTGTAATTTCAATAAAATATAAAAACTACAGAATCTGAAGAAAGAGATGAAAGATGAGATTATATGAAAATAAGTTGAGATAAGAAGGGAGGGGCCTAAGAGGCAGGTAGAAGCTAAGTAAGTTGGCATGATAAAGATTGGAAGGAGATTAAAATTGCAATAAAAGAATAGAAATCTGCCTTAAAAGCAATAAAGGGCAACATTAAGGCTGCACAATTAATGGTGATGAGTTTAAACTCCAGAATCGGCAGAAGAAAAGCAGAACAAAGAAGAAAATCTCAAAGACACACATATTGGTGATAAGGATGACGGGCTGCAAAAAACATGGGTCAGATATGAGTATACTTGGCTCTTACAAAGGTCACAGTTACAGAAAAGTGATTAGTAAATATAGGTTCGGGAATGCATACTGTATGCATGCAATGAGGCACTGTTTTCAATAAAATGGATTATTAATGTGAGATATGTATGTAACTAGCATTTGAATGTTCAATGTGTTTGTAAATCAGTGTGCTTGCTCACTAGATGAATATACTGTGCACTTTAAAGAAAAACTGAAATAATTTTTTTTAAATTTGTCCACATTCTATTGCATAGAAATACTCCCAGGTGGTTTTTAAACATAAAGCAAAGAAAACCAGCCTACAAATCACAATCCTACAGAACTTAGGCAACAATGAGGACACTAAGAGAGACTTACATAGATCTAATCTACATGGGAAGTAGAAAAAGACAAGATCCCCTGAGTAAATTGGGAGCATGGGGATTTTGGGGAAGGGCTGAAGTGGGGAGGAAAGAGGCAAGGAGGGGAGCAGAGAAAATTGTAGAGTTCAATAAAAATCAAGAAAAAAGAAATAACTACTAACTGTACTATTAATTAAATATTGTGTGCTATTTGAAACTGAACATGAATAGTAATGAGATCATGTAAACATAGTAAATATTAATGAAATTTAATAATGAATGTCTAATCCATAATTTTACTTATATATTTTCTGTTCAAAAGCAATATTTAGGGTGGTAATGTGCCTTAGTGGGAGCTTGCAAATTTATTACGTGCAAGCTGCTACATTTGGTGCACAACAAACAAACCAGAAACACAAGGATCATCAGTTGGATGCAAAGAAATCTAGGAGCAAAGTAACCAACCATTTGAAAAATTCAAATAATTTCAGAAATTTATAAAAATGAAAAAATTATATCAATTTTTAATAACTCAGAAACAAACTCTGTTGCCATTTTGAAGAACATTCTTACAGATGTCTTTCTATGCAATTGAAATCAATACAAATAGGATGATGTAGAATTGGTCATGTAAATAGAGAAATGAAATGATATATAAATCCATTTAGTGTACAATCTCTTCATGTAGTCAAGGCTATATCAACAACTTTTAAAATTTAAGGTATTGTATATATTTCCTTGACAAATAATATAGATTTACCTAATCACATTTACAACATTAAACTATTATATAGGTTTAATCAAGGGATTCACTTACTTATAGCCCAGTAATGGAACCATACTTATTTACTTGGAGGTCCTAAACTGAATTTTCTCACACTTATAATGTGGATAAATAATACTGCACTTGGGTAAAATGAATATGTTAAATGAATAAGCTGGGGACACTTCTGAAACATAGAAAAGTATTGAGAACATTGGAAGAGCTACATAAGTACCCGGCATTTTGTTCATATTTAGATTCTACTTTATCTTTCAACAACAACCACAAAATGTGACTATCTGAAGAGAATGAATATTTACTTAATAAATTGGGGATTTTTTGTTTCTCAACAGCATGAGAAGGAAGGACTGAGAAATGTCATTTTTAAGCACAGAAACAGCTGACCTGAGCTCATGAGACTTCATGGACTCTGAACCAACAGCTAGGGAGCCTGTATGGAACTGACCTAGGCTCTCAGCATATGGATGACAATTGTATAACTTGGTCTGTTTCTGGGGTCCTTAGCAGTGGGACTAGTGTTTGTCCCCGATGTATGAACTGACTTTTTGGAACCTATTACCCATGATGGGATACCTTATACCACCTTGATGCAGAAGGAGGAGCTTAGTCCTGCCTCAACTTGATATTCCATACTTTGTTGATTCCCATGGGAGACCCACCCCTTTTTGAACAGAGGAGGGGTGGGTGAAGGGAGGGAACAGGAAGAGATGAGGGATGGAAATGAAACTGTGGTTGGTATGTAAAATAAATGAAAAAAACTAATTTAAAAAAGAGAGAAAGAAAGAACTAGAATTTAAAATTAGGCAATAAAATAATCTAAGACTTGAGAAGAACTCACATGTGAGAAAAGAAATCCATGACAATATCATGTATATTAAGGTGTATATTTAAAATATAAGTTAGCACTGCCATAGGAGCATGTTACCCTGTTGGTAAATACTGGGAGTATAGTTCTGTGGTGGAGGGCCAGAATATGAGAGAAAATACATTGGAAATACTACACCTGGAATCCAAATGCTGAAATCTATACTGATATAAGATCCTCTCTGAAATGCACAAAGGTACAAATTTTTGCATAGCTTGAATTTTTTTCCTCTCCATTGTTTACCCACACTGCTATTATTCAAGTAAGGAATCAAATCATCTTTTTTTTCCTTTTCTAAAAATTGAAAGCATTTTTTCATACAATATATTCATTTCATGGCTTTCTTTCCCCAAGCTCCTCCCAGATTCTCTCTATCTCCCCACTCATCTAAATCCACAACTTTTCTTGCTCTCTACCATTATAAAATAAACAGACAGCCAGAGACAAACAAGCAAACCAAAGGAGAATAAAAGAAATAGAAAAAAACATAAAAGCACAAGGAACATACAGACAAAGACAGACAGACAGACAGACACACACAGGTATACACACAGAAATCCCACAAAACTGCAAACCATAATATAGAATAAAAGACCAGTGGGTTTTTTTAAAATGCACTGAAAAAGCATTATGAAACAAAAATTCCACCAAAAGAAAAAATTTGGTGTTGACCAAGTTTTCTCTCCCACCTGTTCCTGACCAGTCAGTCATTCAGTCACAAAGAAATACACAGAGGTCTAAATACCAGTGCTTGGGAGGCAGAGACAGACAGATATCTGTTAGTTCAAGGTGTGGTAGCACACACCCTTAATCCCAGAATTTGGGAGGCAGAGACAGGTGGATCTCTGTAAATTCAAGGACAGATTGGTCTACAGAGGGAGTTCCAGGACAGCCAAAGATACACAAGAACCTGTCTCCAAAAGTCAAAATTAATAGTAAAAATAAAAGAAATAGAGGATAAAATAAAGCCACATAAAGATGAAAAGTACACAGAAAGTTGGGATACTTATGTATCTTATGTTCTCTTTAAATTGTTTGAATGCTGAGGAAGGAGCAACAGCTGCCAAAAGATATTTGTTTATAAATGCTGCTGAATTAATCCAATGTAGGTATTTTGAATATACCTTGATCTCTGTGAGTTCAAGGCCAGCCTGGTCTACAAGAGCTAGTTCCAGGCCAGGCCCTAAAAAAGCTGCAGAGAAACCCTGTCTCGAAAAAACAACAAAAAAAAAAAATTGAAGTCAAAAGATATGTTACTTTAGAGAAGAGGTTTTGCTTTTGTTTCCACAGAAAATGAGAGGCTATGAATTTTATTCTGAGTTAAGAAAAATCAGGTTTGACCAAGGAAGACCACATGAGAAATCTCCAGTAGGAATAGATGACCCAGATGTCTGAGTTCTACATCTAAAACAGTTCAAAGACTGCTGCCTGAGATGATGAAGCCTCACAGAATACTCCAGTCATGACTTGATCATAATTCTAAATTTTCTTTAGGTCCCCATAAGATTATCAGGGCCCCCAACCAGCAGGAAGTTGCCTGGAAAACTACACCCACATTCCCCTAAAATGAAATATGGATATTTTCTTTCGTTTAGAATGTTGGTTACAAGTTGTTATGACTAATGGGCAGATGAAAAGCTAATAAAAAATAGATTCAGAGTTCTTTTTTTAAAAAGAGGGGGGAAGTGGTGTGGGACAGTGGTCTGTATTCTGTCATATATATTTTAAATAAATGCTGAATGGCCAGTAATCAGGCAGGAAGTATAGGCAGAACAACCTGACAGGAAGTAGAGGAAGGTCAATGAGAACAGAAGAATTTTAGGAAGAGGACACAGTCCTGGCCCAGCCACAGAATAAGCAAGCTTTGACTGCCTCACTAAACAAGTTACTGAGCCACATGACTAGCATAGACAAGAATAATGGGCTAATATAGTTAAGAATGGGCTAATATAAGATAAGAATAATGGGCTAATATAAGCTCCAAGGTGTTCCTCTCTGACTCTGCCTCCTTTCTTCCAGCATGCCATTTAGTTTTCCCTGCCTACCTAAATTGTGCCCTGTGAACTAGGCCAAGGCAGTTTCTTTATTCATTCACCAATTAAAGCAGCACACAAACAGAAGGAACTCCTACACCAACAAGTGACAGGGTAGAGACCATTGTCCCACAGCACTTCCACTCCCTTTATTTTTTAACAAGAACTCTGAATTGAATCTCCCTTGTTTAGTTTTTCTACTGACCATTATCCATAAGAATTTGTTACCACCATTCTAAACAAAGGCAAACATCCATAATCCATTTTTTTTCAGAATGTGGGCATAGTTTTACAGGTTACTTCCTGCTAATTGGGGCTGCTGATAATTTTATGGGGGCCTAAAGAAAATTTAGAAATATGATCAAGTCCTGACTGGAGTATCCTGTGAGGCTTCATCATCTCAACCAACAGTCTTTGAACTGTTCTGGATGTAGACCTCACACATCTGGGCAATTCCTCCTATCAGAGATTTCTCAGGAAGTCTTCCTTGGTCAAACCTGATTTTTCTTAATGCAGAATAAATCCACAGTCCTTAATTTCCTGTGGAAACAAAGGCAAAACATCTTCTCCATAGTAATATATCTTTTGACTTAAATTTTAAAGCCAAAGCATTATATATATATATATATATATATATATATATATATATATATACACACACACACATATATATATATAATTAATCCAGCAGCATTTATAATCAAATGTCTTTTAGCAGCTTTTACTCCTTTCTCAGTCATCAAGCAATTTAAAGACAAGGCAATAACATATAGTAACCAGATTCTGTGTATTTTTCAATTTTATGTGGCTTTATTTTAAACTCTATTTCTTTTATTTTATTTTTAATTTTTGGCTTTTTGAGACAGGGTTTGTCTCTGTATTATTGGCTGTCCTGGAATTCACTCTGTAGACCAGGTTGTCCTTGAACTCACAGAGATCTACCTGTCTCTGCCTCCCAAGTGTTGAGAATAAAGGTGTGTGCCACCCCACCCAACTAGTCTCTTTTTTCTTTTTTTCTTTTAAACCATTTAGAGGTTTACTTCATCTGAATTTATCTTTACTTTATATCTCTCCTTACTTGACCACATGAATCTTTAATTTGCCAAATGATATGGCTAGGATTAAAGCTGTGGCTTTGACTGTTGGATCCAGCCCATTCCTTACTGTTTTTTTTTCTGAGAGTCTAGCCTCATGGCAGATGTCCTGGCTGGAGCCATGTTAATTGCCACAACTCTATGGTATTTCAAGGTCCCTGCCACCACCAAGAGCATGAGGTCAGCTTTTCATCAACACCATTTAAATGTTTTGTGGCAGAACCTCTTAAAAGAGCTGCAAGGTTTTGCAGCTAAAGCTGAGTCAGGAAGCCTCTCTTAAATGAGAGTTCTTGCCTCTAGCAAGCAGAGCCTACCTGAGAAAGTGCTGATATCAATAAGCCATGCTTAACTCTATTATTTTATGTCTGGAATTACTTTCCAAGCTCTCTCAGGCTTTATGTGGATGCAGTTGTCCACATGGGTACCATTTGTTTCCTAAAGTTTCTGTCCCATCCAGTCCTACAGTCATTAATTCCCAAAGAAACACACAGAGGTCTACACTAATCATAGATCTCTCATGGCATGAGTCTTAAATCTAATCTGACAGTGATTGGTTATTCCCACCATTGTGCCACTATTGCATTTGTGTATCATGCCAACAGTTCACCATTGTGGATCTAAGGGACTGTAGCTAGGTTAGGATTTACCTTTTTCCTCTGGTGATGTGCAGAGTACCTTCCAGTATGCTGAGCACTAGTCAGTAGAAGTGAAGGCTCTAGATAGGTGCTAGCTATTGTTGACTTCTCCGTGTTCACTAAATTATGTTGGTGTTCTGTTCAGCAATATGGCATTATCTTTAGTTTGTAAACTGGTAACAGCCTGGATTTGGGGGGCAGGGAGTTTCACGGGGTATTTTTGACCAACAACTCAATTAGATGTAGCTCATTTCTAGTACTGAAGGTTTCCTTTGGTAGAGAAATGTATAGTTAGGGCTTTGTCTCCCCTGTTGCTTTTTGATTCCATTGATAAATTTTCTTTATTTCTTATTCATAGATTTTCATCTGATTGTTTATGCTTATTTTATTAAAATGGTCTTTTATTTTAAATATTTATCTTTCATATGTTTTCACATATGTAAGACAGAATAAAACAGAAACAAATTGCCCTACATGATGTTACTAGTAGAAATATGCACAGATTCTCAGTGGGAAAATAAGTTAATATAGCGACAGTAGAAAACCAAATAGATCTGCCATAAAACACAACTATCTCACCTCCAGGTGTACATTCTTGTGAAGATGAAAATGAAATTAATATGCCAAAGAGATAGCTGCTGCCTAAATTTATTTCAGCATTATTCACAATAGCTAAGCTAAGGATTCAAGAATGTAACAATTAGCAGATGAATGAATAAAGGTAGTTTTTATATATCATGCAGGATGGACTGCCATAAAAAATGAAATCCTGTATTTTCCAGAAAAATGAATAGAACACAATGCTATTATGTTAAGTGAACTAAGCCAGACACAAACACACACACACACACACACAAAAATCTCCATGTTCTGCATCATGCATGGGATCTTCACAAAGGATGCCCTACATGACAGTTAGAGGTTGCATGGATGAATGGATGCAGGATTTAATTAGAATATAATATAGGCCATAATACAATATGGCACTAAGCATGTTTAATTTGTACCTATTAGTCACATCTAAAATAAAATATGTTTAAAACATGGCATGTGTTTAATCTATTTAAATAGATAATAAAATAGGTTAAACACAATGACACTAGCATGTTCATGGTAAATTTTTAAATATTTAGTTTATCTTTATGTTAGCAGGGGTAGTGGAAGTAAATATGAGCAAAGATTAAAGATATTTATATATGAAAATGTCATATGCAGCCCATTATTTTGTATGCCAACTTAAAAAAATAGCAAAACCACAGTTTTCAAGTAACAGGGAAAAAAGAAATGTAGTCAATTTAAAGGAATTAATATACATTAAGTAAAATATTTTTTTGATGAGACATTGAACCTTTTGAATTCTTCTGGGTTAAGCAAAAAATACTGACAGTCTTCAGGAGTTAAGATTGTACCACATCTGAGAACATTGCTGCATAGAAAACTTTGGGGAATTCTTACTACGGAATATAAAATAACTCAGCACAGATTCCCTAGGATTCATACCTTTGCTTATTTCTGTTTTGAATGTACAGCATTTGCTTCAGACTTGTAGCATTTACATTGTGTTCTGTGATTACACTTTCCAGTCAACCTGATTTGTACATTTTGTTACTCCATGTAGGCTTCTCCCCTACTTCTTAAAAGTTTTCCTTTTTCTCTATCTATTGCATTTGGGATCTATGTTAGTTTTCCGCTCTGCTGTCACTGAAGTGCCAGACGAACAGCTTCAAGAGGACCTGTTTAATCTTGGCTCTCTGTTTCAGAGGGGTTGGTACAACATCCCATTGCTTGATGTTTCTGGCCCCAGTGTTGGGGGAAAGCGTCACAGGGGTGAGAGCAAGTGACTGAGTATGGGGGCTTAATTCATAGTAAACAGGAAGACAAAGGAAAGACAAAAAGAAGGCAGAGGCAGTATGTCCTCCAAGGAAACACCCTCGGTGGCCTATTTCCTCCACCCAGGCTCTAATCCTAGAAATCAGAGCACACGTTTACAATCCCAAGCATGTGATATAAATGCATCTGTTTTTTTCACGATTCGGAGCACATTTAACACATTACAACTATTTTTTGTCATCCCTATTTATAGGTAACTAAAATATGTGAAAAGAATGTAGAAATGGAAACTTCCCCAAATCGCTACTTGCTGGGCACCAAAATGTTGATCATAAAAAGCTGTAGGTGCTATTTCACATGTAAACCACAACTGAATCTAAACAAATATATATATAAATTAATTATATATAAATATATAACAAATATATAAATTAATTAAAGAAATATACATATTTATTTAATATATATTCATTCTTTTATCTTTTGCCTTTTCCTCTGGAATATCTCATAATGCAACATGTGGCAATCCAAAGGAAGTGTGTTGAATATCCCTGTCTCTCTGTAGTTTAGGCAAAAGTTAGTAGTGAGAAAAATGGATATTCAGACTCTAACCTTCTATGTAAGACTACATGACATCTGTAAGGCCTGTATCCTAAACTCAAAATTTTGGCCATGAGAAAAGTACCTCATACTGCAAGTTTACAGCACCTCTAAATCGTTCAATCTTTAAAACAAACAAAACAGTTGTAATTGACATCATCAACACATATCCAAGGTAAACTTTAGAAGACCTTTCTTATTTAAGCTTGCTTGGTTTTGTTTATGACACTAGTCTGGAACTTAGCAACACAACATTAAAGAGGCCAACATAGATTATAGATTCATATAAGTAAACTACTGAGTCACTGAAGATAAAGCAGCCACACCAATGGAATGATGCAGAACACACATAAACCAAATTAAAAACTCTAATATACATTTATAATTCAGATTCATAAACAATAAAAGGCCCCATTAAAAAGTAAAATGCCATCTTAATGTATCAAATTGGAGTGAAAAATACAAAAGTGATTTTTTCATATAAGCAAGAGAAAGACAGAGAGAGAGAGAGAGAGAGAAATGTTCAGATGACTGATGGTCCCCACACAATGAAAGATTATGCAGTCTTTGCTTCTCACAGAACATGAGATTAAGTAGTCACAGGATTCTACCTTCTGGGCATATCAATAGTAGCATTATGAATTGGATATCATTTCAGCACATTTAAAGCTGAAACAAGAAATAGATCTTCTCAGCCACCATGAGTCACATGACCCTATTTGTGAGGCTCTTGAACATTAAATGGCTCTTTGAAAATAGTCTTTTTATACCTTAAGTACAGCTCAAATCAGAAACATATATATTTTGCAGCTATTTGAATCACAAAATGATTGAGTTTTTGTCAGTTTAAGAGGGATTATCAACCCTGCATATCATATCTTTGAAAGGCTGGTAGGCTTTCCCTTTCACAGGATTTGGACTGGGAGAAATACACAGTGCTGTCTGGCACAACTCAGTTCTGACCATTCATTACCTTGTGAATTTCTACATTCTTTTCACATATTTTAGTTACCTATAAATAGGGATGACAAAAAATAGTTGTAATGTGTTAAATGTGCTCCGAATCGTAAAAAAACAGATGTATTTATATAACATGCTTGGGACTGTAAAAGTGTGCTCTGATTTCCACTTCTCTTTACTTCCTTTGCCTCCTTTGCCTTATTGTACTTCCTATATACTGGAAGGCTTATGTGGGAAAGTAAATGCTGAAGAATCAAGAGAGCATGGCAGAATAGGGGTATGGCTCTTTAAGCTTGACATAGAATGAAAGGTCTAATTCCTGTCCCTGTAACCCCAAAGGCCATGTGGTACCCAAGATGTAGTTCAACCTAGTTCATAGAATCATTTGGGAAAAAAAAAAAGTCCCTCTTACTGAGGAGTACCAGGAAAATATGAAGAGACAGAGACACTTTCGGCTCAGACCATCTGGGTGACATAAGATTATAGAAAAGTCAGACAGGATATAAAAACTCCAACCTGTCATTCAAATAGTCTGAAACTGAGTTAAGAAAAGTAAACCTTGTCTACATAAAGGGGAACTAAGGCTGCTGGTGACACAGAATACAATTATACTTGATAACATTTTAACTAATCTGCAAATAGTTACATTCTTTGGTAAGGGAAGTGATTTATAAAATAATAAAACTTTATCGAAATGAATACTTTTAAAATATCTATTTTCAAATTTTAAAAGTGTATATGTATACATGTATGTTTGTGCCTTGAAGGGATGCATATGAGGATAATATCCATGACAGCCAGAAAAGGTGCTGGGACTCACACATCATCTATGACCTCCCAAAGTTTCAGCTCCATCACAGTTTTGGTTATCCTGAAGCATGTAAATTTGGGGGAAGCGCTAACATCTGGCCCATAGCACAGGATTTTAGAAGGGAAGTATAAGTGAACAATAGTAGAGGAGGAGACAGAGTGAACTAAGCAACCCAGGTGTGATTCTGATATCTGAAAGGTCTTGTCAAGGTCACGAAGAGTTTGCTAGGAATGATGGTGCCTGTCAATAATCCCAGCACCTGAGGGGTAGGGGATCAGACCTGAGAATTCTTAGTTTATGAATTATGTGGGCCATATAGCCAGGCCCTGTCCAAAAGAACAATAAAAGCAAACACCATCACCACCACAACAACAACAAAAATAAACAAAAAGAGAAACACAGTTTAGAAGAATAAAGGGGTGGATTCTCCTAGGTCAACATTTATTCAGAGCTGAGAGGAATTTATTGTTCTGAAAACTTCTTAAGTTTGTCTGACCCAGAACTCACCTTAGTGCACGCAATTTATCGCTGGTGAGTGTTGGTTCTGTCTTCTGTCTTTTGACACTTGCCCTGTTCTCTGGCATTAAAAAGGCCATCCACTAGTGATTAGACCCTCTCATCATGTGTGGCAAATTGTGGTGACTACAGAGGCCAACTGCTATCGCTTCCCCTGCCTGACTGCTACAGTCTTGACACTACAATGGAATGTCATGTTTGGCTGGACACTTTCCGAAATTTTACATTTTTCTAAACTTTCATCTGAATAGATTCTACATCTATATCTCACACAGTTTACTCTGGAAAATCTGGAAGAAAAATAAGTCTACCAGGATGTTTCCATGTGAAGAGGATAGAAGTCTATTTTATTTGAAATTACCAGTAGTAAGACCCAACTGTCTCAGTGGTAATTAGCAAGAAGGATGCTGACCCAAGCTGGAACCCTAATTGTATGAAACAAGCACAGAGAGGCACTTTCTGTTGGAATCTAGGAAGCTGGCATGACCTTCAGTCAGTTGGAGTACAGAATGGCTTGAGTACGCAGAACACACCACTCAAAACATCCAAGTCAGAAAATGAAGTAAAATCCTTCACTCCTCTGGCTTCTCCCCTCTTCTATAGAATTCCCCAAATTCTGTTCAATGTTTTGGCTATGGGTCTGCATATGTAGGAGCCAGAGGGGTCAAGAACACCAAAGAAACTCACATAATAAACTAACCTGGGCTCATAGAGACTGAACTGACAACCAGGGAACCTGCATGGGATTGACCTAGGCACTCTGCATGTATGTTACAATAGTGTAATTGGTCCTCTTGTAGGACTCCTAACAACAGGAACAGGGGCTGTCTCCAACTTTTTTATCTGTTTTTGGGACCCGACTCCTCATACTGGATCACCTTGCTCAGCCTTAATACATGGGAAGGTGCTTAGTCTCACTGCAACTTGATATGCCATGTTTTGTTGTTACTCATGGGAGACATGCCTTTTCCTCAACAGAAAAGGAGGAAGAGTAGATTGGAGGTGTGAACAGAGGGCAGTTGGGGGGAAGATACTAGGAAGAGAGGAGGGAGAAAAAAACTGCAGCCAGGATATAAAATAAACAAATAAATTTATTTTTTAAATTTTTATATAAGTAATTTTTTATTCATTTTATATTCCAACCCCAGTTCTCCCTCCCACCTCTCCTCCTAACCCCCATAACCCAATGCTCATCTACTCCTACCAAAGGGTAAGGCCTCCCATGGAGAATCAACAAAGCCTGGCCCATTTAGTTGAGGCAGAACTTGGCCCCTCCCTTCTTCATTAAGGCTGAGCATGGCATCCCACCATAGGGAATGGGCTCCACCAAGCTAGCTCATGCACTAGGTGTAGACCCAGGTCCCTGATTCCAGATGCCCCTCAGATAGAGCAAGTTACACAACTGTCTCCCACGTGCAGAAGGCCTAGTTCAGTCGCATGGAGGCTCCACACCTATCAGTTAAGAGTTCATGAGTTCCTAGGAACTTGGTTCTGCTGTTTCTGTATTTTAAAAAATGGAGTAAACTCACTTAAATGTTCAAGAATACAGGGTGCATGAAGGGAAGAGAGTATTTCTAGTGAGTGTTTCTAACATAATAATAGTAAAAGTCACTGGAATAAAAATTGATGAAAAAGGAATTATCATTGGCTAAATTATTATTATGTGCCAATTTAACGAAAATTATATAATTCATTTGTTCATTCAACAATTATTTTCAAACACCTAATACACTGTTATGTACAAGGGATATCAAGATAAAAAAATTAAAATTAAAATAAAAAACATCTGTGGCTTTAGATAGCCTTTAGATAAAGCATAAGAAATGATAAGTAAAATAATAAACATGAAATATTATGCATATCTTATTATGAAGACAAATATAACAAGAACAAGGTCTGAAGAGTGTGGGAAACAATTTTGTAACTTTACATCAGTATTCAGAAAAATTGATTAATTCAGTACTAAGACATTATAAATGTACCAAACTACATTTGAAGCTGAAGACATGATTACATGATTATGGTGACATTTGAATTCAAGTGACTTTAAAACACAACTCTTGAGAACACATCTGTAGTATTAATAGTTAAAAGGCAATAAAGCTGAAATATATTTAATAATCTTTCTGGATTAAAAGTGATGTTTTTTTGAAATTATTGTATGTTAGCTATAGGGCAATGGAAGTTTAGTAAGTTCATTAATATCATCTTACAAGAGTCAAGTGTTTGAGAGCAAGTGAAATAAATAATAATTTGCCTATAGAAATACTTTAAATCCTTACAATGAAAATCTGAATTGGAAATACCTTATGTAATTATATTTTCTGATGCAAAATATGCATTTCATGGCCTGAAAGCAATGTGTCTGACTATGTTCAGTTTGGATCCCTATGTTATTCATCAGTGGAGTTAGGACCCTTTGATAGGTAAGGGTCAGGAATTTTTTATGTGTATGCAAAGAATAAGGAAGACTAATGAAGGCATATGTGCACCATTAAAATGTCCTGCAGTGTACAAACCATTTCAATTTAACTTTAAAACAAAATCTTTGTTTTTCCCCAAACTCCACACATTACTTGCTTCTGTCATTGATCTATTACATTCAGCCAAGAACTCTGATAATGTGTAATGTTATATAATATATACACTCTACACACATGTATGTACATCTTTATATTCATATATATGAATATGTATGTATAGTTCTTCAGACTGAATTTCTCGAACATTGAGATCTACCAGACCACACATATAATAAGGTATTTATGCATAAGATTTTATTTTGCTGTTGAATCACTGAAGTACAAATAATAATAAACCACGAGAGTGACATCAAAATACACAGAATACGCATCTTCACACCACAATGACTTCACAAGGCAAATTGTAAAAATTTAGGGGATTCGAGGGTTCTAGAATGGAATGCAGAATGTGACATAACACAGTCTCTAGTAGCATTCTAAACAAACATCACTAAAGGGGTAGAAAGTGAGGGAGATGCTAATCTAAGTTACTGGAAATGAGCACAGACTGTAAGACTAAAGGCAAAAGAAACTAGACATAAGTACTGTACTCTAGTTGATGAAGCTGTGTCTCCTGGGCTTAGAGGTTAATAACTCGGATATGTCTGTATGTGTACACAGTAATTGAAAAGTTAAATGTTGGCAGATGGTAGGAGCCAGATTTCTCACTGTTGGAGAAGAGGATATAGATAAGCAAGTGGAAAAGTCTCAAATGTTCTAAATTGCAAGGAATTAGATTCATGGACACCAGCATGAATTTATGTGTAATGTAGAATGAATACAGATTATTGCACATAAAAATAACTATAGACACCTAGGCAAGCACATATTAGTATGTATGATCACATGTTCCCTAGGTATGTAAGTTGAGATGCCTAATAATAAGACACTCTAAGAGCAAGGAGTTCATCTAGAGACAAGACCTTGATTTCTAACACTATTCTTCATTGAATTGAACCAGGGTTCCTTGAGAAAATATTTGATTTTAAATTAGGGACTAGAAAGTGTGCCAATGCTTAAAGAGTACAGTAGCACCAGAAATTAAACAGACATACATAATGACAAATGGTGAGAATTTGGGGCTAGGAGTGAAGGTCAGTGATATAGCTAGCGTGTTGTGGGAGCTTGGCTTCTACCCCAACTAAAAAATAAATAAAAGTGAAAAGACGGACTAAGATGAATAGTTATCAAGAAACAAACTGAAAAGGCTTCTAATAGAAAAAATAGAAAAGCATAAAGTAGGATAGGATATTAAAACATGAAGAATATGCATGAATACATAGTAATCTAAGAGGATAATAAGCTCAAGGGGGCAAAGAGACATATCTTTTTCAGAATTCTAAACAACTTTCTTACGCTTTAGTTCACCAGCCACATTATAGCTCTCCATCTTTAAGTGAAGTCTAGACAGTGCTTTTCTTTCATAAAATGCAGACAATTTACGAAGAGAAAGGAAGAGTAAGTTTACAGTGGAGAAATCACTGGTAAGCCCACACTTAACTTGATGTTCAAGGTCAACAACAACCATAACAATCACGTTGATATGGGCATCTCTATGTGCTACAATAAGAACGGTCTGCTCCTATGGTCTCTATGTAAAACCCATTGATTCAGTCTATTCATGAGACAAACTCAAGACAAAATGAGAGATACCCTTCAAAATACCTGAGTAATCCTCACTAAACTTGGTATTGCTAAACCAAAGGAAATCAGTAAAGTGTAACAATAAAGAGAAGACTTCCGAGGCATGAGTACTTGATATAACACAGTGTCTCAGATGAGATTCTGGAACGAAAAGAATCAAAGGCAAAAGTTGAGCAAATTATAATGCAATGTTAACTTCCAGTAATAATAATTTATCAGTATTACTTTATTACTTACAGTGTATTATACTACTTTGAGATACTAATAATACATGAATTATTTCACTATGATCTCAAATTTCTGTATATCTATGATAGTTTAAAATTAAAAACTGAATTTAAAAACTATAGTTGCATATGTGCTTATTATTTAGAAAGAGGTGAAATATAGAGCTGTATCCAGATAGTCTTCCATTCTTACCTTACATGAAAAAAAAAAAGATGATATGATGCCCACAGAGACTGACTTTCTTGTGGAAGTTCATGGTGCTTGTTCAATACCATGATATTTCATGTTGTCAAGACTGGTGACAAGGTTTGAAATTATCTCAGATTTATCATTTTATTTTAAAGTGATTAAAATTAATCAAATATAATCAGGAGAATATTCTCAAACAAATGAGGTTTATCAAGATGATATTTTGCCCAGAGAACTACCAATAGTATTTCCAATAGATATGGATAAATGAAAGCTTCGAGACTTCACTCATATGACTCAAATCATCAGATTAATTCCTATAGTTTTCAATTTGGCCTAGAGTCTTCAAGCCCAAAACTGTTAGGGCTTCAGAATTAAACAGACTTTGAGAAATTCACTCTATTATTCAATTTTAGAAGAGACCAGGTCCTTTAAGAAGCCATTGTATTGACTCTTATGCAGAAATGTATGTAATTATCTTATAAACCAAAATTCTGGTGGTAACACAAGGAGCCTTGTCTTCCTGTGTAGGCTGATCAACATGAAAAGCCATGTTAAAACAGATAGTGTTCGTGCATGCTACAGAAACAAGCAAGAAAACATAGAACTGCTTATGAGAGTTAAGTCAGTCTTCTAGGTAAGCCCACTGCTTCCTCACTGGCCTGGGTGCTGGTAATGTCTCTGAGTCCTCCACCCAAATTGCTGCATAGTTAGAATTATTTCAGAAACCTCAAAGAAATAGTGATGCTGAAGCCCCTCCCAGAACAATTGACTGCCAGTATTCCCAGGAGGCAGGACTCCAGTCATACTACATTTGTGCTTGTATTTAGCTCCACAGACTAATGTAACATGCATGACGCTACGGATAGTCACCAATTCCATATTCCCTCTGCCCCATTAACACTGTGAAAGCCTTCTTTGCTTTGAAACTTCTTTTAAAGAAACATAGGAATATAACATGTAGAATGACAATACAAACTTTATCCTTTGACAGACAGATGCCACTGGTATAGCAGTGTTCACAATGTAATCTGATGAATTTTCATGTTCAATTCAAAGAAACAGATCTTTATTTATACATACTTCCAAATCATCTTATGTAAAAAAAGAAAAAGGAATCATATTTCTGTCAAAAATCTGAAGTCAGAGCACAACTCCCTGCAACATTTCCTACGTATGCTGTGAGGCTTGCCATCACTGGGGAATATAAAAGAGATGCTAAAGGAGTCGAGTCTTGATTAGTCTGTGATTATTTCTGGTTTCAGAGTGTATCATTCCTGTGGATCTAAATGGTCAATTCTTGATGCAGCCCCTTCCCTCCAATGACCAGGTCTAGAAATGAGGTTTTTAAGGTGGCAGAAGACATTGCACATGACTCATTCATAGACTTGTACATATACGTTAACTATCTGTCTTCCTTCCAGCATCACTTAAGGCATGGAAATATCAGCCCTTCACTCCTGCAAAGTGAGAACAAGGATGAGAACATGGTCCAGACAAGTTTTATATTGGTCTCATCATTAATTGTTTCTTGTTCAATTGGAGAAAAGGTATAATAAGCATCATATTTGAAAATAATTACATTTTAAATTGAACAAAAAGCTATATAATGACAGTTTTAAAAATAAAATGTGTTTAACAAAAATATAATTATAAACAATATCTATTCATACAAAGGCATAGAAGAGGGATCTAATTTTTTTAACTTAAAAACATTAAAAGTCTAAAGTCTGGTAGCTTCATAGTATGGATTTGGCAATAGTCCAACGTTGTTAAGTCCAAGTATTTTTTTCATTTCCCTAAGTGTTGTTGTGCATTTCATTTTCTGCTTATGCTGGTGTTGTTTGGTACTCAACAAACAGCTGTATTTTCCCCATCTAAATATTGGTGAGAGTCAGTCACCATCCATATTTACAAGTATGTTTGCTTCCACCTTTCACATTTTTCTTTCAAGGCTTTGGCTAAGGAGACACACACACCTCACTGCATTTATACATCTGGCTTCATCAGATACATCTGCCAGCCTGTAGTGCAGATGTCGAATGTAAATACATCTGTCCAAATCAAGTGTATGTATCCTTTTCCCACAACCATTTTAAGACTAAATTTTGTTCTACCTTATTGCATTCAGTATAGTCTCACAGCTTCAATTTTTCCATATGGATAGCAGTCTGGAAGAGGAACTTTTCCTTTTTTCCAAAGCTTATTGGTTGTGACTTTCATTCCCAAGTTCTAAACTTCTCTGAATTTGAGTGGTTGTGTTATTTCTAGAATGGAAGAAAATCAAACAACAAAAAGCAGAGAAAATGAGCTGATGTGGAATTCACCTCTGTATGTTGTGAATACCATCGGTTAATAAAGAAACTGTCTTGGGCCTGCACAGGGAATAGATAGGCTGGGAAAACTAAACTGAATGCTGGGAGGGTGGAGGCAGAGTCAGAGAGAAGCCATGGAGCTGCCAGGCAGCCAGGAAACAAACTAACAGCTTCCTTACAACAATTGGCACCCACATGGCAAATTAAAATCCACTTAAACCCGAGAAAGCTTAAAAAGGAATCCTAGACACAAAAGAACAGAGTTAAGCAGGTATGGTAATGGCATTTGCTTGTCTGGGCTCTGTTTGCTAGAAGCAAGCAGAGGCATGGCTTCTTTAAGAGGGATTTCCCTGATTCAGTGGTAGCAGAAAAAAAGTCACGCTGTTTTGAAAAGTGCAGCTTCCTGGGCTGCAATAAAAATGCAAAACAAAACAAAACAAAACAAAACAAAAAACAAAAAAAACCTCAGTATGTTAAGAAACAATGGAAGATGTATGCATGAAACATTTGGGGAACCCAAGAGGAGCTCATGGTTGGATCCAGTGATACTAAAAAGGAAGCTGATGACCTCCAGATGAGATGTAGACTTAGAGAATAAACATTGAAAGGCCTTTACAGCAAGAAAATGAAGAAATTAAAAATATCTAGATAGTAAAGGTGGGTGGCTTTGAGAAATTGAACAGGGTAAATGTGTCTGCTGCAATATGAGGAGGTCAGGCTTTAAAACTGTAGAAATGCATTGAAGATGATCCTTTGTGATCCCAGAATTCAGAATCATTCTTTAGATGACAAGGAGCCACTGAAATGATATAAAATTTAAGGTGATTTTCCAGTATTCTAACATGAGTATCAGAAAGAAAGTGAGTGGCCTTTACTGTGTAATAAAATGCAGGAAGCCAGAAGACATAGACAGGATAGAATGGTGAGGCTGAAGTCAGCCTTTGAGTCACAGAAGACTGGGGAAAACCCAACAGGATTTTTCTAGAAAGTTGTCCACTTTCAGAGATTTAAGTATGAATGAGATAAAAAAAGAGAGTCATATGAGCCAACAACCTAGAGATGCTTCTCAAACTATGAAGGTGTAGAATAATGACTAATGTCAGCCTGTGGCAGGAAGGGAGATAACACAAAGTGAAACTTTGGAGGAACTTTTCCCTTGAGGAAAGCAAATGGGATGAACCTGCGTATCAACTTCCTGTGAGGAAATCTCACCACAGTCAATTGTGAGGTTGTTCAAAGTATGCTGAGGCCTCACTTCTATCCTATCAAATCTGAATCGACGCCCTTCAAGAAGGCCTTGGCCATGTATAATCTTGGAAAGCTCCACATTGATTGAGACTCATGCTTCCAGATGAACTGTGAAGTAGAAATAGAGAGCTTGAAATAGCATAGGGACAGATGTCAGTGAGATAACCTCGAAATGGAAGACCAGAGGCTCATTATATTGACAACGTGACCACCCTGTTACTTCTCCTAGACTGACTTAGTGGAAGGAAAAGAAGTGAAGGGGGCTTGCATTCAAATGCTGTTCATTGACTGTGCTTCAATGACAAGCTACCACAGTCTCAGCTGCTCTAAGGAATAAGTTCATATCATCCTGTGTTCTCTGGGATATGGGAACTGCTTAACAGGCTCCTCTTCCTCCTGAAAGTCTCACAAGACCAGAGTCAAGGTATGCAGTAGACTATTTTATGTCTTCTGAGCAGGAAGCCTTAATTTCTAAGCTTACTCAGGTTCTCAGAAGTGATTTTCTAGAGGTCCCCACTTATCTGTTAAACAACCTTTAACTCTCACAGTTCCTTATTGCCACCAATGCATCTCCAACAGTTCCACTTAATTCATCTAGCCAATAAGATTCTGAGGAGTAAGACCACTAGCAAGATTGACCACTGCATTATAATGAAAAAAATAATGCTTTCTCTCATCTGCATAGTCTTCTTAGCTGAAGCAAGGAACAGATCTTGCCCACAAGCAAGTAGAATGTATTGTTTGAGGACATGGTCCAGGAGATAGAAATGACAGGAGTCTTAGAATACTCTCCTATAAAGTCACACATTTTCCATGCTGAACTTCAAGGTAATATAGAGATTGAAAGACAAAGACAAGGAAAACAGAAAAGTAGACAAATAAAACTATTAATGTGCCTTTAAGAAGCCAGTTTTAGTCTGTCTTCTGCTGCCATAACAGAACAGGGGGACTCATTTTTAAAGAAAGAGTTGGTTTCCCCACAGTTCTGGAATCTGGGAAGTCTAAGAGCCTTCAGTCAATATCTGACAAGGTCTCTCATGTTGTATCATAATATGTATAGAAAGCAGAGGGCAAATGATGTGGGGAGAAAGTAGGGGTTAAACTGTTACTGCAATTGTCCTATACCCAAGATTATACTATTAATTAGCTTACAGGGGTAGGGCCTTTATGGCCCAATCAACCTTGAAAGGTCTCACCTCTTTAAGTATTTACAATGATAATTAAATTTTGACACAAGTTTTAGAGGGAAATATGTGGGCTACTGCAAAGGACCTAAGGTTCTGCCATGACATCTCTCTTCCTTGAAGTTCTCTGTGATTCTGGGACTAAATGAGGCTACAAGGTAAAGACCAACAATCTGTAAAACAGCAACATGTGGGAAAACATAAGGCATGACAAAAAACGAGTTCCATACTTCTTTTTCATATAAGTTTCTTCGTTTTCATTGCCAAACCTTTTGTCATGGTTTGTTTTGTTTATTTATTTATCTCTACCTGCTGCCCTTTCTTAATGAAAATGAACAATCTAGTAAGTCATTTTAGGTCTCCCTAAAGTATGTTTTCTCTAGTCTTTCTCTTCTTTCTCCATCCCTACTCATCTCAATATTATCCTCTCACACCACCTCCTTCTCCATCTTTAACCCCCTCACATACCACACACACACACACACATGCACACACACACACACGCACACACACACATGCACACACACACACACGCACACACACATGCATACACCACAACTTTTCATATTCTTTCTTTTCTAAAACAATATATTCTAAAATCAATAAATCTGAAACATCTATCTGCCCAACCACTTCCTAATTAGGTTTTAGTTTAAACTTTTGGGAGTGGAAATAAAACTTCTGGGATTGATATAAATTTGTTTTGAAAAATGTACTAAGGTTATCTGAGATTTATACTGGGCACAGTACCTAACGCATACAAAGCACACGCTTTGTTTGATATTTGTGGTTAAGATAAATGGTGACAAAAATGATACTATATGGACACCTACATATATTTGTAACTTCACAGTATGGATTTGTGGACTAGCTGCAACTGTGCTGCCTATTTCACCAAGAAAAGCAGCACATCAAATAGCTGGCACATGGTGTCCTAACCCTTACTTTCACCCAAATAAAGGGAAATCATAGGACAAATGACGACTGACAAAATCAATAACTCACAGTGTGAGGTACTTAGGTGTTGCCCAATGAGAAGAGTAAATAAGGTCGAGAGTATATTCAGCCAATTCACGTTAGCTTTTGATTCTTGTTTATGTTTCCAGGGAACATCAATCGATAGATTAGCCAGGGACACTTACTGATCATTCATGGAAGGGATTTCTAAGGACAGCGTCCTGTCTTTGGCATGTGTCTCTCACCATCTGGGGGCACACTCATTCCAAATTCATACAAATGATACAGAATGTTCACAGGACCTATGTCACCCCATCCAAGAGAGTGTTAAGAAGGCAATTTTGCTTTGGAGGCATGAACAAGACAGATTATTGGGTGACCAGAGGAGTGAGAGAAACCAGAAGGGACTCATGTAGAAAAACCAAATGAGCCATGAAAATGTTTTTGAAAGCTTTAATGGAGTGAAACAAAGCCTGTGGTACAATTATAAGTTTAAAAAAGCACAAAATTGAAAACTGTATACGCAGCAAATATTCTGAGACATTTATAGTCTAAATCATCTTTAGATTACTGTCAGGCCATCCATTCAAATGCACACCCATCATTAAAAAAAAGTACCATGATTGTAATGGTTTATGATATTTGGATGGTACAACCCAAGATAATTGCTTTTTTTATTTCTTTTTATCATCTCCTATTATCTCAACGTTTCACAATATAGATAAATAAGTTCTACAACTGACAAAATTGGAAAGAATAAAGATTCTTTTGTTTATTATACCACCTGACTCACCTAACTGACCTCTGCTTGCTCATTTCATTTTTACTTTATCCAAGAAGAGATTCCGTTCCAGAAACAGAAGCTCAAAGCCCTTTCTGTTATTCCCTTGGCTCTTATGTTCACCCCCGCCACTTGTCCTATTCAGTGTAATTAATTTTCGGTTGCTATACTAGATGGCAAACTCTGAAGACAAAGACCATGTGTGACCTCATTATTGTGGTGGACCTAATCCACTGTTTAGATTACCTGACACAAAGTAAGGATGGACAGAAGAGAAAACAGTACTTTATAAGAAATTTATAAGTATAAAAGAGAGTTCAAATTTGATTTCACTTTAATGATGAGAAAAAAATGGAGTGCAATGTGATTAAGTGAATGAATCCAAAATGTGCCTAAGAAAGAGCATGGTGAAACTTGTCAGGACAGGAATAGTCTGTTAAGGACAGTGACAACCTGCTAAGGGAAAAAGAGCAAGCATGGACACTCTGCAGCCACCTTGTGCCCTTTCAAGTTCAGTAATATGAATTTCCCTGATACAAGGGGTAAAAGAGACATTTTCCAGAAGAACAAGAATTGGCCTGAGGAAAAGCAACACGGAGGAGGGGTTTTCTCTCTACTACTAGAGAATGTTTTAAGTGGTAGTTCAATCCTGTTTCCTCTACTCTAAGAGGAAGCACACTTCCATTCCTCTTTTCTCTGGAGTCCTGAGAGTGCTGTGTCATCCTGCTGCAGCCTTTGTGGCAGGAAGCCTGGCAACAGCTCCCTCTCCACTCTCTCCAGGGGAGCTAGGGTGGGAGGACCAAAAGGGAGTCTATGCTAAGGGACAGTCCACTCACACCTACCCCTGCCCTCTCACACGACCACACTGGACCACCCTTCTATGGAGGGGTGGTAGGTCTATTTAGAAGAACTATATTCACAAGTAAATATGTAATTTGGACTAATTCTCTATCAACTAAATAAAGAATAAAGTCTTTCCTAAGGACAGAACTCCAAGTTAGTTATGTCGGTTCCTTCTTTGAAAGGTCTCTCATGGAGAATGTTTTCCTCGGTGAGTTAGAGGCGCGTCAGCGGTCTGTATGTTTATCGTGGGGAAGGTCATTATGTAAAAGACTGTAGGAAACTGACCTTTGGGGTCTTCGGTCTGCTTCTGCTGTTATGAGAGTTATTAGAAATCCAATGTACCCCTTCGGGAAGACTTGAATTACAAAGACATTGCATAATCGGCCTCTCATCTTCAAAATGTTAGAGGCATTTTCCACTGGCCAAAAGATATATTCTTCTCAACAAAAGGTCTTGAATAGTCAGGGTAACAGCAGAAAGAAGAACCAAAAAAAGATGAAAGAAAAGCCTGTGTATCTAAGAAGCAGGGTAATTCAGGAACATCAGATAATTAAAGATTCTACAGCACACTGCACTCTTCGGCTTCAATTTGGAAAGTGACATTTAATCCCAGGAGTCCACCTGCCTGTGGTCATATGAGAATATTAATTCTTAATTCTGACTAGAGCCTAAAATATGTTTGTGACTTTAAAAACATTTTTTAAAGCTTAGAAATAATACATTGTAGGCACTGGTGATTTTTATTATGCTTTTGTGGGTAAAGTGACATTATAGAATTTAGCCTTTATTTTTAGCTTTATCTCTATGCTAAAATTGCTGCCTTGAATTAAATTAAAAGAAAATATTTTCTGGTGATTAAAAGGCAAGGTGATTGTCAATGTGGGTGTCATCAGTATTTCTGTGTTGAAAGCAATGTACACTTACGCTAGATGACATTAGTGGAATATAATTCACCGAACAAGTAAGAAGAAACTCACAAAGCTAATGATAATTGTTATCGTTTTCATTTCTTTAAGAGACAAGCCATGCCCACTCCTGGCCACCCCTGCCCTCCTCCTGCCATCTTAGATCCTCACAGTCCCCTTTTGGTGCTCTCTGTCTCTCTCTCTCTCTCTCTCTCTCTCTCTCTCTCTCTCTCTCTCTCTCTCTCTCTCTCTCTCTCTCTCTCTCTCTCCCTTCTCTGTCTCTCTCTTCTTCTCTTTCTTCCTCACTCCTCTAAGTAATAAATATCTAATTCTATTCCATATGATGTGTCTGCCCACGTGTCTCCCACCTGCTAGCCGCTGGGAATCTGAGCCTTCTGGGGACTCTCTGTCGCCTGCCCAGCCGTTCGCCACATGGCTGGGTCTTCGCTGTTCTCCGGGTCAGGGAACCTCACTGCCACTGGGAATCTTGCAGCCATCTCTGCCTGGGACTAGCTGCTCTGTGGGCCCATCAGGGATCTTGCAGCATTTTTAAAAGTAATTGGAAGCATTGGGTTTACAAATGAACAACAATCAAAAGAACTACACAGTATTAGGTAGGCTAAGACATTGCAATCACTTCACAACAGTACCCTAAGCAGTTTTCCTTACAGTTAAAAATGTTCTCTCCAGGAAAACGGAGTGAATTTCCTGAAAGTCAGGAAGTAATCATTGCAAAAGTCTCAGGAAGTTTCTGAAACAAGTAACGTTTACTACTGGGACCATCTTCATAGCTATGTAAGCAGTACATAACTGATAGGGAATAAAAAGTGAAGTGAGAAGCCGGGCGGTGGTGGCGCACGCCTTTAATCCCAGCACTCGGGAGGCAGAGGCAGGCGGCTCTCTGAGTTCGAGGCCAGCCTGGTCTACAAGAGCTAGCTCTAGGACAGGCTCTAGAAACTACAGGGAAACCCTGTCTCAAAAAACCAAAAAAAAAAAAAAAAAAAAAAAGGAACTGCTTTGGAAGATTCCTGGACCTGTCCAACTGCTTATGAGTTGTGTAGAGAATTATGAGAATATGTATTTAGTGAGCCCTCACCTGTGCTAGGTGGGCATCGGCAATGCAGTTATCTTTGAGTTCTCATGTTCATGGAAGTAACCTATCATCCATACACCCTAGGTAACCACAGTGAACTTATTGATTTGGCAAAAGAAATTTGGTAGAAAAATTGCTTTGATCTTTAACTGGGGTAAGAAGATATTTGTTCAAGGCCAAGTAGAGTCTCATAGAACAGGCTGGAAATACCTAGCAAACTGAAAAGAAAATAATTTCTCATATATTCTATCACCACTGGGTAAAGATTTGAAGCCTTAGTCTTTTAAATTATGAACATAGAATGGATATCTTTCATAAGTGCATTCAAAATTGTTTTTCATTGATATTTTGTGCTTTTCTGTATGTAAGTTCTTTCTTTTATTTTTTCCCTGATATATATATATATATATATATATATGTGTGTGTGTGTGTGTGTGTGTGTGTGTGTGTGTATTTGTATTTGTATGTGTGTATATGTGTATGTGTGTATATGTGCACATGTGTGTGGGTATCCAAGGAGGCCAGAAGAGGAGTCCAGATCCCTTGGAGCTGGAGATACAAGCAGATGTGAACTGCTTGAGATGGATGCTGGTATCTTACCCTTCTGGGTTCTCTGGAGGAACAGCAAGCACTCTTAAGGGCTGGGTCATCTCTTCCACCCCTGACAAGTCTTGACTTATTTAGTTAAAGAGACCAGAGCACTTTGTTTTTCTGAGTTGTATAGTAAATGGGATTGTTTTCTAATCTTTTAGGTGTTTCATTGCTAATGTGGAGAAGTACAATTGATTTTCATATGTTGAATATGTGTCCTTAGAAGACTAACAGAATTTTTGGTAAAGCTTTATGAGTTTTGATTTCTTGTAGAGTTTCTCATTCAGAAAATCCCAAAAGCCTAAGACAAGTGTCTCTCTTGGTGGCAAGTTTGTATGTACTAGGAAAGTTATTGTAGTTTGGATGATCAAAATGAGTTCCTTGTGCTTATTTTTCTTTGAAACTGCTAGTGGGTCAACACCATTTTGGGTTTAAAAAGTGAAGAGGGACAAATTCTTTCTCTCTACTTCTTTAAATTTGGAGTTCAGTATGAACTAGCAGAAGCCAGACTACAGTGTAATGCTAACATCCTTAGCTGACACTGGTGTTGCAGTTTTAAGAGTTTCTCAAAACCATACCTGTGTCATTCATATTTTTTATCCCAAATTCTTGCTTGCTCTCACTTTTGCTGGCAAGTTAATTTCTTCACTGGCTTCAGAGCCTACATTTTTTTTTGGGGGGGGGATTCTGCTGTATATTTAAGACCCAGCTGAGACATCCAGCCTCATGGGATGAAAATCTACTGGATTCTTAGACTTTCTGTTGGTAGACAGCCATTGTTAGACGAGCTGGACCACAGCCTGTAAGCCATCCTTCTATCAGTTTTCTTCCTCTAGAGAACCCTGACTAACACATAAACATGAAAGCCTGTTTTCTAAGTTTTATAAAGATTTATTTTCTTATTTATTTATGATTTGTCTCCAAGTGTGTCTGTGCACATGTGCCTGGTGAGCCAGAAGAGAGGAGAAAATTAAATCCTCTGGAGCTGGAGTTAAAAACAGAATGAGCTTTCTTGTCATAGGCACTGAGAGCCAACTTCTTTCCCCAAGAGCAACAAGTGCTCTTAGCCACTGAGTCATTTCTACAACACTCTCAAAGTTGCTTTAAATGTTTTTGTTTACTCTTTGACAATTTTGTACATTATGCAAAGTATTTGATTATTTCCACCCCTGACTCCCTCTTCCAACCATGGATAGGTTATTAGTTAATCCCCATTTTCTGCATTTCATTCCTACTTTATTCACAAGTTCCTCAGGTTGGGTTTGTCTTTAAGTACTGCTTTCATTTTATCTCTTGGTTAGTTTACCCTTCAAGAATTTTTTTTAGGTTTTTTCAAGAGAGGGTTTGTTTGTAGCTTTAGAACCTGTCCTGAAACTAGCTCTTATAGACCAGGCTGGCCTCAAACTCACAGAGATCTGCCTGCCTCTGCCTCCTGAGAGCTGGGATTAAAGGCCACAACCACCCAGCTCCTATAAGATTTTTTTTATATTTTAAATATGCATTTAATTAATCATGACTTTAATTCCTAATCACTATTTTTTTTTAATTACAACACTGTTTAGCCAATGACTCAGGCATATTTCTAGCTAGCTCTTACATCTTGAATTAACCTATTTCTATTTATCTGTGTTCACTACAAGGCTGTGGTTTACCAGGTAATGTTCTGGCTGGCGTCTTTCTCTTTCATGGCGTCTCTTTGCCTCTGCCTTCTTTCTCTCTATATCTCTGTTTGGAAGGACTCATGTTTAAATTTATGTATTACATTACGTTTTGGTTCTTTAAAACAAAAAGGAAAAAATATAATAAACCTGGCACACCACAATTATACATTACAACTATATAACATGTATTTTCTGATTAATAATTTCTTACCTAATTTTATGAAGTATCAATTTTAATAGATTTATTACCCATTCATATTTCTAGGCTAAATGATTTTCCCATTAATTAGCTCATGAAAGAGTGCATTGTATTTTTTTTAAGTAAGAGTTCATGGCTGTAGCATCCCCAGGTTCCTAAAAACTGTGTAAAACTTTCATTTTATACAGTCTTATCCCAAGGACTTTGTAATAGTGACTTATGTGAGTGTCTCAATATATTTTAAGCAGATAAAAATCTGAACGAATCTGCGTGTTTCCCTTTTAGAAATCAACATTTTGTATTACATCAGATTCATATTTTCTTTTAAAAATTTTCTTTCATCCTTGTGGTATGATTCAGCATCCTTTCGGTATATACCCAAAAGAGGTATTGCTGGATCTTGAGGTAGGTTGTTTCCTAATTTTCTGAGAAATCGCCATATGGATATCCAAAGCAGCTGTACCAGTTTACACTCCCACCAACAATGGAGGAGTGTTTTCCTTACCTCACATCCTTTCCAGAATAAGCTGTCATCAGTGTTTCTAATCTTGGCCATTCTTACAGGTGCAAGATGGAATCTCAAGAGTTACTTTGATTTGTGTTTCTCTGATTGGCAAAAGATGTTGAGTATTTTCTTAAGTGTCTTTCTGCCATAGCAGCATTATTTGTCATAGCCAGAACCTGGAAATAACCTAAATGCCCCTTGACTGAAGAATGGATAAGGAAAATATGGTACATTTACACAATGGAGTACTCCACAGAAGAAAAGAATAATGACATCTTAAAATTTGCAGGCAAATTAATGGGACTAGAAAACACCATCCTGAGTGAGGTAACCCAGACACAGAAAGACACATATGGTATGTGCTCACTAATAAGTGGCTTTTAAACATAAAGCAATGAAAAACCAGCCTACAATTCACAATTCCAGAGAACCTAGACAACAATAAGGATCCTAAGAGAGACATACATAGATCTAATCTACATGGGAAGTAGAAAAAGACAAGATCTCCTGAGTAAATTGGAAGCATAGGGATCATGGAAGAAGGTAGAAGGGGAGGGGAGCAGAGAAAAATAAATTGTTCAATATAAAACAATTTTAAAAGAAAAAAATTTCTTTCATTTTATCCTTTATATTTTTCTGCTCAGTTTTATAATTTACTACATCTGAAACATTAATTCTATCTATATATAATACATGCATGTATGTACACACATATATATGTATATATATATATATATATATATATATATATGTATCCTCTGAAATTTTTAAGAGAATATCACTGATTTTTTATTTTGTTCATTTTTTTAGACTTTTGTCTCTTTGGCAATAATCATTTTTTCAGCAATGTCTTCTCTTGCATTTATGCTTTTTAATAAAATTATCATAATTAAGTCTATTTGGAGTTTTTCTCTTTCTTTCATTTTTTTGGTTTTTCGAGACAGGGTTTCTCTGCAGCTTTTTAGAGCCTGTCCTGGAGCTAGCTCATGTAGACCAGGCTGGTCTCGAACTCACAGAGATCCGCCTGCCTCTGCCTCCCTAGTGCTGGGATTAAAGGCATGCACCACCACCGCCTGGCTGGAGTTTCTGTTTCTTTCAGCTGAACTTTTTTTTCTTTTTTAGTCATTTGAATCTATACCTTCTTTTGGAACAATAGCAATTTTTAACTTTGATTTTATAATAATATTACATAATTTTTAGTTATCTTTTATGAGGGCTATAATGGTATTTTCACTTGCTTTTATTTTGGAATCTCAAATTTTTGTATAATTCAGGAGTTGAAATCTTTCATATCATTTTTTATATGTTAGAGGTGCTGAGCCAACAGTTTTCTCAAGAATCATTAGTATCAGAAGTTGTGGTAAGTACACTCGATCCAAGCATCTCTGATTTTGGTGTATTGACAAGAACTTTTCACCCCAGGAATATGTGTTTACTTTAAGCCACCAGCTCTCAACCTCTGGGTCTTGATCCCTTTGCCAGGCATACATCAGATATCCTGCGTATCAGATATTTACCATGCAATACATAACAGTAGCAAATTTACAGCTATGAAGTAGCAATGAAATAATCTCTTGGTTAGCGTTACGACATGAGGAACTGTATTGAAGGGTCTAAACATTAGGGAGGTTGAGAACCAGTGCAATCCAAGAGAAATTCAGACAATCCTGCAATACAACATCCCATGGCACAATCATGTAGTCGAATTATCATTCCTGAGGCATGACCTTTCAAGATCAGGGTATTCAGATGTGATTGCCAATTTTTGTTTTGTTTTGTTTTGTTTTGTTTTCACCCATTTTGCCACAATGGCAATCAGCTTTTCCCAATGTCAGTATATACATTTGGATAGTTAACAATTAGCTGCCAGAGGGTTTCCACATACAACATTATTTCTGGCAATGTCTCTGAGGGTGTTTCTAAAAAGGATTTACATTTGCCTTGATGGGCTCACTCAAGCAGAAGATCTCCTCCATGTAGGTGGGTAATCTCCAATTCCATAAAGAAATAAACAGAAAAAAATCAGGAGGAATTTGTCTTACTTTCCAGCCTCACTGCCTCAGACAGAACTTAGATCCTTTTCTTCTTGGATGTAAGATATGGACTTATCAGTCTCAAGGGCTAGGACTTAGACTGAATTAGTACCTTGCTGTCCAACTTGTAAAGCAGACTGTGATTTATCCCAGCCCCAGAAATTATTTGAATTGATTCTTCATTGAATAAATATTCCCTGTAGTAATTGTCTTTATTTAGTATTTGGTGATTTCTCTGTTCACTAAAAGTTTTGGTCTTTTCTCTCTCTGTTTTAATTGTTTTTATTGAGCTATATAAATTTTTCTGCTCTCCTCCCTTCATCTCCTCTCCCCTTCTACCCTCTCCTATGGTCCTCATGCTCCCAGTTTACTCAGGAGATTTTGTCTTTTTCCTACTTACCATGTAGATTAGATCCATGTATGGTTCTCTTAGGGTACTCTTTGTTGTCTGGGTTCTCTGGAATTGTGAACTGTAGGCTGGTTTTTCCTTGCTTTTATGTCTAAAAGCCTCTCATGAGTGAGTATATATCATATTTGTCTTTCTGAGTCGGGGTTACCTCACTCAATATGATACTTTCTAGATCCATCCATTTGCCCACGAATTTCAAGATGTCATTATTTTTTCTGCTATGTAACACTCAGTTGTGTATATGTACTATATTTCCATATCCATTCTTCAGTTAAGGGTCATTTAAGTTGTTTCCAGGTTCTGACTATGACAAATAATGCTGCTATGAGCATATTTGAGAACATGTCTTTGTGGTATGATTGAGCATCCTTTGTATATATACCCAAAAGTGGTATTGCTGGGTCTTGAGGTAAGTTGTTTCCTAATTTTCTGAGAAATGGCCATATAAATATCCAAAGCGGCTGTACCAGTTTTCATGACCTCAACATAAAACCAACTACACTAAACCTTATAGAAGAGAGTCGGAAGCACACTTGAACACACAAACAGAGGAGATCACTTCCTAAATATAACCCCAGTAGCACAGACACGGAGAGAAAAAAATTAATAAATGGAACTTCCTGAAACTAAGAATTAAGGTGGACACATAAATAATTAGAAGATTATATCAGAAAACTTGAATATATAAAACTACGGGGAAGCTATTACGGTCACATATAAAAAGCATAGTACATTGTTCTGTAGAGTAGTGCAAAGACAGTTTTGAAAGATGGGTTTAGAAAATAGCATTGAGAATATACAATGCAGAGTTTTATTCTATATTATACTCAATCAAGAACTATTGAATAAAGGCCTACATTAACAAAAACTAGTTATTCAATTCATCTTTAGAGAGAGTAATCTAGGTTTGTTACAATAGGTCGAAGGTTATAGTGTACACAATGAATTCTTTTAAAGGATGTGATACTAGTTTCTATATTCATTTTCTATATTTACATAGTATGTCATGTATGGATAGAGAAACTCAAAATGATTTCAGCAGCACAGGATTGCAAATATACCTCAGAGCATGGAAGACTTTGGACTTTCTCTTAGTATCAGATGAAGGTAAAAATCAAGATGTTAACTGGGGTTAAGGGCCCACTTGTTCCCTCAGCTTCTATTTAAGTTGATGCAATAGTCTAGCAGAATTTATGTTCTGTTTATCTGATAGCAGCTTTTTCCAGAGACATAGGATACACTGTCTTCAGGAAAAACCTGAAATCCCTTTTAAGATTTTTTGTGAAGCTAGCGCCATCCAGGAAAACTATCCCCTTAGATTAAGTTCAATTGACTTGGAGCCTTTATTACACCTGAAGTATTTGGCTATCTTTGGATTGCAGTAGAATCTAATTAAGTCAAAGACTGACTGAGTCTCTTTACCTTTGCCAAATAATTTCATTTTTTCATGGTGAAATTCTATAGGTGCAGACCATAGGGCCTCTTGGAATTCTGCTTGCCATCAACCAGGGTGATCAAACAAGGCATGTAGAACACCTTTCGCACATATGTATCCTAGCATTGTGCTTGAATGTAAGTTGGTGTGGAAATTTAACCAAGGAATTAAACACACACCTGCACGTGCTAAACAGAAGCATGTAACCGCTAACACATTCATCAATGGTCAGCCTTCAGCAACTTTTCTAAATAAAATGACATATGACACTTCTTAGAAGAGGCATTTCTTAAAGGGATGAAAAAGATGAACAGAGTTAACAAATAAAGAACAGGAATATAAAGCAGAGATTCAGTGGATAATTATTTTTATTTTTACAATATATTTGCCTTAAATAATGATTCATTATAGATTTCTGCTTTAACTTTTTTTTTTTTTTTTTTTTGATAGGCTCAAAGATATAATATTTGATGTATAAAATGTAAATATAGTTGGGATTATTGCAGTTTTCTAATATTGAAGAGTCTGCTATGTTGGGGGACATTCTTTTCAATTTTGCACTTAAAGACATTTCTCTTATGTCAATGAAACTATAGCTTCATACCTCTAATAGAAGAGCTGCTACCCAGGAAATGTACATATATAGGCATGGCTGAAGTATAAGGAGAAAGCAACAATTAAACTAACTGGTTAGGGTAGGATTGTGGGAAATGTTTCTTTGCTATTGAGGAAGAACACAAGATACTTTCCCTGGAGAATCTCAGATAAAGCAATGGTTTGGAATTGAAGCAGGACCAGGTCAGACATCCTCTAAAAAGATTGTCCTGTAACAAAGTCTAGTCTGGTTCTCAAGGGGTTGCCATTCTCTGTTAAAGGGGATAAATTAGAAAGTGAATGTAGTGATTGTATGACCTACATCACTACAGTTCTGCTACTACATGTTTCATACACTGAAAAGTGTTTTAATTTTGAGGTCAATCAGGATAAACTGTGAAGTCTTTTTGGAGAGCATGAAGGATGATTTTTTGACTGTCTAAATGGAAGACCTTTTTCTAATTTTTTTCTAAATGGCAATCACATTTACAGTTGAAGCATTTCCATAGCTATAGGTAGCTTATTTCACTTGAGAAAATGTTTTTGATAAGATACAATGTTCTGATACATGATGCCAGGATTGAGTTTGAGCCTATAGCTTTTATTATATTTATATGCAGTGATGTTAGGTTAGGAGTAAGGCAAATGAATTCTCACCATACAAAATTGAACAGCCTAGCTTTATAATTGCTTCAGGACAGCCGATTGCCTATTTTGTCTCTGTTCAAAGTACCCAAAGGAAATCTTGCTAGGGCTGCTGAAAATATCAGAGTCTGCAGATGGAGATCATAACTATATGCTATTGGCTGTATATTTAATATACAACTAGGAAGAACGATTCAAGGGAGGGAGCCAGGATTACAATTGGATGCTTGATTGGAAGGGCTGATATTAACCAAGAGGCCAATCTATAAAAGGCTCTTTTACATAGTAAAGGAGCAGCATATTAAAAAAAGTATTTACTGCCTTGAAAGATTTTAAATATGCAGAAAATAAATGCTGATGGAATCAAAGAGCCATTTTATATGCCAGTGTTATTTAGTATCTCGGATGCCAACCCCTGTTCTTGCATACCCATCATTTAGCTTCTTTCTTTAGTTTAAATTATAAAACTTTGCCCATCACAGAATGTTTTCTCCTTTGTAGATAGAAACCAAAGGCTCCAATTTACTTTATTTATTGGGGTTTTTCTTTTTCAATTAAAAAAGACTTCAGTTTTTAGTGTTTCTTATAATGCAGAGTGACCATCAGTTAACTCTCACAATTGGTTCTTGGAATTGGGGACAGAGTTGTTAATTTAGGGTTGATGGGGAACAAAAGATGGTTCAGAAGATCAATGAGCATCCTGAGTCACTAGAAGATCTAGCTGAACTAATCTGTTGGGAGAGTGTTCTTACTCCTCTGGTCTTGTGAGTAAGAAGATCCAACCCTTTCCCCTCTCCCCCTGAAAAACACTCCTCAAAGACTTAATCCCAAAGCAAAGGAGATGGAACATGCATGTCTAAAGCACTCAGAGGTGCTATCTTATACCTGATCCAATGGATACCTTCAAAATGTCCAGGAGAACAAGTGCTGGGAGAATGTGGAGAAGAAGAAATACTTTGCACTGCTGCTGGGACCCTGGACTGCTGACTGGGACGGAGATTGTGACAGCCATGATAGAAAGCACTCCAGAGAATCCTAATGAAATTAGAAACATAATGGAGGAAATCAGCTCCTTGGAATGTTCACCTGCACTCCCAAAGCCTGAGTGACTTGTGCGATAATGGACAAGGAAACAGTGGTACTTATAAGCATTAAGGTGACATTAGGCAAGGGAGGCAAAGGCCAGCTCATTCCTGTTGAGTTCTGAGGTCAATCTGATTAACAAATTGAATTCCAAGGCCACTGGAACTACTATGTGAGAACTTATCTCTAAAAATTCTATTAGGTTCAAGAAGATCTTGACATTTATCACAATACGTGTGATTCTGGAGAACATCATGCTAGATGAATATGAAACAAGATAAAGAGCAATATTGTACAGTTGTACAATCTCATCTCTCATCTGTAATGGTCTGTCCTGTCACTTTAAGAGACAAGCCCCACATCCCCCACCCCACATCGAACCCATTAGGCAGACAAATCTTTCTTCAGCTTTCTTCCTTTCCCTCTCTCTCCTGAAGAGGCAGCTTCTGCCTCTCTCCCATCTGCCCACTTTTCCCCTCCCCCTCTCTGCTCTTCTCCCTTCTCCCCTTCTTCCCTTTCCCTTTCCTCTCCATATCCCACTAAATAAATACCCAATTACTATGCATTGTGTGCCTATCTGTCTGGAACTGGCTGCCCCGCTGATGTCTCTCACCCACCATGCAGCTCCCTGCTTGGGATCCACAGGCCCTCACCTGCCATGTGGCTCCCTGTCTGGGACCTGAGCCTGTTGCAGCCACTTGGGGAACAGTGCCACCATTTTTACTTAAACTATAACATTGGTGCCATGACTAGAATCTAAAATAAAAATCAGATACAGAGAAAGAGAAGAAAAGAAGGTTCCCAGAGTAAGTTTAGAGAAGCAGATAGAAGGGATGACCAAGTCTAGAGATGTACTGCACAGCACACAGATTGTTGGAAAGACTGTACCAACCTACTATATGAGTAGATTTCAGCTAAAGACAAAATAAGGCATTTTTTTCTGTGAGATTGTGAGTATGCTAATTTGCTTCACTACACACATTTTTACTATTGTCATTTATCCTGTAGCATCACATTGTATACATTAAATATTATCCACAAGGGTTGGGAAGAGGACTCAGGAAATTGCTTGTTGCACAGGTTGAAGACCTAAGTTTGAACTCCTAGCTGCCATACAACAGCCAGGTTTAGTGCTGAGTGTCTGTAATTCCAGTGCAGAGTATATGGAAACAGGCATATCTCTGGTGCTCACTCATCAGTCGGAAAGAGAGTTGAATGGATGAGCTTCAGTGAAACACTGTCCTGAAAACCAAGATGGAGAGTGGCTGAGGAACACCCTTGACATCTGCTCTTCACACGATTGCACATACATGCAGGCACACCTATACATGCACACCAACAAGAACATACATACATTACATGTATACAGAAAACTTACCACATAACTTATTTACAACAAACAAACAAAACACAAAACCAAAAAGGAGAGATGCTTGCTTCCATATAGTACCTCATTTCAGAAGCTCCAAAATTGCCTTCCAGGATACATTATACTTAAAATCCCACTACACACCACACAGTCTTTTATTACATAACAGAATTTGGAAAACAAGGTTTAAAACATAAATCTTCCTAAGAGAGTTTACATTTTAATTAAATTTTTATTAAAGCAAAAATTGCTAGTCACTGAGCTTTGCCTGGGAGACTCCACATCAAGAGGAAAGTTCTGCTGTACGCTGGTGATGCCATATTGAGAGATGTGAGGGATGGAGAAAAAAGAGCGTCATTGACCTCTCTCCCTTTCTACCTTTGCTCATATTACTAAGAAAGAAACTAAAATGTAAATATTAACTACATATAAAATAATTCAGTGTGATGGAATCTTAAAACAACAGAAAACTATGTGGAGAAAATAAAATTCAATTATTTTTCTTATAAGCGAACCTATATTTGTTCAGATCCCACCCCAGAGGCCATTGTTAAGAAAGCTTTGAATGCTTTCCTAGCAACACTTTCAGAATATATACATAAATCTTATCTCCAGTAAAGTAGCCAGTGTACCATTTTGGCAAAAAATGATTGTCAGCCTTACTCAATCAAATATCACTAGGAATAAAACTTCTGAGCAAGCCTTAGAGGAAGTATCGAGGCTGAATTAGTTGCTATGGGATGACCTATCCTAACTCTGGGAGGTATCATGTTATGTTCTGGAGCCCTGAGGTGAATGGAAAAGGGAAAGTGAGTTGACCACTCAGGTGCATTGCTCTCTGCTTCCTGCTGTAGATGCAATTTGGTCAAGTTCCAGCCATTTTGCCTTCCTTGCCCATAAGGGACTATTCAGTCAACTATGAACCCAAATAAACCCCCTTTATTTAAAGTTAATTTTGTCAGGTATTTTGACATAGTTACAAAAAATTAACTAATATGCATATATCACATGACTGCTATGAATATGCATGTGTACAGTTCTCAGTTATACTAATGAGAGCAGATAGTGTCTCACTTCTTTTGTGGGTATACATCAAAACTTTTCTCTGTCTGCACATGCATGATGTCCCTCATTCCTTTCAGGGCTGACTTCTCAATCTTGACACCTTAAACATTTTGGAAAGATAATTGCTTATTTGGGAAGGTAGTTACATATAATTTAGATTGCTTAGCAGCATCCTTGCCTTGTAGTCACACAAGCTGTGAACATCACCGTGACAACCCAAATATTTCCAGATATTACCAAATGTCCCCTAGAGTACAGAGTACCTCTTGGTTGAAAAACAGTTTTAGAGAGTTCCTGTTAAAAAATATGTACTCCCTTTTAATTCGTATTTAGTTGTTATTAATTTTAAAAAATCACAAGCTGTTCATACTGAGAATTTTTTTATATTATTATTATTATTTTATTACTTTAAAAAATACCAATCCAAATTCCCACTCCCTCTCTCATCCCACTCTCTCCACACATCTTCCCCCCACCCTTCCAATCTGAAGAGTGGGCAATGCACCCACCCTGTGGAAAGTCCAAGGCCCTCCCTACTACATCTAGGTTGAGCAAGGTTTACATACAAAGAGAATAGGATCCCAAAAAGCCAGTACATGCATTAGAGACAAATCCCAATGACACTGTCAGTGACCCCTCAGTCTGTCCCAACTGTCAGCTATATTCAGAGGAACTAGTTTGATTCCATGCTCGTTCACTCTCAGTCCAGCTGGAATTGGTGAACTCCCATTAGCTCAGGCCAGTTGTCTCAGTGGGTGAACCCCTCGTGGTCTTGACTTCCTTGCTCATATTCTCCCTTCTTCCACTCTTCAACTAGACCTTGGGAGCTCAGTCCAGTGTCCCAATGTGGGTCTCTGCCTCTGTTTTCATCTGTTGTTAGACAAACGTTCTATAGTGATATTAAAGATAATCATCAGTCTGACTACAGGGCAAGGCCAGTTCAGGCACCCTCTCCTCTATTGCTTAGGGTCTTAGCTGAGGTCAATATAAATCCAACCACTGAACTTGATAGAGGAGAAAGTGAGAAGCAGCTTTCAATGCATGTGCACAGGAGACCACTTCTTAAATATAACCCCAGTAGCACAGCTAATAAAAGCAACAATAAATAAATGGGACCTCCTGAAACTGAGAAGCTTCTGTAAAGCAAAGGACACAGTCAATAAGACAAAAAGGTGGCCTACTGAATGGGAAAAGATCTTCACCAACCCCACATCAGACAAAGGACAGATCTCCAACATATATAAAGAACTCAAGAAATTGGACATTAAAATTATAAATAACCCAATTAAAAAGTGGTATACTGAACTAAACAGAAAATTCTCAACAGAAGGATTTCAAATGCCCAAAAGATACTTAGGGGCATGTTCCTTAGCTATCAGGTAAATACAACTCTGAGATACTGTCTTCCACCTGTCAAAATGGCTAAGATCAAAAACATTAATGATAGCTTATACTGAAGAGGATGAGGGGAACACTCATCCATTGCTGGTTGGAATGCAAACTTGTTCAACCACTTTGGAAATCAGTGTGGTGGTTTCTCAGAAAATTCGGAATCAACCTACCTCAGGATCCAGCAATACCACTCTTGGGCATATACCCAGAAGATTGTATATACTCAATCATACTACAAAAGCATTTGTTCAACTATGTTCATAGCAGCATTACTTGTAATAGCCAGAACCTGGAAACAACCTACATGCCCCTCAACTGAAGAATGGATAAAGAAAGTGTGGTACATCTGGAGAGATGGCTCAGTGGTTAAGAGCATTGCCTGCTCTTACAAAGGTCCTGAGTTCAATTCCCGGCAACCACATTGTGGCTCACAACCATCTGTAATGAGGTCTTGTGCCCTCTTCTGGCCTGCAGACATACACACAGACAGAATATTGTATACATAATAAATAAATAAATTAAAAAAATTGTTCCTGGTTTTTGGACAATCATTCTCACATCTTGATGAGTGACATCACACAAGATTGCTTCCACCTCAGTTTTTTCATCTTTTAAAAGTGAAGAAACTATGTATATTCTATCTCACATAAATTATTGTTGAATGGAGCGGCAGGCTGTGTCCCGCCACCCAGCTAGCTTTACCCAAAATAATTACACAGAAACTGTATTCATTTAAATACTGCCTGGCCCCTGGCCCGTTATCTGTAGCTTCTTATTGGTTGATTCTCATATCTTGCTTTAACCCATATTTAGTAATTTATATAGCACCATGAGGGGTGGCTTACCAGGAGAGATCTTAACCTGCGTCCATCTCAGAGAGGAGAAGCATGGCAACTGCCTGAAGCGTCTCCCCTCTCTTTCCCAGAATTCTGTTCTGTCTACTCTGCCTACCTAATTTTCTATCTCTTAAAGGGCCAAGGCAGTTTCTTTATTAATAATGAAAGTAACACATAGACACTCCTCCATCAATTACTACTCAGCGGTAAAAAACAATGACATTTAATTTTGTATGCAAATGGATAGAACTGGAAAACACTATCCTGAGTGAGGTAACCCAGACCCAAAAAAATGAATATGGTATGCACTCACACATAAGTGGATACTAGTCATAAACAAAGGACATTGAGCCTATAGTTCATGATCCTAGAGAAGTTAAGTAATAAGATGAACCCAAAGAAAATCATATATAGACCCACCTGAAAGTTGGAAACAGAAAAGATCACCTGACAAAATTTAGGAGCATGAGGGCAGGGGGGTTAGAAAAAAAGAGAAGAAGGGAAAGAGGAGGGAAGAATGGGAGGGTTGGGGAGAACTTGAGGGAATGAGGTAGTCGAGATGGAGGAAGGACAGAGATATCTTGATTGAGGGAGCCATTATGGGGTTAGCAAGAAACCTGGCTCTAGAGAAAATTCCAGAAATCCATAAGGACACTGAGCATTTTAAATCCACATCTTTGAGTAAGTGAGAAACCTATTAATAAGATAATTTCTAGGTTAGTTCCTGCATCAAAGGGTTATACATTTTATTTGAGCAGGTATTGGCACATTGTTCTTTCATATGTAATTTTCACTTTGTTTTAGCTTTACTCTCTTAGAATTCACTTCTGATCCTGGGTGGGAGGAGACAAGAAGATTCTCAGTAAGTGTTCAGGTCACATATTGAAAACTGAAGATGATAGCAGTGCAACCATCAATTGCTTTGACTGAAGCTCTCAAGGAAGAGAAGGTAGGGCATCAAAAACTATTTCAAAGCAGAAGGAAAAGGAGAGAAGGAAAAGCAATGAAGAAGTAAGAGGTGGTGAGAGGGCAAGCATCCATTACACAGCCTCTATGCTCATGGGCTAGGGTGTGCACTTTACATGTGTTAGCGCCAATGTGGTAGGAATTAACACTGTAGCCTCTGCAGGCATTGGCTGTGGTCTCTGGGCAGGAAACCAAACCAGGTGAGCAGGCTTATTTAAAACCTCATCTCTGCCAACATCAGTGCAGGAGCTGCTTCCTCTGAGCAGAGTAAGCACCACCTCTTCTGCAGCCCGAGGCCAGTCTCTGTTTCATGACTAGTATATGTCAACCAAATAGCCCATTCTATTAGCCCCACGCAGAGTTCTAAGATAGATGCCTAAAATACATTTCAAGCCAAAAGTCCCAAACTATGGACTACAAGGTTGCACTGAGCCATAAATGTGGCTTATTTGGCTGTTAGTCTTATGAAAATATTGAGCCAATATTAAAAACTCGAGAAAATTTTATACAATTTTTTAAATCACTTTTTCACTGTTCTTTTTCCCCCTTTGTTATAATATAAGGGCTCAGATGGGTGTCAATGAAACTTACTATGCAATACCAACTTACTCTGAACCCTCCCGTCTCAGCGTCCAAGGAAACGAGATTACAGGCATAAAAGGCACAATGCCTGAGTATTAAGTCTTGAGTTCTAGTTTCTAATTTTAAAAATGGAAGGTGGATGGGAAAATGAACCTGGGGTTAAGAGTACTTGTTGTTCTTGCAGAGGAGCTGGTTTTAGTTCCTAGCACCCATATGGTAGCTGACAACCATCTAGTCAACCATTTGTAACTTAGTTCCAGGGTATCTGTCATTCTCTTCTGGACTCCATTGACATACACACACACATAGTACACACATTTTCATGCAAAGATACACACAAAATACAAATAACTGCATCTGTTTGAAGAAGAAGATCTCCAATATTGGGCCTGCATTCCCTCACCCAGCAGCACTTGGCATGAGCTTAGTGGAGCCGATGCCCCTTAGGATAGGCATGTGCTGTCCATTTTTATCCTATTCCTTCCTGTGCCCTGGATGATAAGCTCCCATAGGCTTTGAGGGCAATGTGACCATAATGAAATCATGGAGGATGAAAAGGAATCACCTGTCTTGCTTCCTGGAAAACAAAGAAGACAAGTCTAATATAGTAGTTCCTACTACACCTTAGAATCACTTGCCTTTTTTAAAAAAAAGGATAAGTCTTTCATTCTCATGTCTTCATCTTCATTGACTCCAGAGAGTTCATAGACCTAAGCATGTTTTAAATGCTTCCAGGGAACATGAATACCTCTGAAAAATCTTCCTAAATTTTAACCAATTAACCCAATCCATCCATTCTGTCTTTACCATCGTATCTATTTCTGTTTGCTGTGTCTGTTGTTCTTTCTCATCAGTTTGCACATGAATGAGTTGGATTCAGAGACCTCAACTGACGTGGTGAAGATTCTTGTCTTTCTAATAAGAGGCAAGCTTGGAATTATCTCTTACATTTTTTTTTTTGTTTTTGTTGTTGCAGAAGTTTACTCTCTCTTCCCCACAGCAATTTGTACTTCAGCACCATTCCCTGTCTTGCTTTTGGAAGTGTTCAACTGGAGACAAAGCCTTTTATTTCACAATGAGAAAGAGCTTGAGGGAAATTGCCCCTTGAGGGGGCAAAGTAATGAAACAAAGCTATGCTGATGTGTGACTAATTTCATGTCACTGTGTTGGGATCAAATATTATATCACTACCTTTGTGTAGTTATAAGAGTTTCAAATGCTTACTGGAAGAATTTTGCAGAACAGGGAAAAATAGAAGACAT
The DNA here is from genome assembly GCF_903992535.2 of Arvicola amphibius. Classification (NCBI taxonomy): domain Eukaryota; kingdom Metazoa; phylum Chordata; class Mammalia; order Rodentia; family Cricetidae; genus Arvicola; species Arvicola amphibius. The sequence goes on along the minus strand of NC_052047.1, from coordinate 49,532,037 downwards.
TTTAAGTCATCAGAGACTTATCACTCTTGAAAAGCACTCAATATTTTGATATAGGGTTTTTTTTCACACTTCTTTTTCTTACCCACTTATCTCAAAATCAAAATCATATGCTAGGTACAATTTTCTCTCTAAAATCATTGTGTAATATTACATACTGTTTTACCCACTCATTGAAAATGCTTAGAAATATTTCAAATGGCTGAAAACTATTTGTCTCAATTGCTTCAATTCATTTTAGCAGCACTGCTCACGATGCTAGAGATGGATTAAGAAAGATGTGAGGACATTTCTACAAATGGACAAGGGAATGCAAGTGTCAATATCCACAGAGCTGGGTGCTTTCCCAAGAACCACAGCTGTGACTACTCTTTGCTTGTGGCTGACTATTTGATTTGGATTTGAAGTGAGTCTTTGGAGAGCCTGTCTTAGGCAAGTCTTTCAAGGGAGGGAATTGAACTTAGATTAGAAGGAAAAGAGGCAGCAGGGGGAAACAGTGAACAAGAGAATTTATGAAGTTGGTAATGCAAACAAATAGAGGGAAGTCAACTTCTCTTTATAATAGACAACTGTGGATCCAGAGGATGAATATGTAATGTGCTATAATTTGCTCTATAATTAATTAGAGATTTTAAACTCCAGCATTTAAGCATTATTCACTGACAGATACACTGTGCCAAACAAAACATTAGGATGTAATGACAGACAATGCAGACAAACATTTCACTTTCTGATTTTGGGAAGTTAGAAATTTATACTCCCTTTTTCTCGTGTATAAAATAGAGGCATCTACACAGTCCTATTTATCAATGAAATATTATTTTTTCATTTTGTCCACCTACTTCAGAAATACTTAATAAATGCTTGTTCTGTTGGATACCCTGTGCTACTAGTTGCTGCTTCCATGGCACATTACTATCAAGAACTCAAACCAATGAGTGTAGGTAATAGAAATATGATTTACAATATAGTGCAATGGCTTGCTTTTCTGAAATATGTCCTGGGCAATTGGAGTCAAACAGAGGAAGACTTTGTAACTCCAAAGGGGAAAGAGAAGTTTCAGAAAAGGTGACAGGAAAGAAAACAGTGAGGGGTCACAACACATGAGTGCAAGCTTTGTAGTCAGAGAATCTGAAAGTGGTTTATGGGGTACAGCAGCTCGGACATGTGAGATAGCATGGTGGACTCAGGGTAGAACCAGATTATACATGATATTTACTCATTTATTCATTCCACAGACATTTGTTGTGTATCATGCATGCTTGGTATTCTACTGAATGCTGAGATGGAATGAGAGTCAAGAGAAATACAGACACGAAATTTCAAGGGCTTAAAACCTGTTGATAGACCCACTTAATCAACAAATAATCACTTGTGAGTATGTAGGTACATAGTCACAGATTATGAAAAAAATCTTAAAATGATCTGTGTTAGTGATATTCCTATCACTACGATAAATGTCTGAGATAATCAGCTTATGAGAATATATTTAATTGTCTCATACTTTGGGAGGCTTTGGTCTGTGATTAAGTGATCATATTGCTTTGGGCAAGGGAGCACATCATTTCAAGATCACATGACTTTTTGACCAGGAAACAAGAGAGGGAGAGAGAAGAGTAGGGTCCCACAGTCTCATCAAGAGTGAGATCCTAATGACCTAAGGATCTATTTTCTTCCTAATGTCTCCACCGTCTCCCAGGAGGACTGCAGGCTAGAAACCAAGATTGTACCCCATAGACCTTTAGAAGATATTTAAAATCAAACTGTAGATCCACTTCAGTTGTTTCTTGGAAGACAGCATTGAACCCACGTATAAATTATCCACAAAAGAAGATTAGGAATAGATGGATGTTGAGATTTCTTATGTCATATCACAGAGGTGAGTTTAAAAATCCCACAGTGAGGTTGAGTTAGAAGCCTGTCTTGAGAAAAAAGCAAGCTTTTGACCATTCTATACCGAGACCAAAATTTACCCAGAGCTTTCACACTGAACATTCCTAATTTACTAATGTCCTGTGCTATCTTTCCTGAACCTAGACCAACAGTTTATTTTTTACTGTTTCCACTCCAGTGTGGATCTCTGTAATAGTCTACCAGTCATTTTTGTTTTTAGGACTGTTCTTTCCTATTCTCATGGTTAGCAAAAGACTCATAACATACAATGACACATGATGATTGCTCTTAGAGGTAAATATATACCAGTGTAGCCTGACAATACTACCCTTGGATTCAGGACATAATTGATTGGTTTTTATGACTTCATAGTTTTTTTCAGTAATTTTATTCTCCGATCATTTTTCTTTATTTGCAATTTCAAAGAATATATGGTAACCACATCATTAGTGATATAGAATAAAGACAGCATCTTATTTATTGCTATCAATCATTTTTGGGCAGAGGACCAGTATAGGATTTCTAGGAGTATTTTTGTATGAGTTATACCTGTAATAATTAGTAGCACTGAGAAATCATACCCAATTTTCACTTCACATTGCATATTGGTAGGCTAGTCTGAAGGAGTATAGACCATCTCTAATACCATCACATAATGGAAAAAAAAGTACCAGGTGATCATTGAACCTGCGGAAAGCTAGAGCTTCTTTCTTCTGTGTTCTTTATATGGATGTCACCAAAAGGTTCATCCCAGATTTGTGGTGGATCTTCTGATTTCAACATATCTGGATTAAAGTTGGGTCTTCCTACTTCAAATTATGTCATTAAGAAAAGTCTCACCAGGGTACCTTACTTGGGTTTTAGCTACTTACAGATTCAGTCACATTTACAACCAAGAATAACCATCACAACACATACCCATTTATAAACAAGAAGTTTCTCAGAGATGAAATACAAGTGGTTAATAGTGATAACCTGGAAAACTAGAAAAACATTAGTTTTTTAATATCTTTGCCTCTACACTATGTAAAATACTAGGCATAATAGCATAACCCCATAATCCCAAACCTAGTAGGGCAGAAATAGACAGATTCTTGGAGTTCATTGACCTATCAACCTAGTCAAATCGATAAGCTCTATGTTCAATGAGAGGCCCTGCCTCAAAAAGCAAGGTGAGGATGATCCAAGAAGACAGAAAATATTGATTTCTTATACATGCATACCTGTTTGTTAGCACCAGCATATACATGTGTATACATGTACACACATCTGCATTTTACATGATGTAGGGCATTTGAATTCAGGTCCTCATACATGTAGGGCAAGCACCTTGATGTGTAATTTATGTCACCAGGCACCAGGACATGTTATGTTATTTATTTTGCATACTTACAGTCATTTACCATTTATAATAATCAGGACATGTTTGTCATATGTCTTATAGGTAATTGGTGTCCACTAAATTCATGAATATAAGAAGTTGAAATTCATCCAATGGAAGACATACTACCTTTCCTTTTAATAACACTGGCTGATGTAGCAGCTGTTTAATTAGGTACTGGTGAACTCTCCAAGATTTTCTGAGTTCTCAACTATCATGAGCCTTATTTATTAAAGTGAATTTCTTTGAAAAAGCAAAGTTATTAGACAAATTCTAGCATCCACCTCTAGAAAGGTGCCACGGGGCATATAAACCTCTAAGACATTGGGCCAGGGGATGAGCATTACGGATGAAAATAACTGAGTGACTAAGAATTACCCAACAAATTGTTTTTTGAAAGTTGAGTTTCCTAGCCTTTGTTTTCTGCAAAACTGAAGATGGTCTAATCAAGCTGCTAGCCAATTGTTGGGCATTAACATATGATGTGAGATTATGATATCAAGCAGGGCATGTGTTGCCAAAGAAGATCAAAGATTAAGTGACAATGGTCTTCCAATCCCATCTATTCATTATGTGTGACTTCTCAGTGTTCATAACTACAAAAACCAAAACTAGAAGGAGAAATTGGACAGGGTCTGTGAAACTCTAGGAATAAGTAATATTCATCTGCAGGTATGTGAGCCAAGGAAAAGAAAAGAAGATTTATGATTTATATCTCCTTAAGAGATGAAGAGCTAAAAAAATTACTTCTGTGCTTGACAATTATTAATAAAATTTGAAACATAATATGTTGTTTTGATCAATGGTGTGCCTATGCCAATTACTATAACTCATCATGGAAGATATTAACACTTAACAATCTTATAGTTCCAGGAAACATTTAAAAAATTAAATCTCAATTCAAGTATTTGGTTTATTGTAGAGATGTGTGGTGAGGCAATCAATAAAATCCTTCCAAGCATAAAACACAGGATCTTAGGATAAAAAATTTTGCATGAAATATAATATATGTACAAGTTTGAACAGTGAAATTAATGCCTTTATATTTAAAGCCATTCCTCGATTTTCAATGAGGGCTGGTGAATACTTAATCACTGTGATTGTTAGAATGTATTGGAAACATTTAAATAACAGTCTAAGAGTTTTATTTTTAAATGTCAATATTTGCACTATGCAAGGAATGATATCTCTGGAAGTTCTTAGATCTATGATGAACACTTTCAACTGCCTGCTGAAATGTACAGTTCTGAGTACACACTCACTAAATTCTTTTAGGGGTGCTCCAGGAAAACCTTCAAGGCTCTTCTAGAAGCTGAACTTATTAATGGTCATATTTTACCATTCTTAATATTCCTAAGTATTATATATGCATACAAGCTTGTTCTTCCTGAGTTCCTCTCCATGCCTGTTGAATAACCAGTGATAGTCATGCTCCCAAGACTTACCCCATTTAAAGCCCCCAAATAATCTTTACCTATCACCAGATCTAACAATAGTAACTGATGAGCAGTTAACAAAGAAACATGAACTTTGCTGTGAGAAGTGTATCATAGTAATGTAAATACTTCACCTGTAACATCTCATCAACAGGACTTTCTGAGCATGAGCTGAACAAGGATAGCAACAAGCACATGTTAAAGTGAATGGAAGTGAGAGAAATCCTGGAGGCCTCAGTCCTACACAAAGAACTACAAGCAACTAATGCTGAGAGTGAGAGAAGTGAGCACCAACTGTTTATCCAATACCAAGTATTCATGCCTAAAAACACACACAAGTAATATCAAATACACTGAGCATATATATATATATATATATATATATATATTAGATATATATATATTTACTTAGAAATATATATATTGATATGTATGTATAAAAGTCCATGAGTTTGAAAGGGTATAAGAAGGGTTTTATGGAAATATTTGGAAGGAAGAAAAGAAAGGGAAAAGTAATGTGACCATATCACAATCTCAAGAAAAGAAAATGAAAGAAATAGTAAAGAAATTACATTGGTGCTGGAACTTTACCGTTTAGTACAATTAGATCCACATATTTTCAAATGAGCTCAAGCTTCTGTCAAACCAACTATCTCATTCTAAGAAATGAATCTTTCTGTTCTAACACCTACCTCTCCTGTGGCTCCTCCCACTCATCACCATGGCTATACTGGATGCCCATATTTCACTCTGTCCTTTATCATGGAGAAGAGACTAAGTTCATGCTGTCTTCTTCAGTTCTTTCTCACATGCAGCATGTCTGTTACATAGATAACGTTGCAGATTTTCTTTCTTTGTTTATCCAAAGCTCATCTTAATTTTTCCTTGTGAGGACTTCTGGCTTTCTAGGGACCTGGGTACTGGGGACTTTTCCTTCACGTAATTGTCTGGAAACTAAAACTTAATAACATAAAAATGACCTTATTTTGAAAAAATATATTTGCAAGATGTTTTTAGGTACTTTTGTTGCTGTGATAAATCGTCGTGCACAAAACTGACTTAGAGACTTTATTTGGTCTTAAAGTTCCAGATGTGCAGTCCTTAGTGGGGAAAGGGATGGCACAAGCATACCAGAAAATGAAGCTGATTGTTCCCATCTTAACTGTTCCATCTTAACTGTTCAGATGAAGGACAACCATCTAGAAATAGGAGAAGGTCATAAACTTTGAAAGTCCAACTCCGGTGGTATACTTCCTCCAGTAAGACTCCATGTCTCAAATTTTCCACCATTTTCCCCCAAAGCACCACCTACTTGGAACCAAGAACTCAAATACCTGGATCTAAGAAGACATTTCTTAACTAAACTCCCATATAAAGAAGCTTGGTAGGTACCTGAGCATGACATACACTGTAAGTTGATTTCTCTTGATTAAGCTGTACTGAAGTACCTTTGGAAGCCTCGTGGTTGAAGACAAAGGTTTTTCTTTCCAGGAGAAGGAGGAGACAGCAGATCCCCTTTATGTAATTGAAAAGTGTGTTTCAAAACTGATGAGAAGCGTCAACCACCATGCAATTCTCTGACTTCTAGGGTGACTTCAATGTGCAGGGAGGAAGAAAATGATGTGCCAAGCAGCGTTTTAGTGTGGGATTTACTATTCCTCCTTTACACCTCGCCAAAATTTAGTCACTAACAATGGAATTGAAGTCAAGTAACCAACTTTGAAATTACAGTAATATCAATGCCAAATTGAAAGATGCTTAAGGAAAAATAATGATGCTATCCATTTTCACCTAATATTCTCATATAGTACTTGAGCCTTCTAACTCTACAAATAGCCCAAAGACACTTAAACATTCAGCAATCACAGTGTGTGTGTGTGTGTGTGTGTGTGTGTGTGTGTGTGTGTGTCTATTGGTTGGTTACTGGGGATGGAATTTGGGGCTTTGGGCATGGTAGCCAAACATAGAAGAACCTCCAGGTCCACAAAAATTCCTATTTACATAAATTTCTGTGGTCTTCATGGTATTAAAAACTCATATGGATAAAAGACAGCCTTCCATTAATGTTTACAGTTTATAGGGAGATAAATAATATATAATTACAAATTTTGAAAGTACATTTTTGCAAAAAGATTAATTTAGCATGCATTAACTGTTTTAATGGAGGGAATAATCACAACAATGCCCTCCTCTTGACTCCATTCTTTCTGCATAAGGTTAGAGAGTTGAATGTGAGTATTAGTATTCCCCAACAGCAGTCTAAGTAAATCTCATTGTCCATTGAAACATCCTAGAGAGAGGTTGAAATTTTTGGACATATTTTATCTTGGGGTTTCTACTGCTGTAAAGAGACACAATGACTCTTATAAGGAAAACATTTAAGTAGGCAGTTTACTGTTTCAGAGGGTCAGTCCATTGTCATCATGGTGAAAAGCACGGAGGCATATAGGCAGATATGGTACTGGCTACATTCTGAACAAAATACAACAGGAAGTGGACTCTGAGTGTAACACTGAGGGAGCTTGAGCAAAACAGACCTCGAAAACCTGTCCCCACAGTGACACTCTTTTTCCGAGAAAGCCACACCTACTTCAACAAGTCTACTCCTTCTAATAGTGTCACTCCCTTTTGGGGGGACATTTTCTTTCAAATCACCGTATTCCACTCCTTGACCTCCAAAGATTTGTAGCCATATCATAATCAAAAATACATTCGGTTCAACTTCAAAAGTTCTGATAATCTATTACAGTTCAACAACATTTGAAAGTCCAAAGTTCAAATTCTTTTCTGAGATTCATGCAATGTCTTAACTATAAACTCCTATAAAATCAAATTAAAAAAACAGATCATGTACTACCAATATTTAATGAATGGCTTAGGGCATATGTTACCATTCCAAAATGTAGGAAAGGGCACATAATGAGGAAATACCAGACCAAAACAAGTTAAGATTAAAAACCATCTAGGCAAACTTCAAACTGTGCTTCTCCATGTCTGATGTCAAAACATTCTTCATATCTCAAACTTGATTCAGGTTTGTTTAATTGCAAAACACTTCTTTCTCTTGGACTAATTCCAGTCCTTGTTAGAAGCTTTCCTAGGCAAATATTCCACAACCCCAGCATTTCTAACATCTTGGGCTCTAAGACAATTCAGGATTCAAATTCACAGCTTCATGCAATAGCCTCTCTACTTGCCTTCCACCCAGGAATACCCCTGACACATGTCTAGCCCCATTGACTTTACTTAGACATGGAGGCAAATTTTATAACCTGCTTCTTCTATCCTTTAATTCTAAAGCCAGAACCATGTGACTGAAACTGCTATGTTTTGTTGCTTTCTGTGGCTAGACCATGGCTCCTTTGTTCAATGACATCTTCATCAGCTTTCTGTTTTTGACTGTTACCTTCGCTTTCTCAGCTTGGCTATAAGCTAAAACTTTCTCTGTAGACCAGGCTGACCTCTAACTCAGAGCTCCACTAACTTCTGCCTTCTGAGTATGAGGATTAAAGGTGTGTACAACCACACTGGTGATGTGGGATTCCGCTCTGTATGCTGTGAATGTATTTTGTTAATTAATAAATTTGCTTTGGTCCTATTAGCAGGGCAGAATAAAGCTAGGTGAAAAAACTAAGCTGAATGCTGGGAGAAAAGAAGGCACCAGGTAGTCACCAGAAAAGAAAGACAACCACACCCCAGTACCAGTAAACCATGAGCCTCATGGTAAAATATAAAATAATAGGAATAGGTTAATTCAAGGTATAAAAGCTAGCCATTAAGAAACATGAGCTAATAGGCCAAGGAGTGTTGTAATAATACAGTTTCGGTGTGATTATTTTTCTGGTTTGGGTGGCTGGGAAACAAATGAGTGACCTCTTCCTACACACTGGGCTCTAAACTTTTCTCTATTTCCTTTTTAAAAATTGGGAACTGAGCTGGGAAGGATGTTGTCCTGAGATCACCACACCTGTTTTTCATTTGTTAATCTGTTTATCTCTTAGAACACAGGATTTAGCTCTATTCCTCTTCCTGGTGACCCTTTTTTCAATCTGTACATTTTATATTTTTGCTCACCTTGCTCCTTTTCATTATAAATCTTCATTAGAGTAACCCCTAGTAGCCACAAGACAGAGCCTATACTAAAATGATTTGAGATTTCCTCTTCCAGTGGAATGAATCGACAACTCTTCATGTGAGTCTCAGGCAGATGCTTTGGATAAAGGCAAAAAAGTGGTCACATTCTTTATCAAAATATCACAAGAATGATCCCTATACAGCATACTAAAATTTTTCTCCTCTGAAACCTCTTAAGCCAGCCCCTAACATTTCAAATAACACTTAGGGCCATTGTCTTCCACGTTCCTACTAGTATGACTCATTAAGCAGTACTTAAAGCATTCTACTCCTTTTGTAACCCAAAATACCAAAGTCCAAATTCCTCCAAATGAAAACATGGTCTGGAATACCACAGAAATGCCCTAGTCCCTGTTACCAACTTCTGCCTTAGTTAGAATTTCTATTGCTGTGAAGAGACACCATGACCAATGCAACTCTTATAAGGAAAACATTAAATCACAGAGGCAGTTTGCAGTTTCAGGGGTTCAGTCCATTATAATAATGGCAGGGAGCTTGGTGGCATGCAGACAAACATAGACATAGTGCTAACTACACCTTGATCAGAAGGTAACAGGAAGGAAGTGGAGTGAGACACTGGAAATAGCTTCAGCATAAAAAAACTCAAATCCTACCTCCACAGTGACACACTTCTTCCAACAAGGCCACACCTACTTCAACAAGGCCACATTTCCTAATAGTGCCACTCCCTTTGGGGGTCCTTTCCTTTCAAACCACCACATAGCATATTTTAATGTTTATTTTTAATTATTTGTATTTGGGAGTGTGCACATGTGTGTAGGCTCTTGCAAAGGTCAGATGCTTCAGATCCCCCAAGAGCTAGAATTATGGGTGTTAGTGAGATATCCAACATCAATGCTAGGAGTCAAGCTTGGGTTCTCTGCAAAATCAGCAAGGGCTCTTTTCAACTGAGTTATCTCTTCAACCAGCCCCTGGCCTTAGTAATTTAGCAATCCTGTCCCTCTGAATTTTGTTCCTTCATTCTGGGAGACCCAGTGATCAGCTTGGCCACTTCATTTGCAATCTAAATCAGAACTTTATCCCTTCTCTCCTATAGGAGACAGGGCATGCTGTACATCATCTATCATTTGTTTACCTCCTTGGTACTGCAACTGCCTGTTCTGTGTATCTCAAGACAGACATTTTGTATACCACATCCCATACACTTGTTATTTACAGCAGCAGAGAAAACCCTGTCGCAATTAAGACTCAGCTTTAAACTAAAAGCTTTGGAAGTTATTCTCATTTGAACAGTTAAAATTATT